>NW_026590699.1:7057996-7170278 GCF_907164565.1 Psammomys obesus
TCCTTCCTTCCTTCCTTCCTTCCTTCCTTCCTTCCTTCCTTCCTTCCCTCCCTCCCTCCCTCCTTCCTTCCATCCTTCCTTCCTTTCCTCCTTCCTTCCTTCCCTCCTTCCTTCCTTCCTTCCCTCCCTCCTTCCTTCTTTCCCTCCCTCCTTCCTTCTTTCCCTCCCTCCTTCCTTCTTTCCTTCCCTCCTTCCTTCTTTTCCTCCCTCCTTCCTTCTTTCTTTCCCTCCCTCCCTCCTTCCCTCCCTCCTTCCTTCCTTATTTCACCCTTCCTAAAAGGACTTGTGTCAACCTTTTCCAAAGACCTCTTTCTTGTGTCTCTGCATTTGCACTTGTGGTTCACATTGTGCCCAGGTAATGTTACCGCGACCATGGTGCTCTTTTCAGTTCTGGCCTGATGGTGGCCACGTGCCATCTTCTGTGCAGAAACCGTAACTGCTGTTCGACATTAGACTTCACAGATGCCTGGGGCGGGGAAGCGCTGAACTCATGACTGTCTCTGTCACACAGGCAGCGTGTACTTCGATCTGCGCGCACGAGGGGACAAGTACGGCAAGCTGGTCAGCGTGGTTCCCAACGCAGCTGCAGAGCCGGGTGGGTGCTCACGTGTGTCCCGCAGGCCTCCGCCTCTGAGCATTAGATCTGGAGCTGGGAGACATGGGGTGACTCGGGGTCCCTAACCCTGTTGTGGCCTTGATCTATTTCCATGAAGATGTGATCTTTGCAGAGGACAGTTTGAATGCAAGCTCCGCATCCCGTGTTCTGTCCTGCTCTGCACCCAGCCATGCTAATTGTTCCCTCTTTTTACTTCTAGAATTTTCTCTGCATGGGACTGCATGCACACATGTCATAGCATGACCCTCTCTTCTACTGCTGGCTAGTGTATGCTAAGTTCACAAAACATCAGTGTATTCCTGTGCTATCTGTGCTTTAACACTTCATTAGGTCGAAATCACTTTTATGGAAGAGAAAGAATAAGCATGTGGAACTAAATTTAAACGATTAAGGATGTTGGATGTGGCAGCATGCTCCTTTAAGCTACTGGGATAATTCTTGACCCTCAGGTGGCCCCCAGCTGCTTTGTGTACCCAGACTTTCTATGATGTTTCTCCTGAATGCCTTCCCCCGTGTCTCCTCCAGAAGAACAGCTCCAGTCCCTGCTTGCTCAGTGGGGTGTGCTGCCTGTGTTCCATGGCTTTCCCTCCATGGCACATGCTACTTAATTCGTAATTACAGGCATAGTCCAACTTCAGGGTGTCTGTGAATAAAGATTTGTGTGTAATACATTCATTGCCAGAGAAGGTTTTAATCGTTTAAGCTTAGTTTTGAGACAGGGTTTCACTGTGTAGCCCTGGCTGTCTTGGAACTTTCTGTGTAGATCAGGCTGTCCTCAGAACGCACTGAGTGAGGCCAAGAGCTGGGAGTAAAGGCGTGTGCCAACATACCTAGTTTAAATCTGATCTCTCCTTGGGCTCTCAGAAATGATATGTGCTTTTTGCCCAATCAATAGCTTCCTACTTGTGCTACTGAATGGCGCATTCAGGGGTCTCCATACCTATGGTTCAAGGCAGCTTGAGTTGAGCCTTTCAGGAAGGCAGCTCTGGGACAGAGTTCTGGCAGAAGCAAGCTAGTTCTGTTGATTGGTATTTGGTTGTGGGGAAGTGTCATGTAGTGAAGGCGAGCCTGAAAAGTGCTGTACTGTGGAGAATGACCTGGACCTCCAGATCCTTCTTTTATTTTCCAAGTCAGGACTGCAGATGTGTGCCACAGGGCACAGCCAGTGCCGGGACTGCAGACGTGTACCACGGGGCACGGCTTTCAACATTATTTCCACAGGCTTTGTGCTTTCAGTGCCACTTGGGGTTTATAGCCTAACAGAGTGAAAGTACAGAGTGCGCATTTGACCTCTTCGCTGCTCAGCCCATCTTCCCCAGCAGTCTAAACATCAGAGCGGTGGGTGTCCCGCGGTGGGTGTCCCTCGGTGTGGAGAAGTGCCTCCTGCCACATTCCCACACAATGCAGTCTCCTGCAGTGGTTTCCCAGCCCTGAGACCATCTCTGCGCACTGCTTCTCCTGCCTTTGCTACCTCAACTCTAGTGACCTTTTTACTATCCCTAACTTTGTTTCTCCAGAAAGTTGCAAAGTTGTACGCATTCCAGGCTGGCTTCTTTCTGTTAGTTACAGGCTTCTGGGCTTTGCTTTTGGATACAGGCATGCTTGATACTGTGTAGCCCAAGGTATCCTTGATCTTGAGGTAGTCTACCTTCCTTGGCCTCCTGAGGACTGAGGTTAGAGGCGGGATGACCGTGCCTGGCTGGTAATGTGCTTTCAAGCTTTGCCGGTCTTTGCATGCTTTGTAGCTTGGCTCTCACTGATACTGGATGATGGATGCCCTGTCTTCTGTGGTCCAGCGTCTGTGTTTTGGAGTTTCTTAGTCCATCCACTTACTAAAGTCCATCTTGACTGCATTCATGTTTGGGCAGTTGGGGATTAGGCTGCTGCGAGCATCCACATGCAGGATTTTATTATGTGAATGTTTTCAGCATCTCGGGAAACACCAAGGAGTGTGATGGCTGTGTCACCTGTTTGGTTTTGTGAGACGTTGCCAACATGTCTTCCAAAGTGCCACCACCACCCTGTGTCCCCAGCAATGAGTGACAGGTGCCCCCCTAGCTCCTCTTTCTCCATTCCCCATCCCCCCCAAACTCTCACTACAGCACTGTTGGAAGTGCCTTATTCAAATAGGCAGTGGGAGTAAAGGTTTGGAATTGGGGATTAGCGGTTAACAAAACAAAGGCACTGAGCCCTTCTGGCGCCATGACAGGCTCCACTGCTCCAGTGTGTCCTTTCAGAGCAAGGGTTTTCACTTTCTTCAGATTTGGAATTGTAGCAGTAACTCAACAGGAAGGATGCAAAGTAGGGCCCTCTCATACCTGGGTTGAGGGCCTGTGGTCACCCAGTGAAGTGGGGTGGCCCTGGCACTGGGGTGCTAGCATTATGCTTTTGCACCACCTCTGCCCAGCTTTGGCCACTTGGTAGCAACCCCTCCCTTATGACTGTGCTTGCCTCCCCCTCCCCATCCCAAGTGCCTGATGATCCCCACGTGGGTCCCTGACTCTGTGCTCATCTCTAGGTGGTTTGCATTCCTGTCTTTGACATTTCTCTTGCCTTCCTCCCCTTTCTCCCCTCCCAGCCTTCCACCCCATCCCCATTTACTAGGTGGGGCTTGCTGGCTTTCCCTGCATGCCTTGTGCTTCCTGGTTAGATTACAGGTTGGTCATTTAATTTACCAGCTTAGTACAGTTCTGAGCATCTGCAGATGTGGCCAGCACACTCGCCGCCGACAGACACAGAAGACCTCGTGGCTTCTTTGTATGTGCCTTTGGCAATCAGCATACATTCTTGGTTGCAAATCTGTGACAGTGGTATTCCACCTCTGTCATTTTCTTGTTTGCTTGCTGGAGTACTTTACATAGACAGGCTGTTACTTGGTTACTTCTTAGTACAGTTTCTGTGGCAACGGGGAAGCATGAGGGAAGGGCTGGAGAGGTGCTCTGTGCTTAGCAGCACTGGACGCTCTTCCATTGGAGTTCTGGAAGCTCTGTGAGTCTGTGGTGGGAAATGGACAGAGTGGGCACTGAGCCCCTCACACTCACTCTTCTCCAGACTGCTCAGCAGGCTGAGAACGTAACCGTGTGTGTGAGAGGGTGAAGTGGGGTTGCCGACACCCTGATCATCGAAGCTGTCACTCAAGGTTTGGTGGACCCTTTCTGTTCATTGTCACTCATCACAGACACTGAGCTTGACAGGTGGCCGCTGTCCTCTGTTGTCCTGAAGCCTGCATGCTAGAAGGCCCCTTTTCATGCACTGCCCCTTCTTTTGTCGCTCAGATTGGTCCCCTGTGTGTATGATAGCCCTGGCTGCCTTGGGGTCCACCCAGCCTGTTGCCTGACATGGATTTGTTTGCAGCCGTTTCTGGGAGAGACCCTCTGCTTGGGGACATTGCACGTGTTTTCTACATGTAACAGTAACACTTCTACCGTTTTCCTTTAAAGTCAGTTTGGTTGGCCATGCCCCTGGTCCACGTGTGTCCTGGAGCCCACAGACCGCTTTTTCCTAACTGTATTGTCAATGAAGCCTGACAGCCTCCATTTTCTTGTGTCTTGTGAGTCACCCTGCCTGCCTGGTGCCAGCGACTTTTCCTTTTTCTTTGAAGCGTAGTCGTTTCTCAAGATCTAGACACAAGAGACACCATATCTGACTTCCAAATGAACCAGTGTGTACTGAAAACTCCATCATCCTTAAACTCCCACGGCTGGCACCCAAGCATATATCAGCCTTGCAGGTGGTGAGGGTGTTCGGGGGAGTAGTCAGGGTGTTCGGGAGAGTAGTTGGGGTGTTTGGAGGTAGTCAGGGTGTTCAGTGGGTAGTCAGTGTGTTTGGAGGTAGTCAGCATGTTCGGGGAAGCTGTATAGGTGGAGCCAGCCCTGGGGGATATAGGTAGCCCAGCCTGGGCAGCCAGTCTCCTAGAACACCACTCCGTGGTTATTTGTTTTTTTGTATGTTGCCTCTGCTAAGACTGATCTCTTACTTGGAATGTCTGTCTGTCCCTGCTACCCTGCCCAACTCCTGTCTGTTCCTGCCAACTCTGCCTGACAGCAATGTGCTGCAAACCCCTCCACGTTACTGTGGGCCTGTTGTACCCATCCAGTCCTATTTGCTACCCTGTGATTCCCAATGGACCCCCCTTGTGATTGGCACTGTGGGGCGGAGGTCCCGACTGTCCCAGTGACCTTGTTTCTGTAGATGTATGTGAGCAGGGACAGTAGACCTAATGACAGCCATGGAACAGTGACTTGACCATGTGCATTTAAGGGAGGACAGAGTTAGTCTGGGGGACTTGCCGAACCCTTTCAGGTCTGGTAAACCCAACAGCTTTGCACAGTCCCTAGGGGGACTGTTACATCTCTGCTTGCTCTTTCTTTTCTTGACTTTCCTTGTCCTTGTTCTTGACGTTCCTTGTCCATCCTGACGTCTTTCTTTGATAGCCCTTTGCCCTGGAGGATGGCTGTCATTGTGAAGAATGTCATTAGGAACTCAGTCCCTCAAAAGTGGCTGAGCAGAACTGTCCAGGCACTGGGCTCCAGTCTCGTGGCAGCAGGCTCCGTGGCCTGACTTCTTGGATCCTGCCCCATGGGGACGAGTGTGGGAGGAGGAGGCACGGGGTTTGTGAGGAGGAAGGTGTACAGGGGACGCACCATCATTGCAGCTGGGACATGTGTGGTGAGTGCCGTACTGCGGTTTCTCACTCGTCAGCCCTCTGTCACCCACAGTTGACTCTGACAAGCGGCACACCAGCGACTTCGCCCTGTGGAAGGCAGCCAAGCCTCAGGAGGTGTTCTGGGCCTCGCCATGGGGAGATGGACGGCCCGGTTGGCACATCGAGTGCTCCGCCATGGCCAGGTAAGGCTCTAGCAGTTCCCAGGCTGAAAATGTTCAAGCCAGGTATCACAGGGTGGCCTGGCTGAGGGGAAAAAACAGTGATGAAGCTAGAGGGCAGCTACTGGGACCATGAGAGGAATGGCCAGGCTTGGCCAGCGTGTGCTCAGCCTTCCTGTATGGCCTCCTTCAGCTGGCAGAAGAGGCTGTCACACAGCATCAGGTACTTCGTGGTCTGACATGTAGCTCAAGCTTGAGAGCATTTAAGTGCAAAGAGGACCTTGGGTAGCATGGCACCTCCGGAAAGCCACATATGTGCCAATGCTCTGGCCAATCCACCTCTCCCAGGTGCAGAATCTACACGTCTCAGGAGTAGCCCCTCTACCAGCTGGGGGAGGGTAGTACCCTCCCTGTTTTCAGGCAAGCCTGTGCTTGCCTAGGGTCCTGACAGCTCCAACAGCTGCCCCCCCCCCCCCCGCCAGGCTGGTAGATCCGTGTGCAGCTGAGCAGAACCACATTTTTATGGCATGAGGAGTGCTGCTGGGAGTGTGAGGTGTGGGCCCGGGGAAGAGGCAGCTCATAGGTGCTTGCACTCTGCCCCACAGCGAGGTCTTTGGAAGCCACCTGGACATCCACACGGGCGGCATCGACCTGGCTTTCCCGCACCATGAGAACGAGATCGCACAGAGTGAAGTGTTCCACCAGTGCCATCAGTGGGGAAATTACTTCCTGCACTCTGGTAAGCCCGACTTGAGGCAAACTGCTTTTCCGGTTGTGGCAGCCCTGCCTGTGGGAGACAGAGATCTGCCGGCAGGGCAGTGGGTGAGTTACGCTGCAATCCTTGTTTGGGTTTTCGTAGGGCACCTTTTCTTTCTTCTTTGCCCGTCTCATGGATGTGGACGGTGTATCTTCACCATGCTGACCCTGTCCACACTCTGGCCGTCTTGCTGGTGTGATCTTGTGTCAGTCTTATGTTGGTAACCATAGCAGCAAGCTCCCGGGCACAGCGGCCATGCCCTGCCCACAGGGCACTTCACAGCAGCCTCCCGTCTTCTGCCTCTTAGATTCTTCTAGCCTTTTTTCTGAGATGTTCCTTGAGCCTTGAGGGACTAGATTTAGGCCTGGGCTCCCAACAGTAACGTATCCGCGGCACTTTGGCCACTTGTGAGTCTGCGCTGGCGTCTGCCCACTGCAGAAGGAGGCTTTTCTGGCCAAAGCTGGGGCAGCACTGCCCCGAGTGTCTAAACACAGGCATTTAGGAGGCAGTTTGATACTGTGTTGTTCAGCAAAGTGACAGTAGTAGGCTCCCTGCTAGGCCTTTGGCCGTCTGAGCCATGTGCACAATTCCCTCCTGTGGAGTAGGCCTCAGATCCAGTCAGAAAGTGGTCGTCGGTGACTACGTTGGTTAAATGCATTGAAGAGAATCTCAGAGGCACCAAATTGCATTGATGTCACATTAAGGAAGTCAAATTCAGCATTTCCCATGGGATTAGTGTGAGTGAGAAAGCCCAAATTCAAACTCTCCACTTCTCTCCTTGTGCCTTCCATCTGGCTCTATTTTGTGGTTTCTGGCTTGTCTGCAGTCTGTATGACGTGTGTCTATCTGTAACTCCCGCTGTCTGGCTATGAGCCTGTGACTTGTGTGTCTACCAAAGAGCTCTTCTCTGAATTCACTGGATCACACTGGGAAGGAGTGAGGATATGTTATGGAAATCTTTTGACAGAGTTTTACAAGGGAGTAAGTTTTTCTCCGGCCAACCCCGGCTCACCTGATGCTCTCTGTGCCACAGACACACTGTCATAACGTTGTCCATCACTTTCGGCATGTCGTCTGTTGAATACGGTCCCTTTTGACCTGCTTGCTTTTTTATAACACACATACATTCACACAGGCAGTGTTCTCGGGGGCAGGGCCATGGAAGTCACTTCAGAGGAACACCCTGCCTCAGCTTAGGTGGTAAAAGTTGATTACATGAGAGACCCAGAGCAAAGCAGTTCGAGTTTTCCTTTGTCCTCTTAAAGGCAGCTCAAACAAACAGGCTGCGCAGAGTAGGACATCAAGCTGTCTTGGTGACCTCAAGGTATACTATCCACTTGGCTGTGAGGCCCAGAAAGCTCCATGTCTTTGACTATGAGAGATACTCTTGTAGATGTTGCCACAGGGCGCCGTACCTTCGTGCCGCCGTTGCCTCGCCTTGCCTGGCAGGTCAGTGTCGTAGCTCCCAGAGTTCACTGCTGGGTGACGCCGCTAATGACTCTTCTCCCTCTGAGGTCAGCGTAGCACCTTCCAGCACTATGAAAGTAGCTCTCTGGGACATGCGGGTAGGGTTCAGGGCTATTGGGGGAGGGGCAGAGGCTGGCCGATCTCTGTGAGTTTGAGACCAACCTTGTCTATACAGTGAGTTCTAGAACTACCAGGAATAAAGAGACCTTGTCTCAAAAAGTCAACACCTCCAACAACAAAGAACCCAGTGGCTTGGCAGTGCCCGTGGTTCCCAGAAGCAGGTCAGAAGTGGGAATGAGCCTGACTCTGAGCTTGATGGTGTCAGAGCCCCAGTGATAAGCTGGAAACCCCACATGCCAAGTCTGCTGAAGGTCACGGGGTCACTGCCCTTTCAAATGACAGCTCGGGTGTGTGTGGGGGGCAGAGTCGGGATGAATGTTCGGCAGCCGTGGAGTTATGAGGTACCAGACACAAGTGTCTCCACCGTGGGACACGTGCAAATGCAGGCTCATCAAGCCCTAGAATCTGGAAGCTGGGTGCCCTGAAGGTGACAAGAAATGCAGGGCCATGCTGGTGGTGCCGCTCCACAGAGGCCCACAAGAGAGGCTGCTGGCCTGAAGCATGGTAAAGACCTGTGCTGTGTTCTTAACCCCCGCACATTCCATTTGCTAGATACTGTAGTAACGGTATGATGTTATACAGAATTAGAGGCTCATGGTTACATTTCTTTGGAGAAGGCACTTTAATCGCTTCTCAGGAAAAGCCATCTTACAACACCCTGTGTGAAGGTGTGTTTGGAAAGAGGGAAAATCTGTCTGTGACAAGGCCCTCCCCTGGAGACAAGCCTTGTTGAGACACACCCCAGGTTAGAAGTTCCCTGCGTGGGTTTGGTTTTCTCCTGTGTTTCATGTACCTGTGGGAAAATGACAGATAGCTGTGGAGGAGCCTGGACAGACAGCTGAGGCAGAAAAACTGACAGTCACACCTCAGGGCCAGCCAGGTGACCAGCCAGTTACCGTAGCGTTCCAGGATAGGACAGGAATGCGTGGGTGAGGAGGCGTGTGGCCTTGGGGCTGTGTGGGTCCTAGAGGGCACACATGGCACGCTTCTCAGGAGCAGGTGTGGGTTACTGCCATGCGCCCTGGGCTGGCACAAGCCGTGTGGCTCTGTGGGCCCAGCTGTGCCCTGGCTCAGGGCTGTGGATAAAGAAGCTGGGCTCCCTTCTGTTGTCCTGTGAACTGTGCAGGGGTCTCCCCAACTCAGGATCTTCAGGGCTGCCTAAGAAGAGGCTGGGGCTGTGGGAGGTCTCCTCCCCACCCCCAGCTCAGAGGGGACACTTTTCTTTTTGTTTCAGGGCATTTGCATGTGAAAGGCAAAGAAGAAAAAATGTCCAAATCCCTAAAAAACTACATCACCATTAAGGTAATTGAGGTTAAACTGTGTGTGGTCCCTGTGTGGCTGCTGCCTGCTGAAGTGGTTTAGGGGCCTCTGCGGGGTAAAACCACTACAACCTATAGTCTGTCCCAGCCCTGCATGGCCCTAGGGCCTCAAGGGGTCTTCTACAAGAGCCATCTTTCCAGCCTGCGCTTTCATTTTCCTCACGTGGACTCTCTGAAGTGTCCGAGCTGTGGTGTTTTGAACACTCCATGTGTGGGGTTTGTCTATTTCTTTGCGGTGTCATTTCGTCGTCTCCCATGTGTGTGTTCCTGACAGTGATGTTCACTGTCTGTTCCGGTGGGAGCTCCGTCGGGGAGCACCTCACGGGTGCTGTGTTGTCCTTATGCTGTCCTCTAGGCTTGTGCTCAGTGGTGTTTGGCTGCTGTGTTAGAGACCACCAGAGCCTTTCATGATGAAGGCTTGACTTCCTTCTCATGAACTTCAGGGATCTGAGCTAAGATGCCTTGCTCTCAGCATCCTTCCAGCCGGGGTTTAATGCCCCATGCCTTGGGGGTTCTTATGGGTAAGGTTCTGTTCTGATGTCTCCTTCACAGTTGCTTTAGAGTTGCTATGAGTTGCGGATGTGCTTGGTGCATTCTGACTTCAGTTTTGCTGGGAGTTGACGTCACACCAGACTCAGCCAGGGTGGGGCATGTGGCTCCCATACCCCTGGACATGGTTGGCTTTGCCTTTGAGTGACCTTACCTAATCTTCTGGTTTCGAGTGCTTTTTGGGAGGGCGGGGTCTCACTGCCTTCAGGTGGGCCTGGGCACCGCCCTGCTGACCACCGCTGCAGAGACATCGTTTCTGACTTCCTCAGGGGTCAGAACTGAGAAGGAAGACAGACAATTCGTAAGAACAAGTCATGTTATTTTATTTGGACATATGTCTAAGTCAAACTTAAATCACAAAAGTTTTTAAGTTGTAGCCATTTCCCCTTTTCTTGTAACAGTGTATGAGCTTTTTGCTTTAAATTATATACAAAATGTTTTAAAAAGTAATGTTACAGTATGATTAACAGTAAAACAAAGGAGTAAATTTTCTTTTTTTTTTTTTTTTTTTTTTTTGGTTTTTCAAGACAGGGTTTCTCTGTGTAGTCTTGGCTGTCCTGGACTCGATCTGTAGACCAGGCTGGCTTGAACTCACAGTGATCTGCCTGCCTCTGCCTCCCTGAGTGCTGGGATTAAAGGTGTACACCACCACGCCCCAAAGGAGTAAATTTTAAGAGTTATGTTTTCTCTCTGGTTTGGTGGCTAGCACTTGGGATAGAGCCAGGGCTTCGCCTGCTGGGCAGACGCCTACCACCGAACCTGGAGCTCATGTTCTTGCTTTATGTTCTGACTTACCTGGTGGAAGGAGAGGACGACTCCAGCCAGCTCCTCCAGCCTCCACACATGAGCATGCCTGTGCCCACACATACACACACCAAGTCTAACACGCACGTAGCCTGCATGTATCTCTCCACACAAGCCAGGGCCTCTCCTCAAGACTCCTGGCGCCTGACACATGCAAATGCTGTGCAAGTGCTTGCTACACACTTGTTTGGGGGACTAAGGGAGAGACATGGATGTCGGCAGTGCTCAGCACAGATGCACCCCATGTTTCCAGTCTGTGAATGGCTGAGCTGGAGGTATGGGGCCCTGGACACACCGGTGGAATGTGGCCTTCAGGTAGATGGCCCACCAGAGGCCGTGCACACTGGGTGTGTCTGGGGTGTCACTCTGGAAATGAGCAGTGAACAGATTACATCCTACTGCAGTGGATGGAACACCCAGCTTTGACATCGTCCCCAGTGTCAAACAGAAAACCTGTGGTCAGATTTACATCGTTCCTGTAGCTTGTCTCTCTTAGCTGTGTGCCGTCTTTCTCCCTTCTTCGCCACTCACCTCATCGGTGTACCTTGGCCAGGCTGCATCTGCCCCTGGCCGGTGCCTCCACCGGGGTGAGGTGCTCTTGCCTCATGTTAGGAATGATTGTCAGATTCCTGGTCCCTGGTGGTCCTTGTCCTGACACAGTGAGCTAGGTCTGTCCCGTGGTCGGTATGAAAGCTCACGTTTCTAGAAACTCGGTGAGGCGGAGGCCATGAGGAAGCCTGCACATCTGGGGATCACGCTGCTGGCTCCTCTACCTCTCCAGGCCATAGCTGTTTCTTCTTTAAAATGAAGTGACAGCACAGTGGATGTGAGGTGCCTTGAGATGAAATTACATGAAGTGGTGCACTCGTGAGGGCCTGCCTGGCCCGGGAACCTCTCCAGCGTGGGGTGACAAGTGCCAGCGCCTCCTCTTCACAGGCTTGCCATGGTGGCACCGTTAGAGCCTGCAGTGTCTCCTTTCCAAGACTGATGCTGCCTGGCCTCCTGGCCGCTCAGTGTTTTACTCTGAGGTTCTCCAGCCCTGACTCAGACAAGCTGCGTCGGGTTTCCCTCTCAGGTAGCCTCGGCCGGGTCGTGTGGTGTAACCAGGGAAGTATAGACACTTGGTGACATCTGTAGTACAGAGTGGGGACACACTGAACAATAATGTCTGAACACCTTTGCACACAGCGAAGTCCCCACATCCCTCCCCTTCTCTGTCCCTGATAACTATCGGCAGAACCGCAGGCTGCGGGGACACTGGCTCCTGGACCTTTGTTGGCACTGCGACCCTGATGCCACAGCAGTGCCCCCCAGAGGCCCAAAGGGAAAATAATGTTACGGTTGGGGTTTGAGGTCTGTCATCTCTGATGGGATCCCGTGGTGAGGCAGGCTCAACAGAAGACTTCTAAACCAAAGTCACCTAACGTCCTGTCTAGAGCCAGGCAGAGACCACAGATTTCTGGTTACCCAGGTCTGAAAGGAAGACAGTGGTGTGTAGAAAACCGGAGAACCTCAGAGACAAGATGCCCATGGCATCACAGCGTAGGTTGTGTGCTGGGGAAGGCATGGGGTGCAGGGTGGGCCAGGCCCTGAGACCCCGGCCACAGTGGGGTGCTCCCGGGTCAGCTGACGGCAGCCTCGGGCTCCAGAAGCGACGCTCACAGCCGCAGCTCCGTGCGTGGCCTACGTCAGCAAAGGGGTCTACAGCAACAGCGAGAGACCAGCTTACCTGGCGTGCAGCAGGTAGCAGCGCTCGGGCAGGGCCCCTCGCAGCCTCTGAGTGGGGAGGCTTTGGTTCTAGATTCGCAAGCGTGTCCCCACAGTCGCGATGTGTGCGACCTCGCTGCTCGCAGTCACATGCCCCGGGATGCTGCTCTGCTTGGTTTTGTTTCCACACTGGCAGGACACAGCCCGGCTTGTGTGCGGTGTGGTGGACAGGGAAGCCAAGCTGGCCAGGTGGCTGATGGGGATTCAGGCAAGAAAAGCCCACTCGGGATTTTAGAAGGTGCACACGGCAGAAGGAACGTGAAATGACAGGGCTGCCGTTCACCACGCTGGACGGCAAAGCCACGTGTACACCCAGATGCATGTACACCCACACTTCCCCTTATGCATGCTCAGACACATGGACCCATATTCACGTGTGTACACGCACACGCTTGTGTACACACACATGGGCACACAAACTTGGATGCATGCACTCGACTATTCACACTCCTGTGCACTCACATAGATGCATGTACACACATACACGGACATGGGTACGCATGCCCTCACACCTGCGCACTCCTGTATACCTACAGCATGCACACACACACACACACACACACCTCTCAGCCCTTCCCACAGGTGTGAAAGTGACCACGGGGTGGTGAATGATGGAGAAGCCTCTGGGGAATCGGTGACGGTGAGGGCCGGCACAGCAAGGCTTGGGTGAACACCTGCTTCACGAGGGGCGCCCCTCCCACATCACCCTGAGTGACAGCTGCCTGTCTTGTTTCTAGGACTTCCTGCAGACCTTCTCCCCGGACGTCTTCAGGCTTTTCTGCATGCGCAGCAGCTATAGGTCAGGTGAGCTGGTGCCCGTGTGCCCGAGGAGGCGGCATGCCAGCCTTGGCTAAGTCCAGGCGGTGTGGGTGCTTCCTCCCCACAGGGTTGACAGGAGGAAACTTCACCAGGAAGCACATCCGGGCTTCGTGCCCAGGTCGAAGCTGTTCTTCCCAGAGTGCCCTGTCATGTCTGCCCATCTGTGTACACGAACCCCACTGCCCACAAAGGTCCAGGACAGCTGGACCCCTGTCAGGGGCAGGGCCCATATGCCCAGGCAGCCCTTTGGCCACAGCAAAGCCTTCTGCTGGTTTCTTGGACACACAGGCCTTTCCTCAGGACGCGTCTCTTCCTTTGCAGCCATCGAGTACAGCGACGGCACCCTGCTGGAGGCCAAGCACCTCCTACTGGGGCTGGCCTCCTTCTTGGAGGATGCTCGCGCCTATGTAAAGGGGCAGCTGACTTGTGGCCCCATCTCGGAAAGTGTACTGTGGGAAAGGTAAGCAGCTCAGACCTGCCCTGCCACTCGGGACAGGGCCAGAACGTAGAGGACACCAAGAAGGAGTACCTGAGGGAGGCAGGCATGCTGGGCAGCCTTCCCTCCTTCATGTGTCAGGCCCCCTGAGCCCTGCACATGCTGTGTTCCATCTTGTCCCAGTGGCTGTCAGCCGCCACACCGCTGGGGAGGGGACCGTCACTACTACAGTTGACTATTCCAGAATCACCCGAGTGGATACTGTGCATTCAACAAATGAGCAGGTTCCCTTCCCTCGAGAATTTTTTTATTTGGCTAAGGTGGTAACTGTGAGATTCTGTTACAAAACAGTAAACATGACCGAGGGAGGGTCCCCGAGTTAAGGGAAGGATGTTTGTGTACCCAGGGTTGGTGCCAGGCCAGGCTGGGGCACCAGGGGGCTGCTGGAGAGCCCCTTACCCGCCTCATCATCGTAGGTGACCCCATGTCCCACTCCAGGCTGGCCAGCACTGAGAAGGCCGTGAGGGCTGCACTGGCCAATGACTTTGACACGCCGAGGGCCGTGACCACCATCCTGGACCTTGTGCACCACGCAAACAGACAGCTCAGGGCAGTCCCAAAGGTAACTTGACGGATGCTGCAGACACCAGGGTGGAGGCCTACCCTAGGGAAGGGGTGGGCATTGACTCCACCAGCCATCTAGACTCCTTCCAAAGCTGGCAGCACTGGGGCAGCCCCCAGCAAGCTGTCCCGTCTGTGGGACTTCACAAGCCCAGTCTGCAGCACACTGGGTCCCTTCCCTCAGCAGGGCACATGCGCATGGGCAGCAGGTGGGTCGGCCGTGCTCCTGGCAAGGATGGCTGTGGTGCATGGCTGCCGTCCTGAGTGTTGAGGAACCTTTCTGGTGTTCTGGCGGCACACGGAGGATCAGTGTTTGTTCAAACAGGAAGTTGGGTTGGTAGTTCACTGGTGAAGTGTTTGCCTAGCATGTGCTGCACCCCAGGTTTCAGTCTGCAGCCCCTCTCCAAAAACAAAGCACCCCCCAAAATGAGAAGCTGTCTCTTGGAACCTGGACTCAAGTCCCCACTGGGTCTCAGGCCACCTGCTGCTGCAGCTCCAGGGGGATCCAGCTCTGGGATCTAAGTGTGCACCACGGGAGAGCCGCCTCGGCTGTTCGCTCTGCTCCCCGTGCTCCTGGGGGAGGGGGCAGGGCTTGGCAGGAACATTGTAAGCCTTTCCTTAGGGCTTATCCCGCTGTACCTCAGTGTCTGTCAGGAAGTCACCAAGGGGGCTCAGACTGGGCCCTCTGGTCACAAAGCTCTTTGGGGTGCTGCCACAGGACCCCCATGTGATGGGAGCGCATGGAGACCTTTCTTTCCTTTGGTGACATAGGGCTCTAGTGCTGGGTCCTTTCTTGGTCGCTGCAGCATTGTGGAGGATGACATCAGGTGAACATGTAGGTTTGGATTCTTGAGTAGATTCCCAGTGTGACAGTTGGTACCACAGTCCTGACAAGGGGCTCCACTTCCACACAAGGCACCAGGCAGACCATGGTACCTTTCTCTGAGTCCCCGACATGGTCACCAAGGGGCTGAGCAGGCAGCCCCAGCTTGTTCAGGCTGACATCACACACACTGAGGTCAACCAGTGTCCATTCCGCCATCCTCCGGGAAGCTGGCTGTGGCTGGTTCTAGAGTTCTTGAATGGCAGCCTCCCCTTGACTTTCAAGCATCACTTCCTTGAGTCCTGTGCCACCTGGTCCCCGCTGGGGGAAGATGAGCTGGAGCTGATTATGGAACAGACTGGCACCTGCCATTGCAGCACTGAGCTTGGCTCACATGGGTCTTTGTCAGTGACTGACATGCCAGACTTTCCAGAATTCCCTTGTTTGCTGCTCAGATCTGAGACCCCATTACCTTCCCGTCACCATGCCCCGTACACTGTACCCCATGGTCACGCTTAGCCCGTAGGACCCAGGTGTGCCAGGTGCAGCCATGGCGTGCGAGGCTGAGGCACACGTTACCAGCATAGCTGGACTAGAGGGTTTGCCAGTGAGCCTGGCTGTGTGAGAGCCCATAGAAGCCAAGGCAGAAGTGCTCTGACCTCACACCGATCCTCTCGCAGGAAGCTGCTGGCCCAAGAAGTCCCACCGTGTTTGGTGCCATCATCTCCTACGTCGAGCAGTTTTTTGAGACGGTTGGGATTTCTCTGGCAAATCGACAGGTACACCCATCTCTTTCAAATGCTCTGGTCTAAAGCTGCCTGAATGATGCACACTGGCATGGCCTTTAGAAAGTGTTTGCAGAAAGGCGACCGGTCCCTTGCTTACTCACTGGAGGTGCACAGTGCCTGTTAGCTGACCCCTACTACTGGCCAACTTCAGCAGAGTTGGAGCCTGTCCCGAGGGGCAGTCAGCCACCATTCTGCCAGTGTTTTGACACTGGAGTGCAGAAGGTGCATGTGAGGACAATTCCCATGGAAGAAATGGCAGTGGGCACGAGTAAGGTGTTTGTTCCCCACAGCTGGTTTCTGCAGGAGGCTCTCTGGCTTCCTTCAGAGTGCGGGGTCCAGCTGCCTTCCCAGACTTTGATGTCAGCAGTTACATGGGAGGCCCTGTCCCCCCAGCTGTGGACTGTTGGCCCTGTGCTCCTGGCAGGAATGCTGGGGCCTGACCTGGCTGTCCTCAGGTCACCTGATCCACCTGTCCCTTCCTGTGATGTTCGCGTGTATCCAACAGAAAGGGCAAGGCTGCCAGGTCCTTCCACAGTCCTCTCCTGCCTTCTCAGTGGGGAGGTGCCTTGGATGCTTGGGCCACATCAGAACAGACAAGTTTCCTGGCTCTGTTCAATTCCAATTCAGTTAAGCACAGGGCTTATGGCACCCACAGGGCTGGCCGTGTCCCCAGATGTGTCCTAGCATCCTTTGGATGTCACTATAGTCTCTGGCACAAGACTGGTCAGCTGGGTAAGCTGTCCATGTCAGTGTCTCAGTGCAGGGAGGCGAGGTGCACCTGAGAGCACAGGGCTATCTCCGAGTCACCTCCTACACCTGACTGTGGATCCCGGGAGCTGCCCTGGTCAGCTCCTCTCTCGAGGTGGCCCCTCTGTGTCATGGACACCCCTGTGAGTTCCAATCCCTTAGGGCCCCTTTGCTTCTCGCTCGCTTCACTCTGCTATGCCTGCCAGCTTTAGGGTTGCTCGGGAAGGACAAGGCCCCGGCCAAGAGCCATGGTGCTGCTGAGGCCAGGCTGCACCTCTCAGGGAGAGCAATGGCAGCCCTGTCCAGGCTTCCATAGCCCCTCCTAGGCTCCCTCGCTGGCTTCCACACGAAGCTGCTCTCTGCTTTAGAGGGGACTGTCCTTTGTGCCCTCATCAGGGCTTGTACAGCTGGACAGACCTCTTCATGTGTGCACACACGCATACACACAGGGTGGGCCATTTGACATTCACATTGCCTTACATGCTTGGCTGTGGAGAAAAGGCTTGTCTTCACTGGTGCTTAAGGCTTGGGAGGCTGCCTCTCCTGAGATGACAGGACTTTGCTGACACCTGTCACACCCTGTAGGCATCACTGAGGGCCAGACAGCGTCAAAGCAGGTGGTGTTAGCTTAGCTTGAGCCAGCCAAGGAATGAACTCTTGCTCAGAGCTGATCCTGCTAACTAGCCTTGTTCATGTCCCTGTCCCCCAAGCGTCCCCAGGATGGGCCAGCTTTAGGAAGCTGATAAAGACATGGATACGCAGGCCTGAGCCCAGAACCTAGCTGAGTGCTCTCCCATGATGTGGGTGGGTCCCTGGCTTGCTGGGCATACTGGTTTAGTGGTGTTTCTGGCTCAGTGTGCTTCAGGAGACAGCAGCTCAGCAGCTCTGCACTGTGTCATCGATGAGCTAGTGCGCTTCAGGCTGAAGGTCCGCCAGTATGCACTGGCCACGCCTGGGGCTACTGGGGAGGCCCGGAGACAGCAGCTCCAGGAGAGGCAGCCCTTGCTGGAGGCATGTGATGCACTGCGCCAGGACCTCGCCACCCATGGCATCAATGTTAAGGTGAGCAATATTGCAGATGTGGGGGACACCAATGCCACAGAGACAGCACAGGGAAGATGGTGGTAGCTGTCCGGTGTCCCAGAAAGACGCACTCAGAGGCAGATGCAAGGGATGTGAGAGGGAGGGTGTGTGAGCTGGAAGATCTGTAAATGCGCCCTGTGGGCAAGGAGCTGGCCCTGCCGGGTAGCGCTGTCCCTCTCCTGTGGCATCCTTCTGCTTCCTCTGACTGCTTTCCGACCTGTCACCCTGAGGACCAGAAGGTGGCCTTATTCAGAGCCTTCCCCTTCAGGACAGAGGCAATACAGCCTCCACATGGGAACTGCTGGACCCAAGGACCAAACACCAGAAACCTGGAAGCTGATGGGGCAGCTGCAGTCCTAAGTGCCACCACGCCATGGCTTCTGCTCTTCTGTGATGAAAACTTTATATTAAAGTTGCCACTGTGGCTATTTAGCCAACAATAAAGTAAGCCCGTCTGCCCACTGCTGTGTGTTCAGAACTGCCTGAAGAGTTAACTGGACAGTACCATGCGGCCACATTCTTAACATTCCCTTCAGAAAGTTAGCGTCAGCTGACGTTCCAGGGTATGGCTAACTGGCCTTGTGCCGGAGGACTAGATGACACAAGGAGACATATAGAGCACCCCTTACTGACTAGGCACATAGCTGAGAGGCCACTCTAGGGAGGGAGGCTCAGTAGACAGAGAGGAGGACCACACCCAAATGCCAGTGGCACAGGTTTGCTGTCCTTCCCACAGGCCTCTAAAAGCTCTGCTGCGCACTCACTGAGTATTCTCAGCTACTTCATTAGCATCCACACACGGAGCAGAGAACTGTAAGGCCCAAGAATGTCCATGGCATCCTGTGAGCCTCAGTGAAAAACCAAACCATGTACCACAGCCACCCAAAACCTGGAGCCCTGTGAGGGGGCATCTAGTAGTGGAGGGCATGTGAGGCAGAGAACGACCACAGACTCCAAATGTCCTGTCTCAGAGCAAGCCCAGATTCAATTGGGCTGTTGGGAGGAATTTTATTCTCATTTTCTCAACTGCTGCTGAGAAGCTAAGAAAATCACAGAAGACCAGATTATTGTCATAACATCTTGAGTCTAATTTAGTCAGAATACACGGCTATGTCCTAAGTCCTGTCAGCCAGGTTAGGCCAAGACCCCGCCAACAGCAAGTGATGCTGGGCCCGTGGCTCAGCAAGCGGAGGACAGTCTGTGGTGCCTCTCAGTGCACTGGCTCAGTTCGTGAAGAGCTTGCTGAAGGCAGTTCCCACCTCCGCGATCATGTCCGTAGTGGTGGTGGAGCGCCCGTACTTCTGGAAGGCCTGATGGTTACATTCCCTTGTGAGTGTGCAAGCACCCCAGGCAGCCACCAGGAGCGGGCTGGAACTACAAGACAAGAGCACAATCAAACGCCTTCTTGCTGTAGGCCACTGGTGAGGGCTCTGGGCTCTGATTTTTTCACCCTGTTTGTAGCTTCAACTCCCAAATAGCAAACTCAAGCCAGCTGGGATTCTGAGCAGGCAGCATCACTGCAGTGAGCGCTGGCACATGGCAACATCCTCTAGGACTGGGCATGGCTCACTGGCAGAGCGCAGGCCTGAGGAACACTAGGAGGCCCTGGGTCCCGTCCCTGGAGGGGGTCAGAAGCCAACAAAGGGAAGCATTTCTCCTGTGTGTGGTGCTGGCTGGTGCTGTGGGCTTTAATGGAGCTCACCTTTTCTTAGAGTGTGGCAGAACACCTGAGGTCTCTAGGCATTCCTGCTAATCCATTGCACACCCCCGATTGGGACACAGGACAAACTAGAACCTCCCTTTGGACCACTATCCTGCAAACCCAGCAAAGTTCAAGGCCACTGACACACCATTTGCACCAGAGCGGTCATGTGGGGCTCCAGAAGCTGGGCATCCCATACCCAGTGTGTGTGGCAATAACGGTCCATAGGACAGGTCAGAGGTATGGGGATCTCCTGTGAGTTTAGCATCCTCCTGCTCTAGGGAATCAAATAGCTCTGAGGATGAGGGTCAGGAGGCCCAACCCTCCAGCTTGTGTGCTGATCCCTGCTGAGTTCCCCACATTGTGTCCTTAGCCAGGCATGGCTGCTTGGATTTTCCCCCAGTGCCAGGGTCCACCCTCAACTGCTAGGTTTGGGGCCAGCATGTGTGGGCAGGGGAACCTGGCTCCAGATGTCTCCCGTGGAGCCCTGGTAGTCCACTTGGGAAATGAGACTCAATGCTCGCGCTGCTGGGGAGCTGACAGTGACAAAGATGTGCCGTCATACCTGTTTGTTTTCTCGGGCCCAGCAAGGAGAGCCCAGTGTACCATGACGCCCAGGGAACCTGACAGCAGGTCTCCTTGCCCACCGCACCTGCGGCTGCTGCCTTCCTGGCTGCACACGAGCACTGCACAGAACAGACATGAGCAGGCATCAGCAGCCATCAGCATGAGCTGCTCCCGAGAAGAGCGGTCAGCCCAGGGCACATCCTCAGCCTCAGGTCTCAAGCCCAGCCCAAACGCCATCTCCACACCCGCCTCCAAGGTCCCAGTAGCATTCCTCAGCACCCATCATGGACCGTTAACTACTGTTACCCTTGCACATGAAAATGTGTTTCTTTGGGAAATGTTTTGAGAACTGGTGCTGCCTTTGCATGTGCTGGGATCAGGAAAGCCTCTTTGCTGTGGTCTGGGCCCTGGAACATTCTGCTCACTTCCTGTCCTGGCTACGGTGGATATGTGTGGGTTCACTTGCACGGTCACATGTCCCTCGGGGTTCTAAGAACTCTAAACTCGGGTCCCTGTCAACTCCATCCCTCACTGACAGCTGCTGGTACTGACTAGTATAGCGGCCTGGCACCTCCGAGCGCAGAGTGGCAGACGTACTAGGGACACCCACACACTCCCCCCCGCCTCCGCTCTGCTCTTAGCTGAGCAGCCTTAAGCTCTTGGGGGAAGGCAACTGACATTTTTAGCTAATGTCAGTGCTGAGGTTTCCTTCACTTTCCAGTTATAATAAGACAAAATGCAACAAAAGACTTTCAAATGACTGTTATTATGTGTGGGTGTCTTGGTGAAAGAGAGGTGACAGGCTAAGGATAGTGGCCTCGGACTATGCGGCATCTCTGGTTTAAATGTGCCTCCTAAAAATGGTTGTGTACTTTGTTTCTGTTTTTGTCTTTTGAAGACAGGACCCCACTTTGTAGCTATAGCTGTCCTGGAATTCACTATGTAGACAAGACCTCAAACACAGAGATCCACCTGCCTCTGCTTCCCGAGGACTATGATAAAAGGTGTGTAAGTGCGTGTGTATGAATGGTTTCAAATCAGCAAAGTGCAAGGCCTATGACACTTGCGAAGCCTAAAACATGTCTGGTGTCACCAGAGCCCCGCGCAAACCTTTAGGAGTGAACAGACGGACTTTAAAGCCACAGCTGGCATGTTTAATGTGTATCAACAGACGTGAATGTCTGAGAGGCTTCCAGGCTCTGGCCGGCACGGCCTCTGAGTGATGTGCAAAGTCCCCACTCACCCTGCTGGCCATTGGAGATGAGGTCGTGTTCTCCTTTCTGGACCAGGGTGATGTTCCCCAGGGCCTGGCTGAGCTTCAGTACAGACTCGCTGTGATTCGTGGTGTCCATAGGACTACTGAGCTACAACACAGGACAAGCACAGATAACCAAGTCCTCCTGGATACACAGGGTACACAGCTCCATCAAGAGCCCAGATGCTCATGTCCATAGAAACCAGGGGCACTGGTTAAGGGCTGAGGGGCAAAGAGTGGCCAGGACATCATGGTCTCAAGCCCTCTGAGGGATACTGACACCAATGTTTACTCTACAGCTTGCCCTCCTCTCGAGACGTGGCTCGACCAGGTTTGTGGGAACAATGCACATCTGATGAGGATGATGTGCACGCCTCTCCCCCACAGAGAGCACAGGCTTACGGGACACCTGCTGCCAGGATTCATGGCTTCATTTTATCTCACAGCTGACGAGCACTGCAGGACACACTGAGCAACTTGGCGAGCACAGCAGGCAGTCCCTGTCTCAAGCCCTCCATAGCACCATTCACCCAATAAAATTCACATGGAGGCATGAAAAGCATGCACGGTGGCTAGCAGAGCAAACACCCAGTGATCTGTAGGTCAGTCTCCCTGCAGAGACAGGCCATGGCTTGAGCTGGGCACAACACTGGAGCCCACAAACTCACCACAGCTTCCCAGAGTCTGCTGAACTCCACACGGTTGGGGGTGAGAATGGCCTTCTGGTAACCGTGGATGAGGCCAGGCTGCTGAGCAATCAGCCACAGGCCGTCCTGTGCAGAACAAGGGTGCACCCTCACCGGCGGGCCTCCGGGACCCCGTGCTGACTTTTTGGGTCATGAGAGGCCACACTCACCGCGTCGATGACCATGGGGAGGTCCCTGGCTTTGGTTGCTTCCAAGATGCCCTGCCGGAAAAGCAGCCAAGCTGAATGTCGTAGAGGGCAAGAGGCGTGTGCAGGCAGGCCAGCACTGCAGAGCATGGAAAGCTGAGCACATAGCCTGCCTAGCTCCGCAACGAGGGCTTAGCCGCCCCTTCTGGAACGCCAGGAATGATGTAGTTTCACGTACGGATCCCTTGCTGTCTGATAGCCAGGCTCTACAATATTTCCCAGAATTTATGCTTTACTTACTCCAGATCTTTTCCCCTAGATCTTGAGCAGTGCTTTTAGGCCATGAAACCCACCCTTATGAGTGATGTCACTGTGTTCTACATCAGCCTAAGTGACTTCTCCGTTATCTTAGGGCCAAGCCAACCCTAACACCCACAACATTATGTTCACCTCAGTCAAGCTCCCTAGACCCTCCCTCATGGCCCCTGTCTCTGAGTCAACAGTACTCATTCCTGTGAAAGAAGCAGATGCACCCTGCAGTAATCTCAATGGAAGCATGTCTGAAGTTATGCACGTGGGCTGAGTTGTTATCTGAATACTTTTTTCCAGAACTGTGCACAGCTCCAGTAAAATGATCTGGCTCAGGCTCTGAGAAGCCCTGGTCCAGCACCAGCCACTATACAATTGGGCTGAGTTTCATTCTCACCTCACACTCAACGTCTTCCTACCCACTGTAAGCCTGCAGAGGACGGTCCCACAGAACATCTACATCCCCTTAAGAGAAGGCAGAGGAGTAGGCAGCGCTTCTGCCGGTCACGGGTCACCAGAAGGCAAACTAAACAGCAGGGGCAGGCCCAGCACGCGGCACCTAGACTGGCTACCAAGACCACCTACCACTGCCAAGTGTCTAGCCCATGCTACACCGCTGGGCTCAAAGGGGGAATTTTTGGGACTTCTTGAAATCATCAGTTATCCACTTTTCTTACCATTTTATTTACATGCTTTAAAATAGCAAGTGATCATAACACTGTGGCAATTTTCCCGATAGACCTATACCTTAATCCTGCATTGAAGCTGAAAGCATCAACAGTTCCCATCTAAAATGTACTGATTCATGTACATTTATATATACACCAACGTGTCATGAGAAAACTACCTGTGGCAATCAGATGGGTAGTAAAATGCCTTAGAGTAAAGGTGCCTCCTGCCTAACCCAACCCACAGGGTGGACGCTGACCTCTGACCTCCACCCACATGGGTGGTGTACACATCCACACATGCAGCATGCACACACGAGGGGACAGAGTAAAGGTAACCGGAGCCTGACACTCAGTCCATGTTTCCCGAGTGTCCTGCTCAGAGTGACTGCTGCTATGAGGAGACACAGATAGAACTAAAAACAGCCTCTCCACATCACAGTCCATCACTGAAGGAAGTCAGGCGGAACCTGGGGCAGGAGCTGATGCAGAGGCCATGGAGGCTGCTGCTTACTGGCTTGTTCCTAATGGCTTGCTCAGCCAGCCTTCCTTCCTCCCTTCCTCCCTTCCTCCCTCCCTTCCTTCCTCCTTGCTTTTCTATAAGAATTTATTTATTTATTATGTATACACTGTCTGCATATATACCTGTACCCCAGAAGAGGGCACCAGATCTTATTGTAGATTGTTGTGAGCCACCATGTGGTTACTGGGAATTGAACTCAAGACCTCTGGCGGAGCAGCCAGTGTTCTTAACCACTGAGCCATCTCTCTAGCCCCTCAGCCTGCCTTCTTATAGGACCAGCCCAGGGATGGCACCACCCACAATGGGCTAGACCTCCCACATCAATCACCAATTAGAAAAATACCCCATCTTTTGAATGAGTTTTTCTTAATTTGGGGTCCCTCCTCTCCATGATTCTAGAGCTTGTGTCAAACTGACATAAAACTGTCAGCACACCAAGGAATGTGCCAGGGTAGGAAACATACATTTTGTCTAGCACTGGCCCAAGTGGTCCAAGCGTGGACCACTTATCATGGTCAGGGACGCGGGGCTCAGAGAAGCCCATTCCTTCTTTAACAAAGTTCTGCCTGCCTAGCTTCACGTTAACCCACAGGGTTCTGCAATTCAGATCTTAGGTCCATTTCTGATTTCACGGTATCTGGCAATGTGACACCAGGGTCTCTTCTAGTTTTCCCTGGCAGAGTAGCAGGCCACAGCTAACACCTAAACACTGGAAAGGTTTGCCACAGGGCGAGCTTAGTTCTCTCAGAAGGCTGCGTCACAGTACTGAGAGCAGCACCCTGCAAAGGCGTGCATGTGAACATACAGTATCACTCAATAAGGCACAGCCTAACAGTCCACTGTCCTGATACTGCTATTAAAAATAGTTTAAAAGTGAGAGATAGACACTCCCCACCACCGGAAAGCGTCTCTAGGACCCACAGAATAAGTTGCAGAAGAAACGTGGGTGATGACAACATTCTGGATAACCCGGGTGGGAAAGCAGCTTGTGAACAGCAGCTGAGGAACTGTATCAAAGGGTCACAGTGTTAGGAAGGCCGGACCTTTGATGTACAGGGTGCCTCCTGCAGCCTCAGCCTCTTCTGCAAATCAAGAGCCCGACTCCAAGACTGGGGAAAGCACAGGCTCCCGCAGAGACAGAGGCCCAGACACACTGTCCTTTGGGGCACCGACTTCCACCAGGATGCTGTGCAATTTGGGAAGGAGGAAAGGCTGATACGCTGCAATATGAACTACAGGAGCCACAGCATGCTGCCTGCTCCCACCACAGCCACAATTCAATTCCTCTCATGAAACTTCCGGCATTCACAGATGCACAGAGACTCAACCACAGCCAGGACCTCTGGCAAGCAGGGTCACACTAGAGACCACACAGACCTCCTGCCAAGTCTGCCCAAACCTCAGGCCTGATGCTCTCCCCTGGAGCAAAGAGACTCATCCCATCTGCTCTGTTCTGGAAGGCCCTCGCCACTCCTGGTGCCTCACCTGCCCTCTGCCCACAACACATCACCTACTTCCGAAGATTAACAACAGCGTGCACCCGAGCCTGAGGCACCGAAGACACACCTGCGCCCCGTTGTATCTGAGAGGGAGAGTGCTTAACAGTGAGCCCACTTACCCTGACGTTGTTGAGAAGAAGGTCGTCCCTACCTAGGCCAGGTCCCACGACAAGGGCATGCAGCCTGGGGAGCCATTTCTCCACCTCCTCAACAACATTAGGACTGTCACTGAAAAAAGAAAAAGGCAGATGGCTTTCTTAGGCTTTCATTTGTTGATTTTAAACCACTTTATGTGTGTGGTACTGGGCACTGTACATGTCCTGAGCATGCTAGGGAAGTGCCCTGTGCCAGTCTACGTCTCTGCCCTAAACCACTTTATTCTGAAAACAACGTGGGCCTGTGGGAACCCGTACACTAGCACAGACGCCGCGCGGTGGTTCCCTAGCCACTGTTCACGAGAGCATCCTGCACACTCCCATTCCAGAACACAATCGAGGGCTGGCTCAGCACCGGGGATTCAGTGCAGACTGGCAGCTGGGCGCCTGACGAAGAACCCTGACCTCTCCCAGGATGCAGTCTGGACCCCACCTGCACCTGACCTGCATCCCTTCAGTCCTCTCCATGTGCTGGCTTCTTTCTGTCTTAGCTTTTCAAGGCTGCTTTACTTTACTGCACTTTTTCCTGCGTGCACTACACGTGTACCCTGTCTCCGCAGAGGTTAGAGGAGGGCATCAACACCCCTGAAGCTAGAGTTAGAGATGGCTGTGAGCTGCCCTGGGGTGCCTGGACCTGAACCTGCGTGCTCTGCAAGAGCAGCCGGTGCTCTCATCTGCTGAGCATCTCTCTAGCCCCCACTTTATTTGTATGGTGGTTAAAGCGGGACAAAACAAACTCGATCCTGAGCTCCTCAGGGGTGCTGTGGTGCTCGGTGCACAGGGTGACATGTGGGCACTGTCACCACTGAAGCCTTAGGAGCTCTGGAACAGACACTGCTCAGCTCAGAGCTCCCCCCTGAACCCCACGGAACCCCAAGCATTGTGAGCATGTGCCTCAGACAACCCTGCCCACACAGGCCCCAAATGACGATGGGACTGAGTCTTCCACAGACAGCACAGCATCCACTACTTCCCCGTGCCCCAGGTCTCTCTGCTGGCCCTTTCCCTGTCTCTGCTGATGCAGTGGAGAAAACTATGGTTTTCTTTCAGTCATGTGGTCTGGGGATCAAACCTCTACTTCATGGGCTCCATTCTAAACCCTTTAAAAGTTTCTTCTGAGATAGGGTTGTTAGTTATCCAAATTGGCCTCCAATTGGAAAGCCCTTGGCCTAGTCCTAAGTCTCTGGGTGACAGGCGTGTGCCACAGGCCTGGCTTTAGTACACAGAGCAGTCAGAGCACAGCAGGCACACGCGTGAGAGCACTGTTGCAGGTAAAGACTCACAGGACTGGGTGGACGATCAGCTCCGGGCTGTAGGACTTTATCACTGGCGCGGCCTCCCTGGCACAGAACACATGGGCCAGATCTGCACCCTGAGAATGAGAGGTGGGCTTAGAGAAGGACCACAGCAGGTTTGCATGCCAGCTCTCACGCCACCTGTTACTGTTTATCCCCCAAGTCCAACTACAGATGAAAGCAGACAGCCAGTGGCTTTGGGAAAGGGAAGGTGGCATATGAAAATGCTTGGTGTCACAACAGACTGCTATCCCCTCCCAGGCTTTGGGACAAAGCCATGGCACCAGCTCTGCCTTGTCTGTCAGCCTGCCCAACATAAGCCACTTCATCCTAACTGCTCAGCCAGATTAAAGGCATCAACTGTGTACAACACAACCTAACGAGCCTCCCAGGATCCTCCTGGCAAAGTAAAGTGCGAGCTATACCTCAGTTGTGAATCCCAAAGCAATGACATGCTGTTTTTAAAGGCAAATAGAGGAGATGAAAACAAAAACAAACTCATACAAAACAAAAAAACAAACAAACAAAACCAATCAGGCATGGAGGTGAATGCCTTGAAGCCCATCACTGGGGAGGTAGAGGCAGGAGGGTTTCTGAGTTTGTGGCCAGCTTGGCTAACATGAAGAGACATTGTCTCCAAGTACAAAAGTAAACCCCAACCCCAAACAACCCCACCGTGCTGCAGGTCACCTGCTACTGCAGACAAGGCCAAAGGAGCTTTAACTGCTTCTCTAGGTCACACAATTTCCCTACAATGTCACTCCTGTATTGCTAACACAGGACATTCGCTTTAGTCCTATATAAACTGTGTGTGTGTGTGTGTGTGTGTGTGTGTGTGTGTGTGTGTGTGCGCATGTATGTGTGTGTGTGACTGTGTGTTATGGGCACATGTGGTATAGCATGTTTGGGTGTGTAGGCCAGAGGCCCAAGGAGGCATCAGGTGTCCCTGCACTCACCTGTCTCCCCGGAGGCAGGCTCTCTCAGGGAACCCGGAGCTGGGCTGGTGGCCAGAAAACCCTCCCGTCTCTGCTCTCAGCAGGGCTGGGGCATAGGCAAGTGTGGCCACGCCAGGGTTTTTCTACACGTTCTGGAATGTGACCTCAGGCCCTCATGTCTGCAGAACCGACTCCCCAGGTCCCTAAATAACCAGCTTTTAATCAGAAAAGTCCCAATGCAAGACTCTGAGGTAGACTCACCACTTTCAGAGCTGAGATTCCTGCAAAATATGGTGCACCTGTGTACCTAAAATGGAAACACTGGAGTCAACCCCTCAGTGAAGCAAACACATTTGCCAGTACTAGGTTACCAATACGAACAGGTAAGAACAATATGAATAGATAGGAATTATCAACAAGTGATACAGACTCCAGGCCCAAAACACAAACTCAACACACAGGAGATACTCAGTAAACACTCACACACGAGTCAGAACTAGAAAAACTTCACGTGGCATCTGTGATCATTCTCCAACACTGGCTTGCGTGACTGAGGTCTCTGTCCCAAGGACAAGAAAGAGCAAGCTGGCTGCAGGCTTCTGGGGGGAGAAGATGGAGAGAACCACCTGCTCAGGGCAGCCAGCAGATACTAGGTCTGCAGAGAGGGAGCACCATGTCTTCTATGAGGGACATTAGCAGGAGCCACACTAGCCACCGCAGCCTGCTGTGTGTGCCCCAGCTTCCTGCCTGTGCTCTTCTGGCCATGGCAATCTCTAAGCACAGCAGACATCCCTGGCAGGGTATTCAAGGATGGAGAGACTGTGCTCACTGCCACTGTATGTCCAGGGACAAATGCTGAGCACACATGGCCTAGTCTCCATGTGAGCTGGGCATCCACAGCAGTCAGCAGTGTGGGTCCAGATCAGCAGAGAAGGAACCACACACTCTCCTTCTCCACAGACAGATGTGCTTCACAAGACACTCAACGCAGCAGAAGCTGCCTAGGCCCACAGAGCTCGAATAGTACATGGAAGCCACTGGGGTGCAAACAAGCTGAGATGGTATCAGAGGCCCACACATGAGGGCAGCCTTAAGCAGGATTAATGGAACATACCACAACCAAAACCACATACACCTACCCTGGAGAAATGGCAGGATTCTAGGGCAGATGACTCGGATGAGTACAGCACAAGACGACGGTACTTAAAATGCACACTGACTGTGTGCACAGAAGGCATGATCTCTAGATTAGCACAGCAGGCGCTACAACTGAGGCCCAGGCAGCCCACAGCCGGCTGGTCGCCAACACAGTACATCGGGGAACCTGCAGGGAGGCTCACCTGCCAAAGCATTCCCACCTACCGACAGAGTATGGAGGAAGCCAGGAGAGTAAACACAACAGAATCCACAATACATGCAACTAAATTTACCAGCTAAGAGTTCAGCTGGAAATTCTGAATCCAATTAGGAATGAACATTCAGAGGGAAAAGCAGAGCCTGTGGCTGGAACCACGTGGCGGTTCTGTCACCACTGCCCTCACCAGCTGCTGTGAAATCTGTGAAGCACAGTACGGGGGGAAAAGGTGAGCGCTGGCTGAATTTCCGAGTAGGAAGACATTCCAAAGTAATCAAAGGAAAAGCTGAGAAAGGTGGGAAGGAAAAAGGGAAACCCGGGCGAGATGACGAGTAAATAGCAAGGCTGAATGGGGCACACCTGTACCCCTGCGTCTGGGAGCATGAGACACAGGATTTCGAGTTTTGAGGCCAGCCCCATGGGAAACTGTCTCAAGTGATGAAGCTACAGGTTTGGAGGGGAGTGACCCGGGTGTAGGCAGAGAGCAAGCAGACTCTCAATAGGAACCAGGAGGAACGGGGCCAGAGGCAGAACTCACAGGCAAGGACAGATTACAGGTCCTTACACACTACACACAGCCACAAAGTATAAAGAAAGAAGGTAAAATGGGTCCCAACAAAACTACGGTCTACAGGACACAGTAAGCAACGCAGAAACGCCTTCAACGTGTGTGGCACCCCAGGGGCTGCTGAGCGCTCATGCTCATGACAGAAACAGCACAGCATGCAATAACCAAAGTAACGTGCAAAAACCTCTAAAAGGTTGCCCAGGCCCATGGGAGCTTGCAGCCCTTCCTCTGCACGGCGTTAGGATTCGGGGATCCACAGCATGACATCAACACCAACACTTAGCAGCAAGCCAGTTGGCTGGGCATGACCAATGAGAAGGACTTCGCACGCTATCAGACTGCATTTGAAAATGGTCACTGCATCCTGACAGACGGATGGAGGGTGGATGGACGGACAGATGGGGGCAGGGAGGTGGGCAGACAGATGGCAGATGCAGGCAGGCAGGCAGGAGGGGTACTCACTCTTGGCAGCCCCCAACTATGCCTATTCTTCCATCCTGCCCCTTGTGCTTCTTCGACGTTAGAGCAGGCACAATGTTTCTCACCAGCTGAGAAAGGTTTTCCATGTCCTCTGTCGAGTGTGCTGCACGGAGGGAGAATGCTCTGTGTAGCGCTGCAGAACAGAGACAAAGTCACTGGAGACTCACAGTAGCCCACCATCCACACGCTTCCCAAAGCTGAGCGTATGACCTCTCCACTTTATCAGCGGTTTCGCTCTCGGTTCTTAGGGTAAGTGATGGTCAGAAATGACAGCATAAACAGCAGCACACTGGACAGACACCCCCGCTGTCTGTCACAACAGGAGACAACAGGACACACACTTCATCTTCCAGAAGGTTTTATCACCCTAAAAATACAGATCATCACTGAACACATTCTGTTCTTTCATTTCAATGCCAGCCTTTCAGGCCTGCGAGGGCCCTCTCTGCACACCTGGGAAAGCAAGCTCCCATTTGCAGCCCTCAGTGCTGCTCAGAAGTCTGACAGACCCATCCCATTATTCCCAATGGCAACAGCTAGCTACTAATTAAACGTGCAGGACCATGTAAGTCAGGTTCAAGGTGGCACTGTGGCTTACCGCACCACGTTGGTCCTGTCTAATTACCTCCATCTTAATTGGCCTTTCTTGAAAAGCATCCTGTCGATGTGTGCTCTGTCTGGACACTGACATCAGCTCCGCTGTATACTCCACAGAGCCCAAAGCATACACTCCCTAGAATCATAAAGCTTGTGTCTGTGCACACTATCTAGAGAGTCTATAGAACTTAAGGATCTCTGCAAACATAAACATAAACGGAGCACTCTCCTAGAAAAGCCACTGAGGATGAAGCTCCCTCAGCTCCTTGGGAAAGCCATTTCAGGCTCTTCCAGCCTCATTTTCCTTAAGGTTTACTCAATAAAATGTTGCACTGTTTTCCATGGGGGTGTGGGTGAGGTGGGGTATGTGTATGCACGTGAAGGCCAAAGGTCAATCCTGGAACTGTTCTTCAGGAGCTGTCCATCTTGTTCTTTTCCCCTTTGTGTGTGTGTAAACAAGTGTGCACATGTGAACTGTAGGTTTATGGAGGCCACAGGCCAATGTGGGGTGTTCTCCTCAGCCACTCCCCCACCTTACTTTTTGAGCCAGGATCTTTCTGAGCCCACAGCTGTTCCTTTTGGCTAAACTGGATGCACAGGAAGTCCAGGATCTGCCGGCACGCGCCTCCCCAGCACAGGTCCCCAAGCCTGAGCAGCAATCCCTTCACTGTGCCGTTGCCCAGCCCCACCCTACTTTTTGAGCCAGGGTCTCTCATTAGGCCCTGGGCCTTGCCGATTATGCTCAACTGGCTGGCCAATGAGCCCCAGGGCCCCTCCTGTGGGCCCTCCCAGCACCAGGATCACACACACATGCGCCATGCCTGATGTTTCATAGGGGCTGGGGCTAGCACCGGTCTCTATCTTATTGGTAAGCACTTCAGGCGCTTTCTGGACTGCGGGATCTGACTTCACAAGAACACATACAGCCCCAAATGTAGACAGTACTGATTAACACCAACCCAACCTCCTTTACCAACGTCCAAGCCCACACAATATGAAAATGGGACCTGGTCCACAGGGAACTTCTGGCAGAGAAAGGCTTGCTTCTGCTCTCTGTGCCCGTCATCGAGAGCCACATTCTGACCCAAGCGGTCCCTCCCACCCAGACCGAGCTGCTCATTCTTGCCTCTCCTCGGCACCCTACCTGCCACCAGCACGCCCGGCCTGTCCTGTCTTTACCACAAAGGACAGCGCAAGCCCTCTCCTGGCTCCCGGGACACACTTAATGAAAACATCAGTGTAACTATATCACCTGCACAGGACTCAAAGTCCTCTGCAGTGGGAGAGACAGCTGAGAAGCCAGCTTGTGTCTGTCCCAAGGGCGAACACTGCTCTTCCCCTCAGCCACTCCTCACGCATCTGAAACCTGCCCACACCGGGGAAGAAACCCTTCTCCTAAAAGCCTCTCCTATTACTCGGGGCAAAAGCATGTTGTCCCAATCGTGGTTGAGAACGATGTGCCAGGCTGAACATGACACTGCTCATTAACAGTTAATGACCATCTACTTACAGATGAGGAGACAGGCCTCAGAGGTGTTAAGATACTATGGCCAGCTGCTAGGCAAAGCTGGCACCTCTGGAGCAAATGCCTCCATTTTTGTCCCTTTAGAATTGTTCCTTCTGTTTGCGTTAATACTAGAAGAAACTTGTAGGGGCAACCGGGTCACTAAGTCACTATGACCGTTCTTTTAGACAGCTAAAGTAATGACTCATTGAGCAGGCCCAGAAACGTTCTGTCTACCACGTTTATGAGCCCCAACTGAGTACAGCAAGAAAGGTTTGCATCTATCATCTTCATCCTCTGATTAAGGACTCTCTTACCTTCGCTAAGCAGCACAGAAACACATCTAGCATCTTTCCTTCTTGAATAACCTAAAAGTACACCTTAAACTAGGATGTTTAAACTCTTGCCCCTGCAGCACTTTCCTGCAGGAAGAGGAATTTTCTCCCCCAGTGGAATCTTTCCCCTCGCACTTAGAGAGGGCACTGCTCTAGGAAAAACTCCAGTTGGGTCCTTTCTCCAATCTCTTACCTCCCAGCTGTGCTTTCTGACTCAGCACTCACAAAGACACGAACTCAATGTGTTCCATTACACCATTTTACCAAATGTGGCCACCTGAAGGCAAAAAAATTTGTTCTTTAACCAAATGATTCACCTGTTTAACCAAAAGAGGCAAACCTTTCTCAGCTGTTCTCTACAATCTGTCAGGAAGTACAGCATGTTCCGTTTTTAACTAGAACTGTATGAATGCCAAATAAAATCCCAACCCCCAATCAGCACGGCCCTCGCCTGAGTCTGCCCCAGTCCTCTGAAGCAGGCGTATCTACCACACGATGTTTCTACATGCGAGTGAGCTGACCAGAACGCCTCAATTGTGGAGAGATGGAACACTGTAAGACAAGAGCCAAATTATCCCAGGCTATTTTAGGGACTTACTATTTACTTGTTTTAACTTCTGTCTGTGGCCTAACATTCTTGTGTTAAGCAAACTTCCCACATGGTATCACAAAGTCCACAGACCTCAGTTCTGGTTATCTTCTGCACAGCAAAGTCACCCGGGAACAGGGAGTCTCAACTGAAGGATAACGCAGATCCAGTAGCCTACGGCCCTGTCTGGGGAAACTGCCTTGAATTCTGATTGATGTGAGATTTGACTGTAAGCACTGACACCATTGGGCAGGTGATATCAGGTGGTAAAAGAAAGCAGGCTGAGTAGTAAAGGGAGTTCCTCCACCGCCTCTGGTTCATTCCTGCCTGACTCCCCTTAAAGATTACTGTGTCTTGAAAATTTAAGATGAAATAAACCTTTTCTCCACAAGCTTTTAGTCATGCTATTCATCACAGACAGCAAGCTAGAAGTCTACACCCCAAAAGCAGGGACAAGCTAAGAATACAAGCTGACACCTGAGACCAACACACATTTTCCTGCTTTGCTGTCACTGCAGAATTTGTTGGTCTGTCTTTTGTTCTGTGACTATAAACCGGTTCCACAATGGGACGCCACTAGGATAACTTGAATACAAAGCAGAAGAGCCAGGGTCGTTACATCAAGACAGAAACCTGTTAGAAAAAGGCCTGAGGAAGGTCGATTAGATTTCCCAACCCTTTACTGGATCAAGTTTTAGTTGGCTTGCTGCCACTCCTGCCGGATTTATCCAGGAAGTATTAAGAAGCCACCTAAAACGTAAACGCTGTTTACATAAGTGACTTTGTTGACAGAGCCTGGAAAAACAGGCCAAGCCTGTTTGCATTTTGTTGGCTTTAAAGAAACTGTGGCTGAGACAGACAACCATGCCTTTTTGTGCCCTAAGTGAATGTGCATTCTAAGTGGGAGCCTACGACAGCAATTCTTACACTAAGTGAGATTCACCCCAAGCACAGACAGCTTTAAGGATCTAACGCTCAGAACTCCACCTGCTCTTTGGCAAAAGTTTAGAAAGTCAATCTAGTACTGAAACCTCAGGTAAGCACCAAGAAAAGCACATTACTAAGCGGAGTGTCTGAAAATGTTAGGCAGTTACCAAGAAATGGTCTCTAAATAAAGTGGTGCTTAGAAGCCTTCTGGGTGGGACAGGCATTGCCGACGTGGAGGCACCTCTCCAGGGAATTCAGAACTACTTCAATTGAAAAACAAAGCCAAAATGTCTACACATTTTACTCCTGGACTACAGTCAACATGTTTGTGGTCCGTAGTCAAACCTTCCTAATGAATCCTACAACAAACAGTGCACTTCAGCATTTCAGCTGCTTACCCCTGGGGAATGCTGCGGAAGTCACTTCAGAGGCTCTATTTAGAGTCTACACAAAGATAGACAACAGCTCTCCCTGCCTTCTAAGTGGGATGTTGTGCTGGGGATGTTAGAAAAGTATCTATCCATAAACAGAAGAAACAAACCCATACAAGGAGATAAGGGAAACACATGAACCGTTTACCCAATCCCTGAGCTCTTCCTCTGTCCAATCTGAAAAGGCATCTACCTCCCATTCCAACTGTTGGGACGGGGTCTTAGATGTCACTGGCTGCTCTACAAAGTGAGTTCCAGGCTGCTGGCCAAGGTTACAAGAGAAACTTAAAAAAAAAAAAAAAAAAAAAAAAAAAAAAAGGGCTAAATGGGGCTCCAAATCCTGAAAGTCACTTGACTTGGCCCACCAGAACACACTCCCCAAGCGTGGGGGTTGGGGGGGGGCGAGCCACCTCCTGGCTCCACCCACCTCCTCCAAGAACTTGCAAGTTTTGAGGTAGGGCTGCCTGTCTCCAGCACACAAGGACTGGCAAGTCAATCACGCGTGTGTACGCCGAACGGCTCGCGTCTCACGGACTTCTAGCTCAGGCCTCCAACAATTCACTGGAGCCTAGTCCTCAGCCACGCCCGCCCCTCCGGCCGGCTCCCCATCGCAGGACGCGCACACGCCAGGCGGAGTCCAGCCGGCAGGGCCACCCGCCCGCAGAAGCGGCCCGGGCCGGTACCTGCGTGCAGCGGCGGCCAGTGGAGCGCGATCGCGGCGGAGAGCAGCGCCACCACGGCTGCCGCCGCCCCACAGGCGCGAACAGCCATCCGCGGGACGCCGGTATCGACCTTACCTCGCCCGCAGGCGCGGATTGCCACACTGCGTACACCCATGGCGGTCCAGCGGACTTCCGGGTTCCCAGCTGCCCCCGCGCGGCCGCCGGGCCACCGCCATTGGCCCTTCTTCTGGGTTCCTGGGGGTCGTCCCCACGCACCGCGTCTTTGAGCCACGGCTATTGGGTGTTCCCGCTGTGCTCCCGGCGGCCACAGCGCGCTGCCGGAAGAGTGCGCCTGACTAGGACTGGTCCCGCCTCCGGAGTCAACCTCTCCCCAATCACACTTTGCTCTCGGCCCACGCCCAACCCCGTGGCCCCAGATGAAGTACTGTAGCTTCTCACTGGAAAACCGTGGAGGTTTAGGGTCCCATGTTCTTTTCGCTCTGTGGTGTTTTGTTCGTGGGTGTTATGGGACAGGATTCATTTAGAGGTCAGCTTCCTTGGCAGCCTGGCTGCGGACGGACACCTGTGCTGGCCAAAGAGCTGATGTTCCTGTCCCCGGTGTGTCCCACAGCTAGGTCTACAGGCCCTAGCCTTGCATCTCTCAAACCAACTTCTGGCCCGACTCCTCGCGGACTTTGTCATCTCGTTATAAGATAGGTAACCCCGTGATTACTGCAGATCAAGACCCCACACCGGAAGCCATCCAGACTTAGCTCTTTCATACCCATGCATTTCATACCTGCACTGCGATCCTGTACGAAGCCTGGGTGATGACAATGGCCCCCTGGGTTGTTTTCTGCAAAGTGACACGAGCCGATGGCTTCAGTGTGTAAACTGGTCGATTTGACCTCCTCATGGTACGGTTGAGCAGAAGGTTTTATTGTAGATGTGAGAGAGAGAACAGCCGGGCTCATCTGGAAGAGTCCAGAGCAGAGAGAGAAGGAAGTGGTCTGAACACGGCCAGCAGACTGGACGTAGCCAGGACTGTGAGGGAGGAGAAGCAGGAGCCGAGCATAGCGATAATAGCAGGGGCTTAAGGAGAATGAGTAAGTGTGGGAAGGGTAGCCTATGAGCTGTTGGTTGTTTAGGGTAGAGGGCGAGAAGGGCTAGCACGGACTTAGAAATGTGTAATAGGTATTTGTGATACTGAAGGAGCCTGGAGACCATCATGAGCTCTGATATGCCGATACGCACCACAGATAGCCATATGTCCCTTCTGCCGGAGGTAAGGAAAATGGCTGCTTTTGGTAGAGGAGAACTGGCTTCACAACTTCCTTAGAAACACTGGCTTCTATCTAAGCCCCAGAAATCCTCCAGGCTGAGCTCATTTCTGGATATTTGGACTGCCTTTTGAGTTGGGGGAACTGGAATTTTCTTTAGAACTTTGGACATGAAGGACTGTGCAACCTTTGACATTGAGACACCAAATTGTTACCAAGTTCATGCTGGAGAACTTTGCAATCGAATTGAAAGAAAAAAAAAGTTAGTTTTAAGTTATGAGTTTGCACCAGGTCCCATTCATAGCTATTCTCATATTCTCAGAGGCATGCAGTCCTCTAAGTTGGAAATACAATTGATACTGCACTGTTCTGACACTAAAGGCTTCCAGGAGAACCCCTCCTTTCCTTTTACATTTCAGTTACCAGTTACCTGTTCAGTTCTTGAAGTTACATCACTTTTATTCCTTTCCATGCATTACTGTGGGGCAGTCTCCCTGTGTTTTCTCTATCTTAGAAGAATATTGCTCACCCAACTTTAAGACTCATGGTAATGATCTCATCTTAATTTGATCATTGACAGGTGTTGGGGCTTGGTCTGGTGCTATGTATTCAAATTCTAAACCCTTGCCCCCAACGTCAAGTTGCTACCCAGAAAAGTGCATTTTCAGGCACACCAAGTGATGCTGTGTAAACCTTGCTCCCAATTTAAGGTTAATTGGTTAATAAAAAGGCTAGACAGCCTATAGATGGGCAGAAGAAAAGTAGGTAGAGCTCTGCTTCCTGGGCTTGGACTCAGATGGCAGGAGAGGAAGCTGGAGAGAAGGAAGGCACCATCATGGCCTCATGGACCATGAGCATGTGGCCGTGAGGGCTGGCCTGATGGAACAGAAGCAGCCCCGCAAGACAAATGATGGCAAGTAACATGGGGTGTGTAGCTGGAAAATAGCAAAATAGCTTAGAGGGTTGATATCTGCCAAGCTCTAGTGCTTTAAGGCTTATTATAAATCTAAAAGGTCTTTGTGTCTTTTATTCAGGAACTAAACAGTCTGAAGTGGGGTAGAAAACCCAGCTAGATATTTAGGAGCAAAGGGGGGCTTAGCAAATCCGATCAAAAATAGTTCTTGTTATAGACGACAAAGATCCTCATTTCCAGAAACATTCATGGATACTAGGGCTTATGATCTCAAAATATCTTGGGGTGGATTCCATTCAACCCATAACACCCACTAAACAACTTTCTGGTTGTGCTTCTGACCTTGGGCAAGCAGCTTCAGGTCTCCCAGCATCCCTCGGTCCTTACCTGCTGCAGGGCATGGCTGGCATACCCTGCCCTCTACCCTGAACTTTCCGGACATTTTGGTACTCTCTGTCTCTCTAGGTGTGTGTCCCCCCCCCCCCCGCATGGCAGCCAAGTGCTGCTTCCATTTATATACTTGTATATACTTTGTATACTTTAACTTGTCTAGCATGAGAAGCAGTCCAACGTCCTCATTCCCACCTCTCCACCCCTACTTCTTCATTTTTTAAATTAAACAAAAAGCAAGGAATGTTATTTCTATAGCCTGTTTCTAGGTTGCCTAGCAACCTCTAATGTCATCACCTGCTGCTGCCAGATATATTCCCAACTTAAGAAAAACAAAACAAAACAAAACAAAACAAAAAAATCACCCACCATCTCGTGCACTTAGTCCTCTCTGTCTTTCTGTCTCTTTCTGTCTGTCATAGGTGCCCTCCTCTTTCTTTCCCCCCTCCCACTTTCCCACAATAAATCTCCTTCATACCAAATATGATGTGGTGGATTATTAATCATTATTAGCACTGGTCCCCTACAGCAACAGAATAATATTTCTTTGAAAAAAATTGGGGACTGGAAAGACAGCTCAATGATTAAGAGCAACGACTGCTTTTTACAGAGGATGTGGGTTCAATTCCCAGCACCCACATGGCAGCTCACAACTGTCTGTGGCTCTGGTTCCAGGGGATTCAATACCCTCATACAGACATGCATGCAGGCAAAACATCAATGCACATAAAATTAAAATAAATAAATTAAAATAATAATAAAAGCCAGGTGTGGTGGCACACAGTCTTGGGAGGCTGAGGTAGGCCTGGTCTACAGAGCAAGTTCTAGGACAGCCAGGGCTATACAGAGAAACCCTATCTTGAAAAACCAAAACGTGGCTGGAGAGAGGGCTCAGAGGTTAAGAGCACTGACTGCTCCGCTAGAGGTCCTACGCTCAATTCCCAGAAAACCACATGCTGGCTCACAACCATCTATAGTGAGATCTGGTGCCCTCTTCTGGTGTGTAGGTGTACATGCAGATACAACATTGTATACATAATAAAAAAATAAAAATTAAAAAAAAACAAAAACAACAATCAACCAACCACACAAGCAAATAAAACATTGTGTTAGTATCCTCTGATTTCCGTGTCACTCAGAATAAAATCCAAAGATGGTTCTGGCTTCTTAACCCTACGTTATTCCTAGTCTCTTACTACCATCCTCTCTGTGTCTGCCACACCAACGTTTGTCCTCTGTCTGGCCTACTACTCATGTGCCTTCTCATTTGTACTGTTCTTTCCTAAGGATGCATGTGATGAAGCTGCTGTTTCATTTTAATTTTATGTATGTGAATGTTTTGCCTGCCTGCACTCTGTGCAGGCCAGAGGAGAATGCTAGATTCCCTGGAGCTGGAGGTACAGGTAGTTGTGAGCTGCGGTGAGGGTGCTGGAATTCTGCCGAGCCATCTCTTTAGCCCCACTGTTGCTGTTTTTATCAAAGCCATGGCTAGAGCACTCCTCGGCCGCTCCTAGCAGCACCAGCAGTGTGCTGGCGGAGTCCCTGAGTGCAGCTCTGACACATTCGGTCCCCACTCGCCATTGTGATGACCAGCAACAAAATTTGAACCAAAGTGTCAGATGATCAAAGCTTTTCTTAGGTCTGACCTATTTGCACATGGTGCTGTGTGGGGCGTTAAAAAAAAAAAAAAAGGTGTGTGTATGCGCATTTCTTTATAACATATCAACCACAAAAAAAGAAGTAAGATGTCCCTTTGCAGGCTTCAGTCTCAGCGGAGGACTTCAGAAGCTTTTTAGCTGGAGGTGATACATCACTCTAATCCCAGCACTCGGGGGACAGTAAGATCACAATATAGCCTAGGCTATATTGTGAGAACTGTCTCAAATACAGGCAGGCAGACATACATACATACACACACACCAGAAACCCAATCCCCAAGCAAACAAAGAACAATAAACTCACAGCAAAGCCTCTTTGTAAGCATAACAGAGGGAAAGAGCAAAAGTTGGGAGTGTTGACTCATTCAGAGGCTAAAGCAGGAAGATCGGGAATTCAAGGCCAGCCTGGGCTGCATAGAAAGTTCCAGACCAGCCTGAGACACACAAGGAGACCCTGTCTTAGAGACAGAGAGGGAGGAAAAGAAGAAACAGGCTAAATTCAGTTTAGGGGATGAGGCAAGTTTGAAGCAATAGTTGGTGTAGTTAAACCAGCTAGAGCAGTACAGTTATAAGGGGGAAAGCATGCTGGGCTTTGTGGAGAAAAGTACTTTCTCACTCGGCAGCTCCCCCATGTCACTAGTGAACAAGTGGACCCTCTCGACATTGTCCTTCCTAGAGACATGGAGAAGTTAGACAACAGTGATGGTACCATGTGTCCTGGGGGATTGGGTGACAAGTATAAGGGAAGCCAGAGCTAGGTGTGGTTGTGCACATCTTTAATCCCAGCACTCAGGAGGCAGAGGCAGGGGCATCTCTGTGATAATAAAAGCCAGGTGTGGTGGCACACAGTCTTGGGAGGCTGAGGTAGGCCTTGTCTACATTATGAGTTCCGTGTTGTGCTACAGACCATGTATTCAGATGCTGATTTCTGTGCCTGAGATCTGGTTACAGTCCAGACATGGGCACTGTCATGATCATTGAAGAATCTCCTGTATCAGTTTTGTGTAAAATTAACAAGCCTACAGCTGGGTGAGAGATGGCAGGAGGCAGGACTTCCTGTCCCAGTCAGGGGTCCCAGGTAGGGACCAGAGAGAAGAGGAGAGAAGAAGAAAAAAAAAAGTTGCCATGAGGAGGAAGAGGAGAGAGAGGAAGAGAGAGATGAGTTCACTATGAGGACAAATACAAAAAAAGACCAAGACAAGGCTGAGGTGGCAAGTAAAAGGCACGTGGCTGGGAGGTGGCCACACTAGCATAAATATGTTAGAATAGAGTAATATCTGCCCAGTTATAGTGCATAAAGCTTGTTGAATAACTCTCAGGTCCCTGTGTCAATTATTTGGGAGCTAGGGCTGGTTAAAAAAAAGGGGGGGGGCTCCATCCAGGTATGGTATACACACCTTTAATGCCAGCACTTGGGAAGCAGAGGCAGGCAGATCTCACTGAGTTTGAGGCCAGCCTGGTCTACAAGTGAGTTCAGGACAGCCAAGGCTACACAGAGAAACTCTGTCTTAAAAAGGGGGGGGGGGAATCCTGTTTCAACACATACACACACACAAACACACACACACTCACAGAGAGACAGACAGACACAGACAGAAAGGCAGAACAAGAGTCTTTCCTCCTCCTCAGAACACCAGTGAAAGGGCTAAGCATGGAAGTGCTGGCCAGGAAGAGGATGTGCAGTTGCAGTGGTGCTTCCGGGGAAACCAGAGAGAAGACACTCAAGGTGGCAGGAGGCACGACTCAGTTTCTAGTGTGGCATGTCAGGAGAGACTGACGGGGATGGGTTTAATTATTCACATACCAGGCAGCACCAGAGTGTCAAAGGAACACACTGAAGCATTTTATTGCAGCAAATACAGACACAAACTGATTAACTGTGGGACCATACCCCTGGGTACCTCAGGTGAGGATGGCACGAGTTGGCTCCCTTTCCCCTCCCAACCTCATGCCATAAAGTTAGATGCCCCACCATCCACCCTAGGAAGAATTCACCACCCCGACAGTTACCAGACTTCACTCCTTGTTTGACCTTATAAGGTTCCCCAGCCTCTGAAGATGCAGACAAAGCATCTTCCAACACTCCTGTCCTGGCCAGTTATATACAGCCACACAAACCTTGCCCCAGAGACGCTGGTCACCTCCCTAGGGGCATAAATACTCTCTTCCCCCAAATGAGCCAGTTCTCTGAAGCTATTCTCAGGTGTGTGCTCTTTGCCCAACCAAGATCCTGCTTGTACCCACCTGTCCTGGCTAAGCTTCCCCCCTCCAGGCCTGGCTGTCCCAAGTGGGACAGGTGGAGCAGCAATTAATGACACGCATGGAGCACCTCTAAGATGCCCATAAAGACCAAAAGCCGACACAGCTCCTGGTCTTGATGACCTAGACCTGACATGCCTACAGAAGACAACAGGTTCCCAGAGCCAAAGATACAAGGCTGTGGGATCCCTGGGGAGGGGACGCAGCATGGTCAGGCACCCTGGACACATAGCTTCCTTAATTCTGGCTGTTGGGGACCCATTCTTGTCATTAGAATTAGGAAACCAGTCTCTGCCCTCCTAGACATTATTCCAAAGGTATGGGCCAGTTTGTACGTGGTTTGTACGCAAGGAAGAGAGATAGCAGCACCTAGCAGCACTGTGACCTAAGGTTCTCTACTTTAAACATGAGCCTAGGACCTAGAGAGAAGAGAAGATTAAAGACGTGCAACTCCAGGACTCTGAGCATGCTGACCAGCTGTCTTGGCTTACTCCGAACTTCCTGGTTAAAGCCCCCTACCACTTGCTTAGGATTTTACGTTTGTTAATTCCTTGACTTTTGACAATAATCTTTTGTTAAAAAATTTTAGATCAATTAAAGAATCACATAGGAGCAATCTCATCTTGGCCTCCTGGCTGATCAATAGTAAAAAATATTACAGGGAAATCCCTTAAACTCACCCAGCTTCCCAAATTGTAAACATCTACACTACAACGTCACTGCTGGCTTAGAGAAGATTTCCATTCCACCAGGGTCCCTGTGTTGAACTTTTGTAGACACGCACTCTTGCCCTCGCCCCAAGCTCCCCTGAGCCTCTAGCAATGATGAGCAGCCATCCCCAGAATCCTACTCCAATCCAGAGTCTGTAACCCCATGTCAATGTCACAGTTAGGCTCTGTCTACAGAGTGTAACCTTTTGGGATTGGTATTTTTCCCTCCCACACTGATTCTCTGGAAATGTATCCTTATTGCTTGCATCCACAGTTTCACTCTCTTTTTGGATGGGTGGTACTCTGTTGTATGGAAATATCAGAATTTGTTTTACCAGTCACTGAAGGTTATCTGGGTTACTGCCTTTAATCCCAGCACTTGGGAGGCAGAGGCAGGCGGATCTCTGTGAGTTCCTGCCCCCGACATCCCTGGATGATAGATCTAAAAGCTGTAAGGTGAAACAAGCCCTTTCCTCCCCATTTGTCACACCAGTGGAAACCCTATCTAAGACAGTGCTAGCAAAGACACTCTGAGTAGGGTGGGCAGCCCTCAAGGATGAGAACAAACTTGACTTTGGAGGCAGTGGACTATTGTCTGTCTGTCTGTCACTGGGCTCGTCGTGTCTCCTAGGGGAAAATGACAAAGGCTAATTGTTGACAGTTTTCCCTGTAAAGCGGCATTTAAAGGCACATTTCCATATCTTTACCCAGGGCTCCCTTCCTCAAGGTCCTGTGTCCTCCAGGGCTCTCATGGCCAGTAAATTGTGTTAATTTTCTAATAAGATCTTTAAAATTCATTAATGCATTTGTTGAGAAATTTCTCATTTTTTTCCTCATCTTTTTGTCTAGAGTTACAAAATCTCACTTGAATTTCCCACCATGAAGGAGTGGCATTCCACTGCAGGGTTCACCAGTCACGACCTAAGGCAAACTGGAACCTGAGTGGAGATAAAGCACGAGGGCCTTCCTCACACCCTCGCAGCACCCTTGTGTTATGATAAAAAGTGTAGCCACGGGCGTGCACTCACTCACACACACACCTGGCACCTCCCATGTAATTCAATGACTTCATCATTGAGGCTCTTGAAGTCTGCTTGCAGGTACAATGAAGTGTTTTCAGATCTCTCTGGGCACTCCTGAGTGTGGGTTCCTGAGATAGGACAGACATTGAGTTTAGAACAAGTTGGTTCTCTTTGCAGAAGTAAATATTCTACCTAAGGGCAAGTTCATAGTCATAGCGTCACTTACGAGAAATGTCTTATTTCCTGTTTAGATACCCCGTGAGAAAGGTAATTGAGAAATAGGTCTGTGTAGCCTCCGGCCACACCGATCATGATGGAAAAAGCGAAGGAGAGATGACTCTCCAGCAAGCAGGGGGCGTTGGAGACGGGCAAGAGGATCAGGAGCTAGCATCAGGAACCATAACTCATACCTGCCTAGGCTACATGAGACCCTATCTCAAGACTACAAGATAAAATAAAAGTTTAAGATTAAACAGGAAGTATGAGCTTTATTTTTGAGAAATGCCTTTTACCAGGTATGGTAAAAGGTGTTGTCGTTTGAAATCCCCCGTAGTCTTAGGCAGTTAAATACGTGGTCCCGGTTTGGTAGCTTTGTTTGATAAGTCATGGAAGAGAATGACCCCGAAGGTTCCTATTAGTTCACAGTTGGGACTGTTGGGAAGAATTAGCAGGTGGGGCCTTGGCAGAGGAGGTGTTTGGGAAGACTCAGCCACTCCCAGTCAGATCCCTCTGCTTCCCATTCATGCGTCAGGATGTGTGGTGTCAGCCCTTGCTCCGGCACCATGTCTGCTGCCTTGTTCTGCATCCTGATGACCAGACTCCAACCCTCTGAGCCTGAAGTGAGAAAAACACATTTGCTGAATCCTGACCCAACCCCAGGCTAAAACTGAGGTCAGCCTGACCCTTCGGGAGGCAAAGTACTTTACAGGAACCCTAGCTCACACCTGCCATTGTCCTGCTTCTGTAGCTGCAAGCTTTCTGCTCCCATCTCCGACCAAACAGAAACACCATGGTGACACCCTGTGCCCTATTCTTATTAAAAGTCCATGTCCTGTCATGCTTGCCAATAGTCACTGCAGCTACGTCAAGGGGTGTACCAAACTTGGGGTTACCTTTATAACTCTACCTGGTTCACTCAGGTAGAGACCACCTTGTTAGACTCGTAGCCACAGGAGTGTGTAACCCCTGGCCAGGTCTGTGTGGCTCAATAAACACTTCACATTCTTAAAGAGCTCATCCTGCTCTCCTCTTCGATGAGAACAGCCCGGCTATAACAAGCCCCAAATTAAATGCTTTCTTTTATAAGCTGCCTTAGTCATGATTCTTTGCCTTGGCAGTAGAAAAGCCACTAGTACACCAGGAATTGAAGAAATCCCTTTTATTGTGTGTTTTTAAAGACTTAAAAGAACAACAAGCCAGGTGTGGTGGTACACACTTGTAATCCCAGCACTCAGCGAGGCAGAGGCAGGTGGATCTCTGTGAGTTCAAGGCCAGCCTTGTTTACAAATTGAGTCCAGGACAGCCAGGACTACACAGGGAAAGCCTGTCTCAAAAAACCAAAAGAGAAAAACAACAAAACAAACAGCAACAAAACCACACAGGGCCGGGGTAAAGCACTGACTTCTGGGAAGCAGGCCAGTCACCAGGGACCAGAGCGATGTCAGTGAACCTGAGCCTCCTCGGGCCAGGCAGCCCAGTGACTGGAAATAGAAATCCAGAGTTAAGCCTCAGAACTCCACAGAGAGGAACGGCTGTTCCTGCAGCTCCTGGCAGTCAGGTGTCCGGGGGTTTCTCCAGTTTCTGTTCTTGTCATCCCTGCATTTCTCTTCATGTTGACCCAGGTTCATATTTCCCTTTTACATCAGTTGTATTACGGGGCCCCTTCATATGGTCGACTCCTATAGGGTCTTAATGGATCACGTATGAACAGACCCTGTTTACACATAAGGGGACATGCTGAGAGGTACCGAGGTAGGATTTGAATGGCTTTTGGGGGACACGAATCAGTCCCCAACCGGCAGCCAAGCTGCAGGTCCAGCTCCTTGCCTCGGGTGACTCGTGTGGAAGCCCTTCCTTAGTCTTTTTCTTTCCTCCACTCACAGGCCTAGCTTCCATGTGCCAAGGTCATACCCAGCAGGTGTGCACAGCAGGACCATCATGAATGACTTCCCTAGGTGGCTGTAACTCAGCCAAGCCATCCTGCAGGATCCCCATGGGGTCTTGGAAAAGAGCGAACTGAAAGCGAGTCACCGTGCCGCAGGAGGGCTTGCAAGAAGGGAGGGCAGCGGTACTCCCGTCAACGCATGCTCACAACCCTGGCAGGACTCCTGCTGCAAGAGAGGACCCTCGGGATCAGCCCTCTCCAGTGGGGCTGGAGAGTGCGCTGGCCACCACCACTAGAGGGCGCAAAAGGCTGACATGGAAGTCACTGGGCTAATGTGTTGGTGGCTTTCACACATGGGTGCACCTTAATAGCATCTGCTTCTGGGGTTATTCATCATCACAGTGGTGAGTAGCTCCTACTCCATCAGCAAAGCCAGGCTAAGGTATGAGCACTCGGGACCATGCAGTGTTTATAAAAGTCTGGAACGTTCAAATTAGCCTGAGGTGACAGAGGTTCGTGGTTGGTGATGACGGAGGGGCAGGACAGGATGTGGCCAGGAGGGTAAGAAGCCCCTTGGGACAACTGGTGTGCTCATTCAAGCTGTGACCGCTCAGGTGAGCGTGTGTCAAATGTATCTAGGTGCACACTACCAAGCGTGCCCTTTGCCTCTTAACCACACTTCAGTGGAGTTATCAAAAGAAAACAGGGGTTGGTGAGATGGCTCCGTGGGTAAACTTGGACACCACATTTAACAGCCCGAGTTCAGTCCCCAGGAGCAGAGTGATGACCCTGCAGCATGTTCTCGGACTTCCAGTTGCTTGCTGTGGCACTCGTGTACACACACACAGACACACACACACACACACACACACACACACACACGCACACACACGTCAGCCTTAACTTGGCTACGTTGGCCATCCAGTTGTTAAACTCGGAACTTGGTGCAGTGGTCAGTGATTTCTGAGAATTAAAACTCTGGTTCTATATATAGCTCCTAAATGATGTGAGGCTTATGCTAATAGTCACACCAGCAGTTTAAAGTACTGATTGCTCTTTCAGGGGTCTCGAAAGCAGTAGAGTTGATAACCAAGTCACTCAAGGCTGAAAGCAGTCAGACTGCACGACCCCCCCACCCCGACGTCTCACTTGTGCTAGAACCTTGGTGGAGGCTTCCTGGCTCTGCTCTCTAATGCACGGAATAGGTGGTCAGGCTGGGGCGTAGCTCTGTGACAGAACATCTGTTAAGCCTTCGAGCACAGCCGTGTTTCAGACACACAGATGTTTCCACACTACACCACAGAGGAGTTCCCAACAGCAAAGAGGAAGCCTCAGCCAGAGTTTCAGCAGCTTGGTGGCTTTCTTCAGAGTTGGAGTCCTGGATTACAGTGGACAGAGAGGCACCCTGGGCTCTTCCTGGCCCGGGGAATGACTGTCTTTATTCTTCTGGCTACTCAGGTCATAGTCTAAAACCGGGAGATAAAAACACGCTTGTTGCTCTGTCTAAACTAGAAGTGTCTGTGTCTCTAAGCCTTGGGAGTGAAAACTAGATCACAACAATCTGGCTCATTTTCCCTTGGAAATGCTGACCATGGCGTTCCCCTGGGCAGAGAAATCCCATTGCACTTAGAAAGCCCGAAGCCCTCGCTGCCTTTATACCATGTGTGACAGTGCAGCTCAGATGCCTGCCTGGCCCTGCTCTGACCACCGCTCAGGGGATCAGCCAAGACCAAAGTGTCTATTTTATGTTTAGAAGTCAACACAGCTGACTGTGACAAATCCAAACACCACGAGAAAGGAGAAATGGCTCAGCATTTAGTGCTCTACCTGTTCTTGCACAGGACCTGGGTTCAAATCCTTGCACCCACTTAGTGGCTCACAACCATCTGTAACTCCAGTTCCAGGGGGTTCCACTCTCCCTCTGGCCTCCATGGGCACCAGACATGCACATAGTTCACAGACATACATGCAGTCAAAACAGCTAGGCTCGTAATAAAACACACACACACCCACACACCCCAAATCCAAACACCAGTGTTGTGAGGTGAACGGAGAGTACGCTCCTCCAGTTCATTTTCCTTGGGATGACTGTTATTGGCCACAGTTTTCAGCGCACATCCAAATACAGGCCACACAGAGTTAAGAGATTTTCCTGGGTAACTGTCGCAAAGCATTAGCTACAATAACAGAGATGAAAGTTCTCTTGTGAGTGAGACCAGTGCACGGCCTCTGTGTGCTGTGATTTCTCAGGGCAGCATCCGGTGGATCAGAGCAATGGCCACCGATGGGAGCAGATTGAACGCACAGCATCTGTGGAGTGTCAGAGTCACAGAGCTCTCTGTACGGGTCCGTCTGCGCTCAGCTGGTTCCTCCTCATGGTCAGCCTGACTGGACACAGAGTCCTGGTGACCAGGAAAGCCCCCCCTTCAGCCTGAAAACCTGTGAGGATGACTCCAGAGCCAGCCATGTCACTGGGGCTCTGACTTTGTCAGCAGTTGGCTTTACTGATGGAGTCAAAATTCAATCAGACTGAAGGGAAGTGCTGGAACTTTGGGTTGAGGGACCTGAAGGCTGCTGGCATGTGTTGGAAGGGTGTATTTCGAGCAGGGCTCCCTCCTGTTACTACTACCAGTGTCACAGGGTAAGCTGCTGCCTCTACAGTGTCTTTCCTCCATGATGTTTCTGCCTGGCCAAGGTCTTGAGAGCAACAGAGTCGTGCAACTGTGGCCTGAAACCCAAGCCAAAACAGCTTTCCTTCGTTCAGTTATTTGTGTCAGGTGTTCTGGAGCAGTGATGAGAAATTACCAAATGCACGAGGCCTCTCATTCTGTGTGTCTAGACCCACAGAATACACAGCATGAAGAGCCCTCCCGTAAGCTGGACTTCAGTCAGCAACACTGTTTTAGTGGCCATGAGAATAGGTGTACCGCACTAACGCTGGACATTACCAACTTTTCATCACTGTGACAGACACCTGGGAAAACCAAGAAGGAAGCGTTTATTCTGCTCAGCCTCAGAGGCGTCAGTCCACGCTCTCCTGGCCTTTGACTTATGGTCAGTGCAGGGTGGAAGGGCACAGCAGGGCAGAACCGCTCAACCCCTGTGGAGGGGAAAGACACACCAGCTAGATCTTTTCGGTTCCCTAGATGCTTTCTCCATTGAGTCCATGACGGGATCCACCGTTGACTGTGAGTGCAAAAACAGGGCTCTCCACACGGGAACAAGACAGCTTACTCTCGAGCCAAATGTGAGCAATGGTGTCCCAGGAACACAGACTTGGGTGCCTGAAAAGAGTTTCCACCATGGAAACAGTTATAAGAGACATTATTAGTTACAAAGGAACTCAGAAATCCAGGCAGACACGATGGTGGGGACCACAGGTGGCAGGGCAGGGGTGGCAAGGCAAATTGAGGTAATCGCTGTCCTCCATAGGCCTCAGATGCTATCTGATGACGCTCTTGGCTTGTGGACTGGGAGAAGCTGGTAGAATGCTGAGAATACATTTTACATTTTGAAGGTCACAGGCTGTTAGGTCAGACACATGAGTGGCTTCCAAAGACTAAAACAGTCTGAGATAATCCGGGTCTGTTCTGCAACATTTTAACTCTGCATGAGCAAGAGGCTCTGTCACTTGTCCTTGGGAATCTGTGACTGGAGTGTCACTCTCCTTCCTTCCTTCCTTCCTTCCTTTTTTCTGGGAACTTCAGTTATCAGTTTCTCCAGGATCCCGTCACCTCCCAATGACATGTTGTAGGGCAGAGTATCTTGTGCATATTCTTGGTCTCACTCACTGATAAAAGAATTCTAAAAGCAGACACAGAAGGGAATGTGGGGATAGCTGTTGGAGAGAGAGAGAGAGAGAGATTGTTCTGAGTGTTGGCACCAAGATGTCAGAGGGAGGAAATGGAAGGAAGGACAGAGAAAGCTATATTTTGGATAGGGAGGAGATGGAAGGAAGGGCAGAGAGGCTACATTTTTGGATAGCAAGTGGAAAGGGCAAGCCATGGCTCCTGTACTTCACAGACTTATTAAATGAGATGGTAAAGGGTCTTGGGTTTGAAGGTGGCACTTTGCCCTTTTAAGACCGCCAAGGGGCAAAACTTAACTTTAGCACTGTTTTAGCCACAGAGCGGAGAGCTGCTGGGTGTGGCCTATACTGGAGAGGTTAAGATAAGGGGAAAACCACCTTGCCTATTGTTGTGGGTTTATGGGGCAGCTTTGTTAGATTTGGGTGTGGAAGGGAGAGCTAAATACAGTTCCAGGTAACTTACCCTTTTACCTTTGTCACAGTTTAGAGTCCTCCTCATCATCTGAACTTTAACCTTGTGTAGCCTAAGGCTCTCCATCCCTCACTGAAAGGCCAGAGCAGGCTTGTTTTGACCTAGCCATCACAGCACTTGAAATCTGCATCCTTTAAGGATGGAAACAGCCTCCCAGGGTACATGCTAGTTGCTTCAGGGGAAGCAAATGGCATGGTATTCCTGTCTCAAAGGTGCCTGGGAAGACGATGGCTTCAGAGAGTTCTTATATCTGCTTTCGGCCTTCCTGCTGTCCCCTGCCACTTGGATCTACCAACTGGGGACTGCTTTGTGCCAACCAGGAGCTTTGTGGGGGAAACTTCATATAGGCCTTAATACATTTCAGTCCAGGTTCGCCCCACCTTCCCTGTTTCTTGTGTAACAGAGCCCTGGAACTTACTCTGTAGACCAGGCTGGCCTGAAACTCACAGAGATCTGCCTGTGTCTGCCTTCCGAATGCTGTGATTAAAGGCCTGTGCCATGGACACCCAGCTGCTCAGGTTTTCTTTAAACTCAGTATTCTAAAGGATATTCCTGGATTTTTAAAATGTTCCTCCTGGGTTTGAGGCTTTAAACTTGGAGTTTCTTGAGGCAGCTGCACTACAGGACAGAGACTGACCTTGAACCAACTCAGGGTCCTCTTGCTTCAGTCTCCCAAGTGCTTATTCATGCTGGGGGCCTGGACCAAACAAAATGTCTCTCCTGCTGTCTCTCTCCCCTCCCCAGCACCTCTTGTGCATCTGTCAGTGTATCCATATGTGCTCATGTAGAAATTACTTTCACTTTTAAAGTATAAGTGATACACATCCATGGTAGAAAAGCAAAACCAGACAGGCCAGCTCTTACTACACACCCGTAGACAGTGGTCAGCTCAGTACTTCTGGGGTCTTTCTCTATGCACCTGTTTTTGTTTTTTTGTGGGGGGTTGTTTTTATTTTTTCTCCAAGACAGGGTTTCTCTGTGTAGCTCTGGCTGTCCTGGAACTCGCGCTGTAGACCAGGCTGCCCTTGAACTCATGGATCCACCTGCTTCTGCTTCCCAAGGGCTGGTATTAAAAGAGTGAGCTCGTATACCCGGCTTTCATGTTCTTTTAAGTGTTTGGTTCTTTGTTGTTTTCTGTTTAACTACATCTCCAGTGGGAATCCCCCCTCAACTAACATATCACAAATTCCGACCTCTCAATGGTAAAGTTAGAACAACTCGGGACACCAGAAGATCCTCAGAACATCCACCTTCGAAGGGGTGGGACAGGGAGGCGGGGGGGGGGGGACTCTTGAAATCTAGCCACCCCCTGGCCTTGGTTTAAGTGTTCACACAGAACCATCCATATTCATCCCTCAGTCTCTGGGGGACAGGTCGTCTGGTTACTGCCCCTGCCTGGGCCTTCCTTGTAACTTTCATGCAACAAGCTCTCAGTAAGTTGGAAGTAAATTAAATTCTGCTGGGAGTGCAGGGGAGAGGCGGGGCGGCTAGCAGAAGCCTGGGGTTCAGAGGGAGCCAGCTGCTCGCGCTGCTGAGCCTTCCACGCCCCAGAACTACCCTTCTACCGAATGCCCAAGGGCACTGGTCCTCAGCGCTGCAGGCAAGGTGCCCGAGGAGTCGCGTTCTCGCCCCAGTGGGACCTGCGGAGGGAGAAGCTCCTAAGCGTCTTTTCCTCTTTCAGAAAACAGAACTTGCGGGGCTCTACCTGACCAGGGTAACTTCCCCGCCCCCCTGCAGGCTGGAGGTACCCGAGGAAGATTTTGAACGCCTTTCAAGGGTTCTGTGTTACAGGAGGGAGGGAAGTCTTCGCTAGCAGTTACTGCAAAAGCAAAGTCAAGTTTTCCCGTTCCGAATGGCAACTTCCCTCCATTGCGGCACAAAAGGTTTCAAAAAGGCAAACTCACCTAGTCCCCGCCCCGTCCCGTCCTCCCTCAATTTCAGTACTCTTCCAAGGGACTTGCCCAACCTGGAGAACTCTCCAGGGCCATCTGTGTGGGTGCAACCAGGGTGCTCCGAGGAGCGCTGGGCAGGGGCGGAGGAGCGGAACAGAGCCGAGGGTGCCGTGGAGCAGACACGCAGCGCCCGCTGCGCCGCCGCGTTCTCGAGCTCCTGGGCCCCGCGCCTACCCTGCTGGGTCCGAAGGAAAGCTCTCTGGGACTTTCACCTTCAGTCCTAGGTCCTAGGCTCCAAGCTGGGCGACACACAGGCTTTCCGAGGGTGGGAGGTAGGCAGTACGGCGAACCCGCTGGAGTCGGGGAGGGCGGGAACCAGGCACGAGGGGGCGTGGCATGGGCTGGGCCAGGGAGAGGGGTTCCGGGAAAAGGCGGGCTGGGCTGGAGGGAGGCTTGGAGGAGAAGGGATGGGAAGGATTTGGGGGTTGGGGGCAAGAGGCCAAGGCTCTGGGAAGGGGAGGGAAATGAAGGCGGAATGGGGTTTGGGATTACAGGGACGCGCAAGAGACCTCGAGGAAGGAGGAACGGGGAAGAAAGGGGAGAGCTCTGTGCGCGTGAGGCTAAGGCTGGGCCGGCGGACGTGAGGAATTTAGGTGAGGGGAAAGTGGGCGGGACAGGGGCGTGGCAGAGAGGATTAGGCACTGGGGAAGGGGCTTGGGAGAAGAAGGCTGGGGGCGGGGCCGGGGCGGTCCGAGGGGCGTGGGCGTGGTGGCCGCGCACCCCACGTGGGCGCAGGGCTGAATTCTCACTCCAGTACAGCGCTGTGGATCGCTTCCTCTTTGGCACTTCAGTGCGTCGGGACCTCAGGCCAGGGCCACCAGGAGCCCGGGGCCCGCGTCCCCTGGCGTCCCGGGCGTCTGACCGAGGAGCGCAGGGGCTCGCCCTCCGCCGCCATGCGGAAGCCGGACGGGAAGATCGTGCTGCTGGGGGACATGAACGTGGGTAAGACGTCGCTGCTGCAGCGCTACATGGAGCGTCGCTTCCCGGACACGGTCAGCACCGTGGGCGGTGCCTTCTACCTGAAGCAGTGGCGCTCCTTCAACATCTCCATATGGGACACCGCAGGTGAGGGCGGCGCCGCGGACAGCCTGTCCTCGGGGCTCGGCGGGGCGGAGTCGTGTCCGTGCAGACGCGGGGTCCCCACCTCGGCCTCTCGCTCCCCGCCTGCCTTGCCTTGCTGACTGAGAAAAATCTCCAGTTTTCCAGCCCACTCTGAGCGTCCTCGGGAAGTTCCAGGTTACCCTGGGAGAGAGCGCTGGGTCGCACCACTCTGCGTCTTAGGTGCTTTAAGTCTCCCCTCAGGGTAACCTCCTTTGCTGGGCGAAGCAAACATGGGAGTTGAGCAGAGATGCTATTACTGTCCCCGTTATGAACGAGGAAACTGAGGCAGAGGGAGTTGGCTCGCCCCGCTGGATGCCAGCCGACGGGGAAGTAAAGCTGGCCTCGCCTGGACTCTGCGACTCACGGCTATTTACCCACTGCTGGGTCTTGGCTGGTGCGCAAGTCATGTGGGTGGAATAGTTTCCTGTGCTGACATTTTAAAGATAGGTAGTGAATTATTTTTAGTGTGTGTGCCGTTCGTGATTTTTCAGCAGTACGATTTCGTCTTGGACCTTACAGATTGGCACAGATTGTTTTGTGTTTTCTTTCTTTTTCATGGTAAAGAATAAGATACTTTAAATGAAAACAAACAAACAAGCCCGGAAATAGTATGTTATACTTTCAGGGAGTGAGGCTTCAAATGTCTGACTCTTTATATTTAAAAAGTGAAGTACTCAAAAGTCTTGCTCCTAGTCCCTGACTCCTTGTCTTGGGCATATCAATCTGCTGGACACATTCGATTAAAATTGAGTTAGTGAAGGTCTGCCTCGCTTTCTCTGGCGCCCTTAGACTCCACAGGTTGCAGGGAAGGCCTCTGATTTTTCTCAGGCTGTCCGCCTGCCTCCCACTGAGCACCCGTGAATGTAATCTCTGAAAATTAAGGCCAGTCAGATCCTGGACTCTTTTCCCAGCCTTGGACAAAGCTCCGCCTCTTTGCTTGGTTTAACCGGCTCCCCTGCGGCCCTTGGTTTGTAAGGGGGGAAAGTGGAATTGGTTGGCATTTTCCATCTACCTCTCAGTGTTTCTGGAATAGACATAGACCTGTGACCACAGCACAGAGTTTCTATGTCTCCGAAGGGCATGAAGTAGCAGTTTCACTTTGATAGGTGGAGCCAGTTTCTTCACCAAGGCCAAAGATGTGATGCATCCGGAATTTTGGTCACCAGAGGATTTTGTAACACTGCTGATGTGATATCCTGAGAGCTTGCCGGTTCCCTGCGTGGGGGTGGTAGCAGCTCAACTCATTTCCTGGCCTCTTTGGCTGCTTCCTGGAACCCTAAGTGTGAAGTCAGATGACTGGAACAGTCCAGGGTGGCCAAGCCCTTTCTCCACATTCCTGATGTCTGTGTCCACACACTCAAGGGACCAAGGTACAGGGTCAACAAGCGGCTCATGTCACCAACTCTGTGCCTGCTTTGCTGGTGACTTGTGGGCTGTCAGTCACCTGGAGGAAGCAGAGCAGGAGTAGTTACTGATGAGGATTCTGTTGGACTATCTAGCTTAAAGGGTTATCCTTTCCATCCTCACATCCGGTTTAAAATCCCTGCCCTTTCCCCAGGTGACTGTTAGCATAACTTTCACAACTGAGGCAGACCACCACTAGCCTGGTGCTGCTTCTGGTGCCAGGCAGGTGGGGTGGTGACAGGACACGCCTGTGGGGCTTTGGGACCTGCCGTAGTCAGAACCACAGCGTCCGGTCTTGTGTCTGACTTTTGACAAAAGCCAACACCAAATGCTTAGCACCTGGAGCTTGCTAGGAGGGAGTGCCGAGTGTGGCTGGGTGTGGAAGGAGGGCTTGCTGGCTCGTTAGGCTGCTGCGCCTCTTGGTGAAGATTCTTCACAGATAGCTGGTAAGTAGGGTACAGACCAGGTCTGTCTGGGTCCAGGCACCCCCCACCCACTATGCCCTGGTCACTCACACCTCTTTCTACAGCAGAGGGAGGGAGTGCTCAGCCTTCAACATGGTCAGGCCAGGACACAAAACTGGGATGATCAGAGCTGCCAACAGGGTGGCAATGTTACCTGGCAAGCATCATTCCGGTGCTAAGTTCTGCACAGCCACTGAACAGGACTGAACAGGCTAAACAACTGCCATCTTGGGGCATTTGGTTGAACCTGCTTGTGACTATCCCAGCTGGGCTTGATGGCTCTTTACGTGCCCTCATACACGGTGGGAGGGCTGTGGAATCTTGAGTGTCCAGCGGTTCTCATTGTACGTGGCCTCTGGATGGGCTGGAGTATACAGGCAAGGGAAGACCAGGAGGAGGACTCCACTGAAGGGCTATGAGGAAGTCCTCATCCCTGCTGGGTAAAGACTTTCCAATGCAGCTTTTTGGGGGTGGAGCACCACACCCCTGTAGGAAACACTCACTAAACTCTGTAAGGAAGCCCAGTAATCTCATTGGTCCCCCAGAATGAATTTGGGTGGAATCCTGCATTAGTTTGTGCTTGGGACCTTAGCCGTGGAAGGGATTTTAGCAACAACAGGCAACCAAGTTGCTGGTCTTTGAGCTTCAGGTTCCAGAAGAGCGGAGTTGCAGGGCACGTGTTTCCCACCAATCTCAGGTCTGTTTTGAAGACAATATAGCAGGATGAGAAAGTGCCAGCCCAGACCTCTGCTGGCCAGACACCATTCCTCAAGTGCTGTCCTAACCCTTTCCAGCTGCAGCCTCACAGTTGCCCCACTCTCCCCGTGACCCTTGCAGGTGAGTTTGGAAAAGCAACTCAGAGCCCAGCTCAGACCGGGGTCCTGTTCCTCCATCCATGCTCTGCCAAGTGTCAGTTCCCTTGTCATGGGGTACAGATGTGTGGGAGTGGAAGGGTGATGTCGCAGGCTAGCCCTCTGTTGCTGGATGCTCTGGCCTTCTGGTCCTTTGACAAGCTAAGAGGGCTGTCCCACATACCCAGGGCACAGCAGGCTTTCCTGACAGTGGATCACACTCAGCGTGGTCTAGGCAACTGAGAAAGCCCCACGCTATCACCTTTCCTTTCTGATGCCCCTCCCTCTTCCACACTTCAATACAGGCAGCAGGAAGAGCCAGGCCACACCTCCAGCACTTAATTTATCACCTGAACAGTTTGCTCTCACACAGCTATACAGGTGCAAATCAGAGGTTCCTCCAGACCTTGTCCCCTTCCCTCCAACACTCTCCTTTCCATGAGGCTTTGACCAGCCAAGCCCCAGGGAAGCCTTGTCTTCCTCTGATCCCTGATCACACACTGATCCCTGATCACATAGCCTTGGATTTCTTGAGATACAGGGCTGGCTTCCTGTGCCTCCCGACCAGTGAGCCTGCCACAGCCCATTTCCACAGCCACTCTAGGCAGTCCAGGATAATTCTCCTTCTGCACTCACATGCTCCTGGCCTCTGCCAGTGGTACTTCAAGCCACTTCACCCACGTCACAGTGGCGTCCCACCTCCATCGCTGGCATCTCTGGGTTCAGCGTTTGTTTGGTTTGCTGCTCTAACAAGTAGCAACTTAAAACACTGTGCATCATCATCTTCCTGTCTGGAAGTCCTGAGTGGCCTCAGGTGGGCCACAGCCCAAAGGACAGCGTGGTTGTGTTCCTTAGCACAGGAATCCCATCTCCTGCTGCCTCAGCTCGTGGAGCCTTCGGGGCTCCCTGCTCCTTGTACTCTGTTCTGGAAACCAGCGTGGAACCCATGACTGAGGGTCCTCTCCTCCAGGATCACTCCTTGTTTTGGGGTTAGCAGCCCTTGTTTTACCCTCTACCTCGTCTATCTCTGTAAAGCTTTTTGGGGGCGGTAGACTGGGATAGGAGGTACCCACCCCATCGGCGTCAGCACCCCCGGCAGGCTGCTGGTTGTATTTTCCCTTTGTTACGGTGTGACTTCTGGAAAATGCCGTCATAGCTACTTTGGAATCTCTCTTCTACACATCAAGCAGTGCAGGTACCTTTTGTGTAAAGACTATTTTGAAAGGCGATGTGATTTCATCAGAGCCTGAAGCTTTTGTAACTTAAAAGTTCCATAACTGCTGAGCAGGGCATCCTGACTCGAGCCTCAGAGGAGGCTTTCTCTCTCCTCCAGGAAATATGCACAGAGATGGAAGCCAAAGGTAACAGGAAGCAAGGAGATGCTCCATGTGTTTGCTTTTTCCTTTACTTTTGAAAAGGTGCATTTACCACACACATTTTGTGGGATGCTCAAACTCTTATTAGAATTTAAAAAACAAACAAAAAACCAAAAACTTGGGCTGTAAAAAACAGCTCAGTGGTTAAGAGCCTTGATTGATCTTCCAGAGGTCCTGAGTTCAATTCCCAGCACCCACATGGTGGCTCACAACCATGTATGATGGGATCTGATGCCTTCTTCTGGTGTGCAGACAAACGTGAAGACAGAGCACTCATATACATACATAAATAAATCTAAAAAAAAAAAATTATTGTTATGCACATTTTTTCTCTCTTTCTCTGTGTGTGTGCATGTGTGTGTGTAGACAGGCACATGCATGCCACAATGTTCATAGGTAGCTCAGAGGACAGTTTTGTGGAGTTGTTTCTCTCCTTCCACTATGGTCTCTGGGGACTGAATTCAGATCATGAGCCTTGCACACCCACCAAGCCATTTTGCCAGCCCCAGATTATTAGAATTTTACTGAAACTCTTGAGTTGAACCTGGAAACTTTCTAACTGGGGCATTTTCTTGAAAAACTTCTGGCCAAGCTGGGTGGTGGTGGTGAATGTCTTTAAACCCTGCACTTGGGAGGCAAAGGCAGGTGGATCTCTGTGAGATCGAGGCCAGCCTGGTCTACAAAAGTGAGTCCAGGACAGACTACATAGAGAAACTGTGTCTCGAAAAACCAAACCAAACCAAAACAAAGACAGAGAAACTACTGGCCTAAGTGGAATTAAATTATCAAACATGAAATGCAATTTCTCAGAGTGTATTCTGAAGCTCAGAGAGCTGAGGCATGGTGTTACTGGGTCACAAAGAGTGTAACGCTCTCACTGACTTGCCTAGCTAAGGTTCCATTTCTGTTCTTTATGGATCAGCTCTCTTCTTTAGCTGAGTTTAGTTTATGGGCATGGATGGTTTGTCTGCATGGCGTCTGTGCAGCACATGCCCACAGAGCTCAGAAGAGGACACAGAATCCCATGGGACTGGAGTTTGAGACGGTTGTGAACCGCCACGTGTATGGTGGGAACTGAGCACAAGTCCTTTGGAAGAGCAGCCAGTGCTTTTGAAGTCTGAGCCATTCTTCCAGCCCCTTTCTTATTTAGCTTTCAGAGTTTTTAACCTTACCATCCATGTTCACAGACAGAAATAGCCCCTTTCACGTGTAGCTTCCACAGACTGGAAGTGAGTATCCTTGAATGAATATGATGATGTGTGGGCACTTTAGCTCCTGTCTGCGTGTGCGGTCACCTGCCTTTCTCCCTACAATCTTCCAAGGCTGAGACAGCGTCACACCGCTCTCGGGACCTCTGTCCCTTGCCTTAATCAGCCTCCCTCTTTGCCATGCTCAGGCCCTGGCAAACTGCAGCAAGATCCTTATCCACGGGGAGGAAGTGGCTGGGCTGGAAGCTGAGCCTGGTGAATGGCTGCAGAGCTTGTGGGCTGAATCACCAAGCCTGCTCTACCATTCTCAGGTGACATCATTCTGAAGAGAGAGTGGAAGGAACAGTTGCCCTGTATTTGTGTCCATGACTGCTCCATGTTAGTTCACATTGCTGCACAGAGTGTAATGTGCACATCACAGCTGTATACTGACGTGCCTGTCGCATAACTAACCTAAGGAATGTGGTAAAATCCCTGAGCACTCCTCTCTTCCATCACACACTCTTCCCGACTGGTGAGCATTTCTGAGTGTCTGTAGTCCTCAGCGCTATGCTGTGCACAGCCTCGGGGCAGGGTCCCTCCCTGTGCAGTACAGGTCCTGGTCCTGCCTGAGGCCTGTGCCTTGCACGGAGACCAGCCCCACAGTCAGCTCCTGCTGCCTGGGGTCCTGCACGTGCTGCTTGTAAACACCTGGCTTGGCAAGGCTGAGTCAGGGGTGAGGCATGAAATGCTAACTATCTCTCAGCACACACTTCCATGCCTATCCCAAAGACCAGTAGCCATCAGGTGTGTCACAATGCAGAGGGGCGGGTCCTGATGTGCTTCAATAAAACAGCAGCTGAAGGAGCAGGTCTAGGGTTTTGTAACTGCTGGGAGGCCACAGGTTCACAGCTTTCCTGGAATGACCCTTTCACATTGAGGACGCAGGCAGGAAGCTGCCTGTCACTCACAGCTGCACATGGACCCTGTGCTAACCTCCAAGGGAGGAGCTTGACAGTAGCACGGTCTTGCCTCATTGCCAAGTGGGAACATAAGCAACTGTAAAAGGGGAGAGCTTTTCTCTAAGAAGGGCTCTATTCAAGATAATGCTAGGAGTGCTAGCCAGAGCAAGGCAAGGGGAAAAAGACGTTCACATTGGAAAAGAAGAAGTGAAATGGCCTTGAGTCTGCAGACACCATGCTTTTAAAAAAAGATTTTATTTATTTATGTGTGTTTTGTGTGCGTATGTGGTGCAGACCAGAAGAGGGCATCAGATCCCATTATAGATGGGTTGTGAGCCACCATGTGGGTGCTGGGACTTGAACTCAGGAAGAACAGCCAGTGCTCTTAACCACTGAGCTATCTCTCCAGCCCCAACACCATGTTTTTGTGTATAGAGAACAGTCTAATAGCTACAAAAACCTGTTAGAGCTGCCAAACACACACAGTCAAGTTTCAGGACACCGAACTGAATGAAATGAGGACACAGGGTATGGCTGAGGAGAAGGTTTCCATCGCAGATATGAGGGAGAGCACAGCCAGAGGCTCCTGAAGAGGCCCGAGCAGGGAGAGGAAGAAATGGGCTAAACATGGACAGTACAGTGAACTGGGCCATAGAAGGAGGGAAGGGCGACAGAGAGAGGAGGAGCAAAAGAGAGGGGCAAGAGAGAGGGGAGCAAGAGGACAAAAAGAACCATGAGAGCTAGGACAGGGTGTGGACGGAATGGCAGGGTTACATAGGAATGCGAACGAAGGGGAAGGGAAGCCTGTGGGCTGGAGAGGCTGAGGGTGGGGCCAGGCTGAGGAAACTGAGGGAGCCACAGGTACTGGGTGCCTGGTGGTCAGCTGGCTAGCAGGCTGCTAGCAGGCCCCACAGTGAGCCCCTTGTCCCCAGTTTCTTTTGGATCTGACACTTACAAAACTGGGCGATATTTCTGTGTGCCAACAATGAACTGTCTGAAACAGAAGTCTCACGCACTGTGAGAGTATTGCTAAAATGTCTATACTGAAAATGATCTACAGATCCAATTCCAGTGCTTTTTTTTTTTTTTTTTTTTTTCTCACAAAAGTGGAACAGAAGCCCTTCCTCCCAATTTCTGTGGAACTCCAAAGATCCAGAATAGCGGAAGCGAACAGACCTGAAAGAATAATGCTGGGACTTCACACTACTTCAAAACATAGCTCCAACAGCAACGGACTGAAAACAGGCACCCTGGCCGACGGCAGAATGTGGCAGGGAGCCCAGAATAAACTCACGCGTTGGTGGCCAGTTGATGTTTAACAAGGGGCCCCGGGCATGGGGAGCCAGCAGTCCCTTCTTTAGAGATATTGAAGAACCTAATGGCCCTGCACAGGAATAGGAATCTGTCTCTTCTCATACCTTCCACAAAAATCCAGACGTAGGACCAGGAACTGAGACGAGGACATAAGAGAAAAGCTACTTTCATCCTGTTCTGGGGACTTTTTAAATTTTTTTTGTGGTCCTCAAGCAAAACCAGGCAGGGACTACAGAGATGGGCTGGCTCTGTGGGTAAGGACACCTGCTTCACAAGTACGAGAAACTGAGTGTGGGCCCGCAGGACCCACATGAAGAGCCTGGCATGCCTGTGTGCTCACCTGTAACCCCAGTGCTGGGGGTAAGAGTGGGGATGGGGTGAAGATGGAAGGACTGCCGGGGCTTGTAGGCAGCCAGCTTGGCTGAAAAACAGCAAGCTTCAATGAGAGACCCTGTCTCTTCTCTTTTCTTCTTGAAACCTGTTTTAAAGGAGTAAGGTAGCTCAATGGAGGGAGATGTCTGAGATCCTTCTCCAAGGGCCCGCATGCAAGGGTGCACCAACACGCCTGACACGCCACACGCAAAGGAAATAAACAAATAGGACGGTGACATGTGTTCCTTGCATATGGAGCACTTTGCCGAGCAAGGAGACCACGGCTGATTTGTGCTGTGTGCCCCAACCATAGTTCCACTGAGGATCTTTCCATCTGTCGAGCTGGTGACCTATTGCTTACTTAGCAAGCCGCATTTTTACAGAGGCTGCAAAACACATTCCAAACTTAATTAACTTCAAATCAGATTAACTCTGGTGAGCTGTAGTGATACCATTTTTATGAAAGTACCTCTTACATTCAGAGTCTGGAATTTTTGTTGGCTCTCGGAGTTGGGTTGACCTTGGGGTCACTTAAGACTTAACCTGATACACTGCTGTGTAGTCAGCCTATGTCCTTTTAAACAGGGTCTCACTGTGTGGTCCTGGCTGGCCTGGGACTCACTGTGTAGACCAGGTTGGCCCAGAACTCCCAGAGATTCACCTGCCTCTGCCTCTTGAATGCTGGATTAAAGGGGTGAGTCACCACACCCCCGACTAGCCTATGACCTTAACCTGCCTTTAAGAGAATAATGTAACAACGGACCTTACTGGATTTCTTATGTAATCGTAACGTTTACAGCCTCAACTAAAGCGTAGCTCTTCAGTTATGTATGCCCTGACCCAGAGTGAGGCGTGCGTGCGTGCGTGCGTGTGTGTATGTATGCCGTGGTGAGCATTTGTTGAAAACAACCAGCAGGTTTTAAAGCAACCTCATATAACAAATATCTGCATAAATGTGAAAACAATGTGGATCAACTTGATAATGGTGTTTTTGCAGTGCTGTTTGTGGTCTGGGTCAGTTGGGGTCAGTTGGGGTCAGTCGAACTGACTCCAACTCCTTGTAAAATGCTGATAAAGATTTCTGTAATGTGTCCCCCAGTCTTTTCCTACGCCATACTTTCTTTAAAAAAATGTTTTTAATTGAGATAGAATTACATCATTTCTCCCTCCATGCTCCCCCCACTATTCTCCTTCAAGCCCCTCCCATGGCACCCTCTCTCAAGTTGATAACATCTTTTTAAAATTATATTTGTTACATATATGTGTGCTCATGCACACATATATGTAAATACAAGCCACCAAATCTATTCTGTTGTTTGCGTGTGCGTGCGTGCGTGTGTGTGTGTGTGTGTGTGTGTGTGTTTCAAGGTTGGCCACTCTGCACTGGACAACCAATAAGGGGCTCATTCTCCCTCTCATCAGCTAAGTTGCCTGAAGTTCTTTATCCAGGGGTATGATCCTGAGAAATTTCCTTCCTTCCGTGTTAACGTGTCCATCACTATTGCCATTGCTCTGGTCTTGTTTATGCAGCCATTTTGTTTCAAGGAGACACTGTTTCAAGGCAGGCTTCCTGTGTTCTGCTCTTGTCCTCCATTCTGTGATGCTCCTTCAGCCATGGATGGAGGGTTGTGACGTAGATGCTGTTGGGCGTGGGTTCCCCGTGCTCCAGTGATCTCTGCATTGTGTGTGATTTTCTATGCTGGTGTCTATTTGTTGTAAAGAGGGTTTGTTTGTTTGTTTGTTTTTAAGTGAGAAGTTGTAGCTATACTCACCTGTGGGTGTGAGGATAAACTTTGGAATGCAGCAAGGGATTATGCTGGTCTAGCAAAGTAGCAGTGGTAGGTGCTTTTCTCCGGCCTGTGACCGCAGTGATCCTGGGAAGTTGCCTCAGTTTCCTCTTGTTAAGTGTGCCTTGTGTCCAGTTAGACAGCTGTTGGTTATGACCAATGTGTAACCACCTCTTGTTCCTTTGTGTGTATCTTACCATGCTGGTGATTGCCATGGTTTATAGCTGTTGCAGCTGCATACGACTGTTGAATCGCTTCCCTCTGTTGGCAGCTTGCATAGGATTTTCTGGGGCCAAGGAAGCTAGAATGAAGGAAGAGGCTTTCAGGTCAGGCCAGATCCAGTTTGGATCATTGAAGTCCTGTGACCTAAGTGTGGTGTCTCGAACAATAGGGCTTCATGCTCTGCTCCTGATAGGTGACCAAGGACTACATTAATAGTCTATATTGTTTTGGGACTCACCTGGATTATCCTGATCAACCATTTGAAAGGAGGGTTCTCATTCATGGTACTTCTTTTTTTTATTTTTTATTTTTATTTTTTAGCTTATGATTCTTGTGGAGTGCATTGTTAGCCTCAGTGGATTAACTTCCTTATCTATCTATCTACATATCTATGTGTATATATATTTTATACAAGTATATACATACACTTACATGTACTCTATATAATTTTAGGTGACTATAAAATAATATGATGCAATGTTTTCTGTGCTGTTCAGTAAATATAGAATAAAGTCCTTTGTTAGGACAGGTGGATGATACAGGGAAAGAAGTGGAGAATTCAGCCTTAGGCTATCTCTTGGTCAAGCTAATCCATGGGGAAGCACAGAGTTTTCCCTTATTAGTGGGATGGCAAAGCATGTTGGTGCTTCTGAAGCTATCTTTATCAAGCTGAGTGTGCTGGTTAGTTTTCTTTCCACTTACACAAGCTGGAAGCATCTGGAAAGGGAATCTTGGTTGAGAAAATGCCATCAGATCAGGCTGTAGGCAAATCTGTGGGGGCAATTTCTTGATTAATGATTGACATGAATGGGACCAGACCACTGGGGGTGGACACTCTCATGCAGGTGGTTTTGCCTTGTATAAAAAAGCAAGCTGAACAAGCTGTGGGGGTAAGTCAGTGAGCAGTGATCCTCCTGGTTTCTGCTCCGGTTCCTGCCTCCAAGATGCTGCTTTTCGTTTCTGTCCTGCCCTGCATTCGTGATGGATGTGGTAAGGTGAAGTAAACTTTTTCCTTTCTTGCTTGCTTTTGGCCTGGTATTTATCACAACCATAGAATGTAAACTAAGAGTCATCAGAACACAGAGGAGAGGGATCATGCCATCCAAGTTTCCTGGGGATGGTAGCTGTTGGCTCTATATTTTACAGACTTTGAAAATTGTGGCATAATGCAGGTACCCAAAGTTACCAATTTAATCAGTTAGGTGTACACAAATACATTTATGCTGTTTTGCAATCCTCACCAGCTCCAGGTTTCCCTGCTGAGGCTGGAGGATAAATCTAGGGCCCTGAGCCTGCACAGGAGGGGATGTACTGTCTACCATGCTCCATCCTTTACCCTCCTTTCCCTCTGGAAATTTTCAGTCTTCTGAAAATGTACTTCTCCTTGCTGGTTCCTCTTCCCTCTCCTCAGCCCCCGGCAAACATCATTCTGCCCTCTGTCACAGTGAATCTGAAAGTTTTAGGAACTTATTTTAAAATTTTACTTCTGCATACAACCTAATATTGTTATATTTTAATGTGATAATCAGTTTTTATAAAATGCTCAATTATGAACAATCTAAGCATATTGCTTTTTTAAATTTTTCTGAAGAAAACCCTGATTCTTTTATGTTAAAATAGTTTTTTCTAGGTTTTCTCAGGTGGGTCTCTAACACCGCAGACAGCCTTCCTCTCCCTGTTTTTTCTGTTTTTCTTGCTACTTATCCCAGGCTAGCTTCAGACTCTGAATCCTTTCATCCTGGGCACGGGATCAGATGCCCAGCCTTGGCGTTTCTGTTGTTGCCCTGTATGTGGAAGGTGAATGCACTTTGTAGAGTCTTGTTAGAGTACTCTCCCTCCTGCCGCTTGTCACATCCTTTTTCCTGGAGAAAGGGCTGACTAGGTTGCCCGTGAGTGCACGGACGGAAAATGCTTGTTCCCTGTGTTTCTCGGAGGCCTTTTGTAGGTTGCAGAAGAAGGTGTTCTTCCATTCAGCAAAGACTTTAGCGTTCCGGGATGTCTGCAGACTGATGTGCCCCATCTGAGGCTCTTCTGAATAACACATTCAAGAAAACGCCTTCTAGACGCTTCTTTGTGGTCTAGTCTTGACTTTGAAGCAAGTTAAAACTTGTTTGAAGCTGACCTTAGCTTCCTGCTCTAATAAGCAGACTTTGCAAGAGATTGGGTTTTTACTTGCTAATCTCCTTTGAGACTCAGTCGCCAGCAGGCCACAGTGTCCACTGAAAGAAAAGGAGATCCGGAGGGCGGCTCAGTGGGGTTCTGAGAGTGTTTTTGTCTTCCCAGCTAAGTACGTTATGTAAGCATTTTCCCGGGTGTTAAAGGACCCACCTTTTCGTTGCATTATTTGGTGTTACTGAGTTACTCTCAGTTTATTCTTGCTTGCTAAGATTTGTGATTTCAGCTCCAGTCACGGTCAGATCTCCTTAGTTTTTTTTCTTGCACCCCACCACCAAGCCCCAGCTATGGGATCAGCTTCTGTGCACCTGGTCATCTGTGTGGGACGTGTGCCTTCTTGCTACTTATCCTTCAAGTGACCAAACATACGGTTCAGGTGGCACTGATGAGCTGGTGACAGTACGCCGCCGTGTTCAGCTGTGAGGTGGGACCTGCCTCCCGGAGCTCTCTCCGCTTCCCCTCACCCTGCCTTCTGTGCTAGCAGTGCTCCCAAGAGGCTGTGTCCACCTCATCACAGCTCTAGGTGACTGTGGTCGGCCACTGACTGACTACTCAGCTGTTCCCACAGGGCGGTAAACACAAGCCTGTGAGCTGGACTCTCATTCCGTCTCCACTGCGTACGGCGTTATTGTGCCCTGTGTCTGAGAACAGTTCCTCTGCACTTCTGTCCACGTCACCTGTGGGACGGTGCTCCATCTCGGGGAGGAGCCACGTTTTTTGTTCTTGAAGCTTCTCTGGTTTTTTGGGTTTGCCTGATCCGCTATTTCTTTACATTAGGACATACCAACATTCTTTCATCATTTTTTATGTGTGTGTATATGTGTGTGTCATGTGAGGTTGATGTGGGGTGTCTTCCTCAGCTGTTACCTCCCTTAGTTTCGGAGGCAGTGTCTCTCCTGAACCTGGGGCACACTGGTTTAGCTATGCGGACGGCGAGCCCTGGGGCCTGCCTGTCTCCCTTATTGGGGCCAGGGTCATGGAAGCACACGGCCATACCCTGCTTTTTAGCTGGGTTCTAGGGCATCGAACTCGGCCCTTCCTGCTTGTGCAGCAAGCATTTTACTGACAGGGCCACCCCCTAGGTCACAGTGACCATCCCACCCCCACATCTGTTTTCCCAACATTTCCTAGGGTAGGACCCAAGGTTGACGGTGTTGACTGTCGCCTGTCCTGCTTTGTTATGTGGCTCCTGTGGTCTTGGCCTGGCACTCTTTCACACACTTTCGTGTCTTAGGTTCTGTGGCAGGGCAGATTCTCTGCCCCTCTCACAGGCCTCCGGGCAGCCTCCTTCCCCACCGTGCAGCCTGGGAGGCTTGCTTTGGCAGATGGCTCCTCAGTCTCTCAGACAGCTCTTTGGGGGTGCACCCCTCCTTCCTCGTGTTTGTCAAGCATGATAAGAGAACCAGACTTGGCTATTCATTTCTAGTGCAGTCAGAAGGAAGGGCAAAGGTCATGGCCTTGGGTTGGGTTTAAGGTTGAGAAACGAAACCGGATGCTGGTGTCCAGGAGTCTCTGTACTTGGGTAAGTCTCATGCTCAGGAAGCCAGTGGTTTTGCTGACTTGCTTCAGGGGTGGGATTTGAGTTTTGTGACACAAGTCTGCTGTCATCTGACCCATTCTTAACAACATCTCCTTGTTCACTGATGTTCATGATTGGCTTGTCTTGATTTTGAAGGCGGGACGAGGGATGGCTGGGCTAGGAGGAAGGAGCACGCCTCTTGCCAGACTCACCCGGCTGACACAGTGGGGATTATGATTTTTTTGAACAATTCATGGTTTCTGATTTCCTGGTGAGGGTGAGGGGTGGCGGCCTCCAGTCTGGGCCTGAGTAGCTCGGGGCTCCTTTGGCAAGGCTCACACACTCTGTGCTTACCACAATAGAAACTTATTCTCTTGGAATTCCGGGGGTTGGATGTCTGAAGTGCAGGTGCTGGTGGCTTGCTCCAGTTCGGGGCAGAACCAAACGTCTTCCTCTTTTGGAGGATTCCCACAGTCCTGTCCTCAAGACCTCACTGTACCTCTGCACGTCTGACCCTGTGCCTCCTCGCATGGCCGTGGCTCACAGCTGGCCAAGCAGTGGGCGTCCTCCGGTGACCTTAGCTATCATCTCTCCCGGAGGAGGTCACTGACACAGGGTGGGAATGAGGACTTGGGTTGTCTTTTAGGAGCACTGCTGACCCCACCTGAGGACTGGGGAGTAAATTTACCCATTTCTGAGCATGAGTGGTGTGCCTCTGGTTTACTGCTCCCTTTCAAGAAAGAAGTGAAAGTCAGAACCTAGGCCATAGTAACCTAGGTGCCACTTCCCATCTGGGGCTGAGCACAGTGTCTGTCACACGGTCACACACCCACTTGACCTCCAACTGGTCCCCACCAGAATGCCTGTGTCCAGGGCATGGAATCGGGCTTCCTGGTTACCCAAGAAGCCTTGCTGATTGTGCATGCTGAGTGGAGGGGCTGGGCTGTGAGGTGCTGGGACAGGCAGGATAGTTAGGTCCCATGGGGCTAGAATTGCTGGATCTGAGGCTTGACTTGTGATCAAGAAGAGGGAAAAGATACAGGCTTGATTGGCATCTCCCTGAGGGTCAGGGAGACTGAAGATGTTGGTTCTGTTTTCTTCTTTCACTGTCTCCTTCCTGTGGTGATGGAGCATCCCCTGGCCCTGGGAACTGGGTGCCACACTGAGGGAGGCCAGAGGCCAACCTCAGGTGCTGTTACTTAGGATGTGGGTCTCCCTGCTTTCTGAGACAGGGACTGTCACTGACCTGGAGCTTGCTGAGTCGTTGAGGCTGCCGGCAAGCCCCAGCATCTACTCCCTGGTTTGATACGAGAGTTCTGGGGATCAGATCATGCTTGTACGGTAAGCACTTCTTTAGCTGAGCCATCCCCAGCTCCGCCCGTTTAAACGTAAAGGTAGCGATCAGACACTGTTGCTTGGGGTGGGGAAGATGGCCCATTGTTGTTGTTGGATGGTGCTGGTCATCCGGTGATATAGAGAAAAATAAGAGCCCGTTTAAAAGCCACTTGTATCCTTGTGCTTCCCGCAATCGACCATAGTGTGCAGGAAGGACTAGAAAGTACTGATTATCCAGGCTTAAATGGCAAGAGGGACTTGGCGATGGAGGGACCAAGAGGTGGCTGAAAGCATTTTGGGAAGGACATCCTTCCGTGGACAGACAGTTGGAGCAGGTCCTGCTGGGGGACTGGAGGGTCAGGCTACAAAGGGGCAGTGGGGGAAGTGAGAAGCTCAATAGGAAGGGAGCAATGGGCGCTCAGCTGGAAAGGGGCAATAGGGGGCTTTGGACCCCAGGCTGGAGATGCTGCCATTGGCCTTGGACTGGGGGGCTCACAGGAGTGATAGCGTAGGAGTTTGAGTGAGTTGGCTGAAGCGTGTCACTGCCACCATGGCCATCCAGGTCTGGGCTTTCCGACTCTGAGGCAGGCAGGTGCCGAGAGTGGTCTGGTCACCTGGGAAGGCCCTCTGGGCGGAGAGTGTTGGGTTGAGGCAGGGAGCCAGGGCTGCCTCCCAGCTTGGGAACCTGCCGATCTGGTTCTGGGGCAGACAGCCTGGAGGGCTGGTTTTGATGGTTTTCTGGTGAGTGTAGGGCAGTACTGAGACAAGGTCACCTATATGACCTTCCAGACTAAGTCTAGTCTTCTCGGAAATTCAGATTTATAGGCCCAGACAGGGTACTGAGGACCCGCCTGTGTCTGCCTGATACTTCAGTGTTCTAACATCCAGCCCCAGCTGAGAGCCACCTCCCAGATGACAGCAGGACAGACAGACAGAGCTGGGATTCCTACTGCCAGGAGTTTGGAAGTTGCTGGACTCTGGAGACAACTGTGACGGATGACCACAGATGAGTGGAATCAAGCCACAGGCTCCCTTCCCTCTCAGCTATGGAGGCTGGGGCTGGTGGTCTAAACAAGGTCTAGACAGCGGCTCTCCACCTTCTAATGCTGCGACTCTTTAATACAGTTCCTCATATTGTGGTGACCCCCAACCATATAATCAATTTCGTTGCTTCTTCATAACTGTCATTTTGCTACCGTTACAAATCATAACAGATATATATTTTTCCATAGTCTTAGACGACCCCTGTGAAAGAAAGGGTCATTTGACCCCCAAAGAAGCCATGACCATAGTTGAGAACTGCCGGTGTAGAGGCGACAGTGTCTGAGTCACCCCACTCTCTACCCCCAGGGTTACGGGACCTTCTTTCCCGTGTATCTATTCTGTGGACACTTGTAATAATTTGTAGTAACTGGGATAATTTAGGAAGCTCTCTGAACCCTAACTTTATTTCCCAGTAAGGTTCTATACATGGTTCTGGGATGAGGGTGAGGCTGTGTCTTTGGATTCACCGTGTAGAAACTTTCCTTTCTCATGGGAAATGGCCTAAAAGAGGAAAGCAGGAAGAAGCCAAAGGCCAGCAGGAGCTCAGATTTGGATTCCTTGTTGCAGTCTCCGTCACCCCAAACCCCTTCAGCTGTGAAAAATGGTTGCAGACTTGAGGCTGGCTGCCCATCCCGGGAGCCCTGCCTTTCCTTTCTGGGCCCTGGGTAAACTCTGCAGGCGGAGGCAGTGTTGGACAGCTGCCAGTCTCTGTGCCTGCTCACACTCTGAAGGCCGAGGGAATCTGTGTGTGCTGCAGGGGATTTCCAGCACTGGATTTTCAGCAGAAAACACCACCTAGGCCAGTGGGTCAGGAAGGGGCTGGCAATGGGGAAGTGGTCGGTGGGGGTCTGCTGTGCTGCTGTGAATAGATCCAATGACTAGGTCAACTCTTACAGAGAAAACATTTAATTGCGGGCTGGCTTACAGTCTCAGAGGGTTAGTCCAGTAGCATTGCGGTGGGAAGTCACGGTGGCTCACAGGCAGGCAGGCTGTTGGAGTGGAAGCATCAGAGCTTTACACAGGAGGGGAGGAGAGAAAGAGAGAGAGACTGGACCTGGTGTGGGCTTTTGAAACCTCCCAGTGACACACTTCTTCCAATGAGGCCACAACTCCAAATCCTTCTAATCCTTTCATACAGTTCCACTCCCTGGTGGCTAAGCATTCATATATATAAGCCTATAGGGACCGTTCTTATTCAAACCACCACAGGGGCAGCGTGCTACTTCTAGTGTTTGGAAAGCCCTGTGTCAGGCCTCTTTCTGGGTGCATGGTCTTTGTTGGGTACCATGCCAGGTGTGTGCAGGTCTAGTCACCCTTGGAGCTGCATCTCTCTGAGGCTGTGCCTCAGTGTGTGTGTTGGGACTAGACCTTGAGGGTGGTCTAGGGATGATGCAGCAGAAAGCCTGGCTGCTGAGACCACTCTATACTTCTCGGGGGAACCTCAGTAGCTAAATGCACCCCTTTTCTGGAGGTGCAGGTCCTAAGAAGCCAAACGTCCCTCAGGGAACAGCTCAGAAGTTTGAGGTCCGAGGAGGATATCTGGATTTCTGCGGGACTGAGGCTCTGCAAACCTCCCAGGGCTTCCTGAGCCAGAATATTAAGTTACAGGAGGTCCCAGTGTGTTAGCCTCGTCTGAGACCCTGTTAGAGGAACAGCCAGACACCGATGGACCAAACCCTGGCCTGTGGCCTGTCTGAGGTGGCTTGTGCCATGACTTGTGGCAAAGGGTGTCCTCTGCGGTACTATTTGTTTGTTTTTGAAGGCAGGCTCTCTCTATGTCCCGAGCTCACAGAACAAGGCTGGCCTTGAACTCACAGAGATCCACTCACCTTTGTCTCTTGAGAGCTGGGATCCAAGGCATCAATATGGTTCCCATAGAGAAGCCCTGGTGGTGACACTAAGGGCCTGTGGCTTGCTTTTCCACACTCTGTACATACTGTCTGAGGTGGGGACACAGCATGGCCCGAGGCTGTGGTTCCCAACCTTCCTAATGCCTTTAAACAGTTCCTCATGCTGTGGCGACCCCAACCACAGAATTGTCTTCATTGATACTTCATAATTGTAATTTTGCTACTGTTACGAATTGTAATGTAGATATCTGTGTTTCTGACGGTTTCTCAGGTGACCACTGTGAAAGGACACTATAACCCCAAAGGTGTTGAGACCCTCAGTTGAGAACCACTGACCTAGGGAGACATGTGGCCCCCTTTCCTTGTTGCTTTAAGACTTTATTATTTGTTTTTGCAAACGTCCCTGGAGAGCTGTGTCCATGGACCATCCCACCATCAGATACTTAAAACAGAGGCAGGTGAAGTGTAGTTCTTGTGCACAGAGGAAGTTTATGGCTATAAGTGCTGTTTAAAGTTCACTGGGCTTTATGAAGTGGAAGTGAAATAACCTTTCCAGTAGCATTGTGGGTTGAATTTGGAAACACTGGGGAAATCTTAGTTTCATGAAAAAAAAAAAAAAAAAAAGTGTACACAGGGAGGCACGACACAGCTTGCCCCAGACTGAGCTGTGCAGGTGTCCAGGGCTGGGCTCTCGGCTCTGGCCTTTGTCCTGTTCCTACCTCTGCCTCAGTGGCTCTTTGCTTTGTTCTTCCTGCTCACACTGTCATGGGATTCTGCCAGCTCCCAGCCAGTCAGCTGTGGGGCTGCGTGTGGCAGAGCTCGAATGACAAAATCCCTTCTTTCCCTGGGCATGTACAGAGCCTATAGCAGTCATCACATTTCAGCAGCTACTTAAAAAAAAACGTGTTCATTTCCAGTGGCTCTGGGTAATAGGACCCAGACTAGTGACTTCAGTTCTGACTGCACATCGTGCCTATCTCCGGATCCATGTGGACCTGGGATAGGGTGTCAGTATTTTCACATGTGCCACCCTCCTACACCCAACTCATTGAGAACATGCGGCAGGGTTGTACATGATTTCTGCTGGACACACCAACCCATTCAGTGATACGGAACACAGAAGTGAAACACCCAGACATTTGGGCTCTAAGGCTGTTTGGCTGTGGGGAGACTGGAGAAGGAGGAGAGAGTGATGAGGCCGTTTTCGGAGCCCTACGAGCTGACCTGTGTTACTGGAGGCCATTGACTTCTGTCTTCCTAGCTTTGCCTCTGGACTTTGTAAACCCTGGTGGAGCAGCCAATCAGTGAAGCACCAGGATCAGGAAGAAGGTAATTCTCAGGGATTAGGGAGATGAAGGCCATAGGTTAGCGGCCCATGTGACCAGGAGACAGTTTGCAGATGTGTATCTGAGAGACTACGGCGGCACTGTGAGTGTGGAGGTGAGTGTGACGAAGATGGGGTGAGTGGGAGGATTCACACTCATGATTTACTGACACATGCACGGCACAGCGCTGGGCTGTTTACGAGGAGGAGTTCATTCTGTTTTCTCCAGCACCACTTGACCAGCCGCCGCCATATCTCAGCAATGGGGGAACTTCCGCTCAGGGCCGAGAGGGTTGCCAGGCACACAGGGACTTTCTGTATATATTTTGGAATCCCCAGGAAGTCAGAAGTTGGTCGCCAGTGAGGGTGTTCAGGGAGGAGGCTATAACACAGTGCCTGTGTGTGAACCCAGCTCCCAAGGAAGCCAAGCACCAGGGCCCAGGAACCCCATGGGAAGGGAGGGCCCATCTGAGAGGATGAAGTGTCCATGTGCTGTCAGGGGGAGGGGCTCTGGACCTGCCCAAGCCCACCTGATTGGTGTACAAGTTCCAGGACAACAGGAATGTTACCAAGGAAGACAGGCGAGTGTGGAAAGGCTGATACCTCAGGAACGTAGTCTTGCCACCCAGTTTCTCGGCCTTACCTCAATGCCTGGGATCTCCTCCTTGCTTCCCCTTCCCTTCTGCTGGGATGGTCCTGCTGTGGATGATGTCCACATTCATGCAATTCCAAGAGCTACAGCTTTGAGCCTGGAGACCAGCCTGGAAGTTCTTCAGATGGTGTAACCATCTTACTTGCTGACGTCATTAGCTGCCGGTCATAATACGACAAGCCCTGTTCACTGGCTCTCTGCTCTGCCGAATTTGGGGTTCTTCGTTTCACATCTCCTACTTCCTTCAGTGTTTATAATCTTTATTTTATTTATAATCTTTATAATCTTTAATTGCTATTTACTTTTCAAAAAGCAAATCCTACTATTTTCAGGACAGGGTCTTGCTGGGTAGCCCAGGTTAGCCCACAATTTGCAAACCGCCTATTCTGGTTGGGAAGTGCTGGCAGTGCAGCCTGTGCTGCCCCTCCAAGCGTCAAACCAGGCAGTTTTATCTGGGATAGAAGCTAGCTGGTACGTGGGTGTTCATATAATTCTTCCTTTGTCCTTAGTGAACTATGTTACAGAGACTTGAGACAATTCCTCCACGGCCGGTGGAATGTCTCCTCTCTGTGTCCTGTGGCCATGCTCTTATGAAATCTGGTGACTGAATGGCCAACATCCTCCCTGTTGGAAACCTCATGATCCTGGAAAGTTGTCTTGAGAGATGCCTGGTGTGTGTGTGTGCTTGCATACGTGTTCATGTATATTTTTGTGTGCATGCCTGTGTATGCATGTGTGTTTTGGGGTGTATTGTATGAATATGTGCATGTGTGTATGTGTTTGTGTGTGTGAACATGTATGTGTGTGCGCATGCATGTGTGTATATGTGTGTGTTTGGGTATATTGTATGTATATGGGCATGTGTGTATGTGTGTGTGAATATTTATGTGTGCGTGCATGCATGTCTGCGTGTGCATGCATGTCTGTGTACGTCTGTGTGTGTTAGGGGGAGCACTGCTCTTTTGTAAGCAAAGGTTGCTCTTGCCAGCGTTGCAGACTGTACTGGGGCAGGAGCACGGTTTGGCTGGGCATAGGCACCCTGTCAGAATGTGGCCATTCCACAAGGATTGAAGATGGTGTGGAGTTTGTTGCCACCTGGCTGACAATAGTAAGTAGCAGTGGAGGGCTGGCCTGGGATACCGTCATCGTATTCCATGGACCCCTCAACCCAAACAAGGGCCTAAGAACCGGACGAGCCCACCCCTTCCTCAGATGATAGATTAAAATGCATTAGCTACAGACAAAGGCAGCGAGCCATCTCAATCACGGTTGTCTGGAGGTGTTTAAAGATTGTGGTTGACCTTGGCGAAGGCGTGGCGGGAGGCAGAGGCAGCTGGATAGCTGTGGTTGAAAGGCAGTCTGGTCAAGTCCCAGGACAGCTCAGCATGGTGAGGTGCTGTCTAAAAACCAAAACCACCAACAACAAATGGGTTCAGCTGATTTGTTTTTACTGGTATGCATCCCTCTACCAACATGGTAAATGTCTTCGCCTTTTTCCCTTGTGATAAAACAGTTGGATAAGAGCAGCTTCGGGGGTTGGAGGAAGGGGTTTATTTCAGCTCACAGCTCGAGGGTGCAGTCAGAGTGGGAAGTCAAGGCAGCCGCAGGTAACAGGGAGGATGAAGGCACGCTGCAGCTCACCCTGCACCCCCCACTTATTCAGTCCAGGGTCCCAGCCCAGGAGTGGCCCTGTGATGGGGGTGGGAGGGTGAGGGCTCAGAGGTCTCCTTGGTGATCCCAGGTTCTGTGGAGTCGACAGCACAAAGCATGCAGTAGCGAGATCGCGGTGGGGGGAACAGCTAGTGAGGCCTCTGAGTGGTTACAGCTGTGTTGTCTTCGACAGATGGCGGTGGTGTGGAAAACATGCCGCCATGTTGATAGTCGCTCCTCAGGAGCACTTCTGCAGCTTGCTGCAGGTCTCCGTGACAGGGCAAGCACAGTGCCATGAACAGCGGCTCCCCCTGCCCTCGCATCCCCGCCTCCTAAGCCTGCATCCCCACATCACAGCACGCACGCCCCTCTGAGCTGTGAGTACAAGCTGTCCAGTTCCCTCACCATTAGATCTGACTGGGGCATCTGAGGGCGTGACACGAACTGTGACGGTCAGGGGCCCACAGTGGGGCTGCAGCTCAGTTGTGGGTGCTCCCCTGGCTTTCACGAGGCCCTGGGTCCATTCCCACTGTTGCCTGCACCCCAAATCAATATCCACATGGGCAGCGCTGTGTTTTACTCCAAAAATTATTCTATGTGTGTAGCTGTTTTGCCTGCATGTATGTCTGTGCACTATTGTGTACCTGGTGCCCGCAGGGGACAGAAGAGGGCATCAGATCCCCATGTAGAGGATTATGAGCCATCCCATGGGTGCTGGGAATTGAACCCAGGTCCTCTGGAAGAGCAGCAGTGCTCTTGGCCACTGACACATCTCTCAAGTCCTAGCAAGTCCCATGTTTAAGCAGTTTTGTTGGTGGTGGTGGTGGTTTTTTTGAGTGTGTGTGTGTGTTTGTGTGGGTGTGTGTGTGTGTGTGTACATGTGTATGTTTGTGGCCCATGCTAACACAGAGGCCAGAATAAGGCATCTAGTGTTCTGCTCTATTACTCTATTATTGCTCTTTTACTGTCCATCTTAGTCCCTCGAGGTGGGGTCTCTCACTGAATCTAGAGATAGCAAACCCCAGAAATCCTCTTGTCTCTCTTCCCTCCTCAGGGCTAGGTTTATGGCTCTGCATGTGGCCATATCTGACTTTTTTTTCCCAACCATGACTGTCCTGGAACTTGAAAAGCTCTGTGTTATTCTGCCTCCCAAGTGCTCCTGAAGATTTAAGGCATGGACCACTCTGACCACGTATAGCTTTTATGTTGTTGTTCAGTTTTTTGAGACATGGTTTCTCTGTGTAGCCCTGGCTGTCCTGGACTCATTTTGTAGACCAGGATGGCCTCATAGAGATCTGCCTGCCTCTGTCTCCCAAGTGCTGGGATTAAAGGTGTGTGCCACCAAGACCCATGAATAGCTTTTTACGTGGATGTGGTGATTTGAACTGGGGGTCCTCAAAGTGTCTTGTTTTAAAGTAAAAACAGGCAACCACTCCCTGATCAGGAGGCTCCTGTGTGTCCCTTGTCCTGAGTACTGACAGTGGTGAGTGGTGAGGTTGTGTGAGAACTGCTTCTGGTGCCTGCGGTGGAGAGGCCAGCTTTAACAGGACACGGGGCCCTGCTCACGCACCAGGGCCAGCTTTAGCAGGCTATGGGGGCCTGGTTGGTCACCCGGGCCAGCTTTATCTGGCAGTAGTGTCTCAGCCCCCTGCCCTGGTGTCCTGAGTCTTTGGGGGCAGGGTGGGCATCCTGACCACAGAGTGGGGATATGCGCCCTGAGAGCAATAACGGCTTTCTCGTTTCCTTCCTGCCAGGGCGGGAGCAGTTCCACGGCCTGGGCTCCATGTACTGCAGGGGGGCGGCGGCCATCATTCTTACCTACGACGTGAGCCACCCGCAGAGCCTGCTGGAGCTGGAGGACAGGTTCCTGGGCCTGACGGAAACAGCCAACAGCGACTGCCTGTTCGCCATTGTGGGAAACAAAGTGGACCTGACCACGGAGCGGGCCGAAGAGGGCGGGGAGAAGGACGGACAGGCCTCGGAGAAGGAGGGCAGCTGTGTCTCCAAGGTGCCCAAGCAGGTGCAGCCGGAGGATGCAATGGCCCTTTACAAGAAGATCCTGAAGTACAAGATGCTGGATGAGAGGGAGATGCCATCTGCTGAGCAGATGTGCTTTGAGACCAGTGCCAAGACCGGGTACAACGTGGACCTCCTGTTTGAGACCTTGTTTGACCTGGTGGTGCCTATGATCGCGCGGCAGAGGGCTGAGGAGCCTTCGAAGGTTGTGGATATAGCCAGCTGCAAAACACCCGAACGGACTAGATCTGGGTGCTGTGCCTGACGGCAGGAGGTCTCCCTCGTGTCGTGTGCCATGTGTGGGAGAAGTTTTGCAGGACACTGCGGACAGCGGGCAATTTGTGGAAATGACTCCCAGCTGCTATTACAGGCCAGAGTACCCAGAAGCCTCCGGGTATCCATCCGGAGGAGGCCGCAGACCCTCTGCAGAGGCAGCCTGGTGCCACCTGTCTGCTGCCCTGTGCGTATCTCCCACCCCCATGGACCCTGTAGTCTGAGGACCTTCCTTGGACTGGCTTTGACTCTGGCTGTCTATACAGCCTGTACTGTGCCTGCTTTCAGAGGCTTGTCTCCACTGTGATTCCAGCACCGTCTCCCTGTTTGATACCTGAACCTTGATGCATTTTGATGATGATTCTCTACATTTAATTTATATAAAATCAGGAATGAATGGCCATTTTTATACTGGGAAAAGCAGGCTACACTTATTAAAAGTGATTTTGGGAAAAGCCTTGTCATCAGGAGTGTTTGGCTTTATTTGAAGCACAGGAGATTCCTTGATTTCCGAGAGCCAGGGTGAGGCCCGTGAATGAAGCTGTTATTAAATGATGACAGTGAGTCTTTCTCTCTAAAGTGTGCTTCCATCGTTACACATGGCAGGATATCTGGATGGGTCTTTTACCAAGCTGTGTGGGCGGCCTGAACTATAGTAGTGGTTATACTCACAGCCTTGATCCTGATCTGCTCTGAAGTGCACTCCCACATTCCAAGTCAAAACCCTTTGTGGTTTTCCTGTGGGCGGTGAGGTGGCCCCTCTGCATGAAGCTGACAGGCACTTGTGGGACACAATAGCCCCTGTGTTCTTAGCGATGTCACTGAGAGCAAGCAGGCAGGAACAGGCTTCCCTGAGGCGGAGAGGCCAGGCCCTGGTCAGATCTGGGGGTGGGATTTGCTAATGCTGCTGAAGGGCCATGTCTTGGTGGGCCAGGCTGCTGCAGGCCTGAGTGGCCTTGCCTGAAAAGCCTGCACCTGCCATGGAGCCTGGGCTAGAGCATCATGGCCAAGGCTTCCTCCTGCTGAAGTGGATCCCAGTGCCCCCACCTTCAGTTTCACAATAGCTTGTTAAAAACAGAAAGTGGGTGAGTTTGCTTTGCTGAGCTGACATATCCGAAGCTTCTGTTCAATAGGAGCAGAAGCTAGACTTCCTGTCTGTGAACTGTAATCTTGACTGGTTACACATCCTGGAAATATGTGACACTTCAGAATGAAACTGTTTTCACATGATATGATTTTTGCAGTTCATGTTTGAGGTCCTGGGTAGGCTGGTGAATTCCCAGGGTCCTCTCTTCACAGTGTTCTCTGACTTGAGTCGTGTCTGCACTGAGTTTCCCAGCTGCTGTCTTGAGAGGTCACATGGCGGGGGGGGGGGGGGCTGGTGTTCAGGAACAGAATGCCAGTTCCACGCCAATCTGCCACCTACAATGTTACAGGAGAAATAAAAGTGACTTTGGGCTCCTAGAACTTTGCTGGCCCTGTGTGGCCCAGGCAAGGGACAGTTAATTCGCCAGATGCTGGCTTAGCAGTCCGTACACCCTCATCCTGCTGGTAAGAAGTCTGTTCAGGAAGAATGAAATGGCATGATGTCGTGAGCCAAGCCCTGGCATCTTTCCTTAGCAGTGCTTCTTGGGAACTTTGTACATCAGCCTTGGTCCCTCCATGGGGAACCAGGTCCCCATGGGACTGGCGTTTCTCCAGGAAGCCACCAGTTCTGTGGGTCACCAGTGGGTGACTTGCCTTTGCGGGCAGTGTGGATCTCTGCAGGATGGGGAAGTGATCTGAGAAATATGCCCCAAACAGTGCCAGGGGCCAGGAGCTGGGGCTGCTGTCAGGCTCCAGGGTGTCCTTAATCAGAGACAGCCCTAGCAGTTTCCCGCTGCTCTTGAGGAATCAAACTTGGCCGTGGTGGCAGGGCGGTTTGAGGTTAGCTATGTCAAATTCTGGCTGCTGCCTGTCTTGAGTGTCCCCATTTTCCTCAGGTCCTGGGACTGGCTTCTTAGAAAGCACAACTGTCATGCCTTCCTTAATCGCCATACTGTGGGAAGAGCTGCTGACTGACAGGAAACAGCCTCCAGACCAGGGCCCGGTTCCTACTTTGTGCACTACATAGTCTTACAGTATGTGCTTTTGCAGAAGCTCTAGAGATGGAGGGGCAGAGGGAGGTTTTCTCTCCCACAGTGGAGGGAAAATGGTTCTTTGTTCCTGGGGGCCCCCAGCTGTGCAGAGCCACCATTGGAGGGATGACCACAGATGTCTGAGAAGGCAGACCCTGACACCCAGGCCCCAGGGACCTCAACTGTGTGGTTCTCCCTAGGGCTTTGTGCCCCTTGAAGATAACATTGGCTGTAGGTCAGGACGGCACTTCCCATCTGTGCTCCCTGCCCTTGGCTGCTGTCGGTGTTCTTCAAGCCTCCATAGCATCATCCCCTCCCCACACTTCTCCTGGGCCTCACAATCAGCTCAGGGAAGCGTGTGCTGGGCACACGGGCACACAAAAGTCCCTTGATGCTTGTCTTGGAAGTCTGTGGGCCCACGCTCTTCCTCAGACAATTGACATGTCTGCAGCTGGCTCCGAGTGGCTCACCACACATGGAACCTACTGCTGTGCCACTCTGAGGAAGTTCTGGCTGGAAGCATGTTCGTTCCGGGGTGAGGACTGGAGGCTCCCAGATTGCAAAGGGCCTGTGAGGCCACTGTGTGTTGGTAGCTAGAATGAGCCTCATGTGATCCCAAGCACTCCTCCGCACCCTGCTCTCCTTAGGGCCGAAGGGGAGGTGGTGCAGCTGGGGAGGGTGCAGGCCAGAGGCTGCACGCTGCTTCTGTCTCATGAATGGCAGGGGTTCTCCTGTCTTCTAAGGGTCCCTCCCCTGGCCCTGGACAGTTCAACAAACTTCATTTCCCACTCCACCTCTCAATCAATTTCTCCCCATGGGGAGTCACAGAGGCCTGGAAATCTCTGTGGGTAATTGAATTTGCTGGCCTGTCGACCCTGATAGAGCAGTGAGGTATGGGAGCTCTAGAGATTCCCAGGGGCCTTCTCAAGTTTGAAATGAGGGTGAAGCCATCAGAAGGCAAAAGGACAACCGTGTCCCACCACAGAGGCGTCGTCTGCCCCTCGGAGCAGCAGATGGCTCCGTAGGAGTCACAGAAATGCTAGGGCTACTTAATGCCACCAAGCTGCCCCCCTCACCCCATCGATCTCCTGCCCTTGGCCTGTGGCCATGCAAAGGACAGAGCAGTTCCTGCCACTCCTGCGTTTGGCAGAGGTGTATCTTCGGGAGGTGATGGAGCGGGGGACTGGTGGGGTACATTTGGACCCAGGGAAGACACATACTCTCTCCATGTCCCTCTGTGTCTTCACAATGGGGCCTCTAGCCTTTGCACTCCGTCCTCCCAAAGGACACTGTGTGAGCTGCTTTTCTACTGCTAAGATAACACACCGTCACTAAGGCAACTTGTAAAAGCAAGCATTTCATTTGGCTTCTGGTTTCAGAGGGTCAGAGTCCGCGATGTTGGTGTGAAGGCACAGCTGAGTGCTCGCACCAGGACCCGCCACAACCGCAGAGAGAAAGCACCAAGAATCCTGAGGCTTTGAAACCTCAAAGCTTGCTCCCAGTGACACACTTCCTCCCATAGGGCCATATCCCAGGCAGGTTCCAGAGCCATCAGAGGCTGGATGATGCTGATGTGGAGCTGGAAGCCATATTGGGACTGGTGAAGGACCTCGGGAATGTACTTAGGGGTCCCAGCTTCCCCACTCGGACATGTGAGTGATTCCCAAACAATTCCTTGATTGTTTGAGTGATACACTACAGACAGGGACCAGATCTGCTGAAACAGAAAATGGCAGGTTGCTCCCACTGAATCACACACATGCTGAGACAGGTGGATCCTTGGGGCTTGCCGGCCGGGCAGGGGGATGGGGGGGGATACGAGAGTCAGCCCGATACTTAGAATGTCTTTTATTTGTTGTGTTACACAGGGAAGTCTTAGAACAGCTCGCTGCAGGGACCGAGGTTGGGGAGGGAGGTGTTTAGGGTGACACAGGTTGTGGACGCCACTGTGAATGCCTTGCTAAGTGCTCCTTCCAGTAGATGCTGGTGAGGGCTAGAGAGACCTCGCCTTCCCGGTGGGTTCGGCTGGTACGAGCCATGTGCCAGAGTCAGGGTCTTAAAAAGGCAGGCGCCATCATGTGGGGACTCGGGAGGCGGCAGCTGTCGATTTGGTAGAAAACGGTACTCCCCTCCCTCCGCCAGGAAAACAGGGCTAGACAGAGGGCACTGCAAGCCTCCTTGGGTGGAGACAGGTGACAGACAGGTGACAGAGAACCCCAGCCGTCACTGGCCACAGTCTCATCTGTCGCCCGGCAGCGTCTGCCTTATTTTAGGGAAAGAGGGGAGGAAGGTGAGCCGCCTGCAGCCAGTGGACGTGGAGGGACACACAGGACAGTGACTGCTGGCTGCACCTGACGGCACGATACCCATGTCCCACACGGTGAGGGCTCCAGGAGCTGGGTGTCAGCACGGCTGGGGGCCACGCGTGACGGAGCCCAGAGGAACCAGCGCCCATGTGCTGACAGGCAGGCGACCGCTGTGAGTGCTGGTGCAGAATTGCTTTGGCAGTTTTGTTCTTAAAGGAAATACTACGATCAACTTTGGGGTCAGCATCTGAGGTAATAAGTTACGAGTAAGCACCAAGCTGGGTGTGGTGGCACACGCCCGTAATCCCAGCACTTGGGAAGCTGAGGCCGCCGGAGGTTTGCCACAAGTTGGAGGCCGGCCGGTTACATGGTTCCCGGCTGGGCAGGGATGAAAAGCGAGACACTGTCTCAAACAAAAGAACAAAAAAGAAACAAGTACAAAAGGGTAAGCACCAAAGTGGCCTTCCCCCAGCTGCTGGCAGGGCGGTGGCTCACAGGTTCTTCATGCACACTTGGCAGCGGCTGATGTGTGTGCGGATGAGGCCTGCCTTGAGTGTGTCGGCGGACGGCGTGCTCTGGAAGTTCTGCTCGGGGATGGTGGTCAGCCAGAAGCTGTACTTGTTGGCGAAGTAGTGGCAGGTCCCGCGGCCCCCGTTACACTCGATGAACGGCGTGGCACGGAAGTCCTCCAGGCAGCTGCCCGGCGACACCAGGGACTGGCCGCCGCCTTCGTCCCCGGCTGCAGTGTGCTGTGCGGAGAGGAAGATGGAGTGTGAGAGGGCCCGGAGGCCTGAAAACACCCAGGCCACTCTGCTGACTGTGCTATTTACATATGTTTAAGGCAGAACCTCACTACATCGCCCGAGCAGGTGCTGAAGTCGTGGGCTCAATGATTGCTCCTCCCTTAGAGTCCCAAGCAGCCCAGCTGAAGAGCATGCACCCCCATCCTCATTTACAGGCTCTCACATTGCACAGCCTGGCCTCAGGCTCTCTAAGTGGCAGAGGATGGCCTCCACTTCCTGAGCGAGCTGCATCGTTGCTCCCTGTTTGCTCACTAAGCCAATAACGGGAATGTCTGTCTACACAGACCCTGGGGAGCATGCTCTGCCTCCAGGTGCTCAGCGGTGCTAAGGGGCCTGGGCCTCACACAGAACGTTGCCCTGATGATGAGGGGGTGTTGCAGGCGCAGGCAAGGCATGCACTGTTGACTACTGTTCAACAGAGGCTGCAACCGGGAAAGAGGTGCAGTCTGGAGAGATGGCCGACTAAATTTTGGTTAAACAATTTTAAAAGGCTATCAATTATCCATTCAAAATGCCTAGTATATGGGGGGGGGGGAACTGAAATAGGCTGGGCTTGCTTGCTCATGGTTTTTAGGTTTGTTTTTCCTTTTTTTTTTTTTTTTTTTTTTTCCAGAGAGGGTTTCTCTGTGTAGCACTAGCTGTCCTGGAACTCACTCTGTAGACCAGGCTGGCCTCAATCTCAGAGATCCACCTGCCTCTGCCTCCCAAGTGCTGGGATTAAAGGCATGTGCCATCACCTAGAAGTAGCTCATGTTTGTAAGCTGAGGCAGGAGGATTGCCAAGAATATAAGGATAGGTTGGGATACCGAGTGGGACTCTTTCAAAAGAGCCAAAACTAAAACAAAGCAAAGAAAATTAACACAGGGAGCGAACACCACAGGACCAGCCACGCGGGGACCCAGCACAGGAGTGCGCACCCCAGGCTTCCACCAGCGGGTGCATTGAGACCGAGCAGTCAGCGCATGCCGTGTAGGGGTATGCTGCACCCCAGAACGATTCTGTGCAAGGGCCTCAGCACTCTGCAGAGAATTCTTCCATTAACTTAAACTGTGGTGAAGCAGAAAGCGTGGACTTAGGTGCTAAGACAGAAAAATTGCATTTTGTGCAAATGTGTGGTGGCAAATCAGTCCTGGAATCGTGTGGAGAAAGCCCCTGGCCTGGCACATGGCTCAGCTAGCCCGGATCAAGCTGAGGCAGAGTCCTCTGCTTCTGTTCCAGGTGCCCTCGTATGGCAAGCCGCTTGAGCAATTGTCCTGTGCGGTTACTGGTATGGTTAGTATGTGTGTGTGTGTGTTTGGGGGAGGGGGCTCCATGCATGCTCCTGACATGGGTGCTGGGATCCAGACCTTACTTACTGAGCTCAGATCTGCAGCCCTGATTTACTGTTCCAAGTCCGTGTGTCCTTCCTATGTCTCAGCTAGGGCATAGATGGGGATAGCTCCACCTGGCCCCACGAGGGGAATGGAAAAACACCACATACCATGAGGAAGGAGTACCCGATCCACAGGCTCCGCCAGCCGGCCGGGCAGTGGGGGATGGAGACATCTTGGCTGTGGACGGCGATGGCCACGGCCGGGGCCTCGCACACAGAGCAGCGGCTGATGTAAGGCTTGATTTCGTCCTCAGCCACGGGCATCATGGGCAGTGGAGCAGTGGTGGACAGCCAGTAGGACTTGTCATTGCGGCTGGCGTAGTAGCAGACATCCCCGGGGTTGCAGTACAGAAACGGCATCGTGCTGAAGCGTGCCAGGCAGGAGCCCGCCAGCCCTGTGTGAGGAGCAAGTGACAGTCTAGCCCTGTGCCCGCCTCTGCTGTGCTGCCACAGGGCACAAAACTGGACCCAGCTGGGCCAGAGGCGCTCTCCAGCCACTTCGGTCAGACAGCGACCACCCTCAGCAAAGCAGCAGGCTTGCCCTCACCCCCAACCACTGTTCCTACTGCCATTTCGGGGCCTATCCCTGCCTGCCTTTCCCCAATGCACAGTACTGTGGGAAAGCAGCCACAGGCGGGCATGGCCACAGCGCTGGAGTCCAGCTGGCACCCTTCCAGGAGCTGATGGGCCTGCTGTCACCAACACTGACAGACAGAACACTCCAGCCTTCCACATGCACTTGGGCCCTCTGAGGGACAGCAGGCAGAGACAGCACAGGCTTTCACCTCGTGTGTTTTGTGTGTGAGTTTTAAATCCTCTGAAGTCATGCTCATGGCCTTTAAAGGTGCACATAGGCACAGGCCTGTTCTTTTCTGAGCATCTGTGTAAAGGCCGGATTTAAGTCCATCCCCTCATGCCTGTCTGGCTGCAGCTTATGTTCTAGGTTTGGGTCAAAAAGCAAGAAAATCATGAAGCAACTGCAGTCTCCATTTGGAGGGAGGGGCTCGTTAGTTACTTGTGAGGCAGGGATACTCGGATACTCTGTCAGATTAAAAGGCCCCATGGGAGGTCCTGAGGCTGTGGGTGTAGTTAAGACTTCTGTCTCCAAGGCCCTCTCAGCCTCTGCCAGCCTGGAGGTGGTGGGCTGGCCATGTGGCCGGGAGAAGCTCACGACGATCTCCCCGTGACCACCCTCAGGCCGGGAGGGGAGCTGGGGCCGACAGCAGTACCCACCGAGGTCCTGGTTGTGGGCTTTCTCCTGGCCCTCGAAGTACAGCAGGCTGTACCCGCTCCATAGCTTGTTCATGCCCACGGGACACATGGGCTCCTGCTCCGTCTGGCTGTGCTTTACCAGGAGGTAGCCGATGCTGACGCTGCGGCCAGGCATCCCTGGCAGGCCTGGGTTCCCTGGACGGCCTGGCTCCCCTAGGGCCCGAGAGAAAATGGCCATTGTTCAGCTGCCGTGGGCCCTCAGGGCACCAGGGCAGAGGACAGTACCTCAGTTCATTTAGGACACCCCTGTTCCTTCTCCCCAAAGCGTGGGGCTCAGTCCCTCTAGAACAAAAGCCTCGTGAAAGACAGACATGCACCAGCTGAGGAAGGTAACAGGACAGTAATGCTGGCACGAAACATGAACAGAAAGGAATAAAAAGCAGAGTGGCCTCAGGGAGAGCTGGGCGCACAGCAGAACTGGGGCATCTTGGGGTAAGAGGTGTCAGGGAACGGTCAGTGCCGCTGCCACCACCCCTGCAACCCGCCTCTTCCTCTCAGGATGGCCATTTCTCAGACCAGCAGCGCAGGGCAAGATAGGTTGTTCGGGGTTCTCGTACTCTTCAGTAAGAGTGAAAGCTCCCCATTGTAACTGTTGCTGAGGCTCCGGCTCTACCCAGGAGGCCCAGAGAGCATCTAGCCTGGCCGTCAGCAGCCAGCTGGCCCTGTCACCCGCCGTTCTCCCTGAGGCACATCCTCTGTGTCTTCTCTCAGGCCTCCCTTCCCCACCGCAGTCCCTTGCGGGGACTGACTCTGACCTGTCCCTGCAGCAGAATGTGTGTCTCCGTTACTGCAGTGGACGCCACGAGCGCTCCTTGGTGGGTCACTGCTCTGAGGGGCGGGCAGCAGCCCTTGTGTTTTATCGTGGCACAGCTACCATGCCGAGCTTGGCTTGATCAAAACAAATCTTTTTGGGTATGTGCACGTTGCTGTTACTTCTGGCTCATTTCCTCGTGCACATGTACAAATAATTTTTAAGAAATAACACAGGTCTTTACCAGGACATGGCTGGGGTGAGGCTGCAGCCAGGCTTAGGAGCTGCTGTTTCCCAGCTTTGCCGGCTGCCGGTCTGTTCCTTTCCTGCAGACCGTCATGGCGTCCCCACCCTCGGCAGTACTCCATCCCGTCAGCCCCTGTCACGTACCTTCCTGGCCGACTGGGCCTTGCTGCCCCATGGGCCCTTGGTCTCCCCGGAACCCTGGAACAGCAGACACGCCACCTCTGCCCTGGGGCCCAGCCTTGCCTGGAGCCCCGCGGAAACCTGTAAGACGCCATATCAGTGCGAGTTAGTGCGCTTAGCCGTGTGCTGTCCAGCTGAAGAGGATGAGGCAGGTACAGAGCAAAAGGGACCGAGGGCCCTGGGGTGACAGGGCCAAGCCCCAAGCCCTACCTGGATCTCCAGGAGGGCCCTGAGGCCCTATCTCTCCCTGTGCACCGGGAAGGCCTCTTCTGCCCTGGGGACCCATGGGTCCTGGCTGGATGGCGATCTTCTGGGGAATGCCTGGAATGCCTGGTGATCCCACAGAGCCAGGCGTACCTACAAGGCAGAGGAGCCATGAGTATTGGACAGAGAACTACCTCACTTTGCCACGTGGATCTCACCTGCTTATTCTCACCAAAGCCTATCCTAAGGGCACACAGAGACACATCCCGCCCTGACCACTGACCTCCCAACTTCCACCAAGCCTCTGAGAGCACTGGCAGCCTGCCTGGCTTTTCGCTCAGCTCTTTAGAGAATGAGGCAGGTGCTAGGTCGGAGCTGTCACTCACGGGCTCCAAAGCCTCCACTCACCTGGGAATCCTTGGTCTCCTTTGGGCCCTTTGGGACCTCTGTTGCCCACAGCCCCAGAGGGCCCAGTGTTTCCCATGAGTCCTTGCTCACCCCTAGGCCCTGAAATGAAGACAGAATAGTCAGGACCAGGGCACGGTATAGGCTCTGCAGCCCCAGTCCACAGCATAAGTCCCTTCATATGGACACTGTTACCTTTCTCCCCTGGAAAACCGTGCACGCCAGGCTGGCCCTGGGGCCCTGGGTCCCCAACCCATCCTTTCTGTCCAGGGTTTCCTGTAGCTCCGGAACTTCCCTCATCTCCTTTGACTCCAGGAAGCGCGTTTGGCCCAGGTGGTCCTGGAGGGCCTCGGTAACCTGAGGGCGTGTCACAGCGGGAAGGTTACCATCCTCATGGACTCTGTCCCTGTTAAACCTCAACCCTCAACCCTCCACACCCTCTTGACCCAGGAACGCTTGCTCCTCTGCGTCTGTGAGTTTGACTGCTACGTGGAACAACATTATTTATCCTCGTGACTGAGAAACTTCCTTGAGCATTCTGGCCTTATCCCTGTCATAGTGTGCATGTCAGAAATTCTATCCTTTTAAAGGTTGGCTATTAAGATGGCTCAGGGGTTAAGAACACTGGCTGTTCTTCCAAAGGTCCTGAGTTCAATTCCCAGCAACCACATGGTGGCTCATAACCATCTATAATGATATCTAGTGCCCTCTTCTGGTGAGTAGGCACACATGCAGGCAGAACACTGTATATGTAATAAATCTTAAAAAAAAAAAAGGTTGACTGTTGTACTATGATGTGTAAACTCTATTTTGCTTATTTTTTATCTTTTACCAATGGTCACTTGGACTGCCTCTGTCTCTCAAATGTCTTATATAATGTCTCTAGGAACATTGACATTCAAATAATAATAGGTTAATCTTTATACCATCTCCTCTCCTCCCTATTTTTGTTTTTCATATTTGGTCTCACCCCCCAAAGCGCTGGGATTCCAGGCATGCGCTACCAGCTCTGTCTCTTTTTAGTACTTAGCTAGTTTGTGGTGGACGTGGTGGTGATTAAAGACACACATACTAAATGGAGAGGAAGGAGCAAGGCAGGCACAGGGTTTATCCTGTCTTGCGATGTCATGGGGACCACGTCGTGTAATGAGACCTGTCCCTTTGCCTGTCTGCACAGTGTGTGAAATAAATCTGGACCCCTAGACATGTCAGCCATCATAGCCCTGCTTACCTTCCAAGCCAAATATTCCTGGCGCCCCTATATCACCAGGTGAGCCGGAGATGTTGGATGGTGGAGAGATGCCGGGGAAACCCTGAAGTCCTGGGCTTCCGGCTGGGCCACGCTCCCCTTAGGAGGAAAACAGAAGTCAATTTAGTGCTAGGTGCCACTTTCAGGGATTTCCGTTGGCTCTTGTGTTGTTCTGTCTAGAGGAACAGTGTCATGGAGGGGAGATAGGTGTCCTTGGGACAAACAACATTTCAGGGAGGGAGAGGCACGAGCCTGGGCTCAGGAGGCTGGAAAGTGAACCAGTGAAAGTGAACCCTCCGTGTCTCACTAGCTCCAGTGGCCACCATGCGTGCTGAGAGCCCACTAGAGGGCATGGTCTTCAGACACCCGCATGAGAAAGCAGAGCCCATGAGGATGGGTGCTGGAGTCCATGGCCACAGCTAATCTTCCACTCAAGGACTCACCACCACCAAAGGCAAGCAGGCAGGGAGAGCTTTTCCTTCACCAACTGAGTGGGGCTGGAAGATGAGCCAGCATTGGGGTAAAACAAGCTGGACCATAGAGGACAGTCATGGAGTGACCTTGGACACGAAGCTTCATTATAGGCTGTGGGTTCAGCTCACGGAGACAACACGGCTACTTACCTGGGGTTCCGCGCTCCCCTTTCTGCCCTGGAGCTCCCACAGGGCCTGGAAGTGTGTTAGCCTCTCCTCGGTCACCCCTGTCTCCAGTGGGGCCTGGGAACCCTGGGTCTCCGTGGACATCAGCCCCTGCGGTAAAGTCATAACAGCGGAGGTTGACACCAGCTCCATCCGTGCAGAGGAAGCGGCCTGCCTTGTGTGGTATGGCAGGCCTCAGAGAGTGAAATAGGGAAACGGAGGCAGCCGCCAGTGTCTTCCAGCTCTGGTCTCAGCATCATGGAATTCCAGACTGAGAACACGGTGGGACCTTCTCTCTATGGGCAGAAAAGCTCAGCCTTCGGACAGTGTGAGCTCATGGCAGCGGCTGGCCAGTCTCCCGGTTCTCATGGCTGCTCTCATCCTCTGCCTTTGCTGGGCTTTGGAAATCTGACCTTATGTAAAATAGTCCCTGTTCACAGGGCAGGTGCTCAAAGTAAAGAGCAGTACAAGTCTCAATGATATGCCACGGCCTCACCGTGACTGTTGTAGCCACCACAGCTTCACCGTGCCTGCCACAGCCTTGCCACAATTGCTACAGCCTCACTATGTTACGACTTTACTAGGATTGCTGTCATTTGCCCATCTGAAACTAGAACCCAAATGTTAATGGGAACATGACTGCATGAATTTCCCTGCAGGCAGGTGAATGCTTAGTAATGTAATAATCTGCAAAGTCTGGTCAAATAGCAGTTATAGGATGCTGCTTTCCCCCTTCTTGTTAATTTTTTTTTTTTTTATCTGAATGTGGATGACTTTTATAAGTTGTAGAGAAGACAATAGGGGGTCTGGCAATCCCAGGCCAGAACTCTCAGTCTCCAACACTGTGATGGGGGCTGGGCCACCGCTGGGTACCTGGGGATCCAGGGAAGCCTTTGGTGCCTGGCAGGCCGTGTAATCCGCTGATGCCTCGGATTCCTGGGAAACCTGCAGGAGATTGGCATGCCATTAGTCGTGCCATGTAGGACGGCAGGGGGCTCTGGCTTCGAGTGCTCCCAGGACAATTTGAACATGGCTTTCTCTGTGCCCGTCGGCAGCACTGACCTTTATCTGACATGCAAACTGTCACTCTCATGTGACCCACACTTTTCAGACGTCTAGGACTCATGGGTGGGGTGCTTGCTTCCAAGCCTGACAGCCTGAGTTCAGTCTCTGCATGGTGCAGGCTGACCTTTGACTTCCCTCCCCTGCATGTTCCATGGCATAGCCTGCTCTCAATCAGCTACATGTGTATGCACGCCCAAAGCCTTGCTCGGAGCAGAGAGCCTGCTGTTACTTCCCTTCCTTCCGTTTCTGAGGCTGAGCATTTCTAAAGGACACAGAACACTGGTGACCACTGGGTTGGGTGTGGTCTCGGGAGCCCGGGGCTTTGCAACCTTTTACAGGGGCACATGGCAGCCAGCGACGGAACATGAGGGCTCTTGTGTATGTCCTTCTGACATGCTCATATTCTGTGTAGAGTGATTAGAGAAAGGTCAGAGACCTCCCTGGAAGCTTCAGGTCACTTTCCTGTGAGCATATGCACTCTCTTGCCTAAGAGTATGTCTGGCCTTTTGGCCTGTGGACCGAACAGCCGCAAACCCACACTCAGAGCATCCTGTGGCCAGTTAGCCCCCGACACACCTGCCCCAGTGTACCCCTGGAGACAGGAGATGCAGCCTACGAGAGGCTCCTACCATTGCGACCTGGCAACTTGGCCCTGAACATTGGCGGTCACTCGTTTTTCTTCCTGAAAAGAGAATCCCTTACCTGGTAGACCTGGCACGCCTGGCCAGCCGTAATCGCCCTTCTCGCCGGGCACTCCGATCCGTCCAGGCTCTCCCTGTGGCCCTTGCAGCCCTGTGAGCCCTGGAAAGCCTATGGAGAAATGTGCAGGTGAGAGACCTCGCAGGCGGAGCAGGCCTATGGGGCACCTCCCATGAGGCCCTAAGCCTCGTGCATTCCCCACTATTAGGGATTCCCATAGCCCATGTGGCATCGCTGTGTGACTCTGTGCACACAGAGTCAGGCAAGTGGGAAGCATGTACAGGCCAGCCTCTTGGAGCTGAGTGACTGCGGTGGAAGAGGAAATGGCAAAGGTGGCTGACCCCTTGCTCCTAGATGGCCACAGCCCTGGGGCAGGCTGTGGCTACGATCTTACCTGTCTGTCCTTTAAGTCCGGGAGAGCCCTGGGCCCCCGCCATGCCTGTTATCCCAGGAAATCCAACGTCACCCTCAGCTCCTTTCTCCCCGAAGAATCCCTTGAGACCTGGAAGCAGAGATTTGCTGTGGAGTGTGCTTTCCACGAGAGACACGTGTTGACATGTGTGCTGCACCTGCCGCCTCCCAGATGGGGGCAGCTTCTGGCCACCGTCACTGCCAGAGGTGATGGACGGGCAGACATTTGCTGAGTCTGTCCCCCAACTTAGGAAATGATTCAGACTCACTCATGCACATTGGCACTGGCGGCCTCAGCCATTCACAGAAGTCTCTTAGGACTTCAGCAAACACTAACACCTCAGCCAGCCAGGCCCAGAGGCAATGCTCTGGGCTGCTGGCGGCTGAAGAAACAGAGTAACTGTGTACCTGGAATTCCGGTGACTCCCCGTTCCCCCTTCAGTCCTGGGCTTCCCGGCAAGTTCACAGTATCCCCAATGTCACCTGCAGCATGGGGAGAGTCGGTGAGCTCAGGCTTCGCTGCTGGGAGGCAGTCAGCACTGGACCCCCACTGGGCAGTTTGGCTCCAAGGCCTGGCAGCACCCCAGGCCTGACGGCCCCTCCCAAACCTAGGAGCTTTGAGCTCTGTCCCCATGACACTCACCAAAGTCTCCAGTGGGGCCAGCCTCGCCAAAAACCCCTGCTATTCCTGGGGCACCCTTGTCACCCTAAGCCAAAACCAAGCAGAAGCAGTGTTAAGGCTTCCACACAGAAACCCCAGGACAGGGGCCGGGGTAGCTGGTGGGTACCCAGGTCGCTGCTGACAGGCTCAGGGAACCCGTGGCTCTTAGAACAGCTTTCGAGGCTTCCAAGATCCCAGAGGACAGGAGGGGAGCAGATCTCATGGAACAAGCAGGCAGGGGCGCCCACTCACCCGGCTTCCTATGAATCCTGGGAACCCCGTAATTCCAGGAGGGCCAATCACCCCCGGAAACCCGGGCAAGCCTGGTGTGCCAGGGACTCCGATGTCTCCCTTGACTCCTTTGACATGGCCGGGCCTCCCAGGGAGCCCAGGGATTCCAGACAGCCCGGGGACTCCGGGCATGCCTTGGATACCTGTAGGAAGATAACCTAGTAAGTAAGGCCTGGTGAGGGGCAGGACCGTTTTCCCGTGCCAGCAACTGCATTCTGGGCACCCCCCTCCCCACTGTCCAGAGCTATAAACCACACACAGGAAAGGGGCATGGCTCTGCTCAAGAACAGAGCTGAGCCCAGCTGTGGAGACACTGAGGCGTGGGGTGACTAAAGCACAAAGCAAGCTGGGCAGAGTTCAGAGCGCCCCGAGTCAAGGCAAGGCGGGGCCCGGCTGGGACAGGGCTGGTGTCTTACCTTTTAAGCCCAAGTGGCCTTTCAGACCCATTGGCCCTTCATCTCCCTTTTCTCCTTTAATGTCCTTCATCCCTGGCAGGATGAGAGGAGGTGGTCCTGGGGGACCCCGGTCTCCTCGGTTTCCTGGAAGGGGACAGAATTCTGTCATTTCCCAAGGCCCCCGGGATGGTTCGAGAATGAAACACTCCAGCTCCCAAAGAGCCTGTCTCTATGTTTCCTTTTCCTTGTTTCTTTTTTCTTCTCTCTTTTCCATCCATTATTTTTAAGCATCTTTGTTGATGTCAAATTTATTTATATACCACACAACTCACTGTTTTTTATTTGTTTGAGAAAGGCACTCAACATGTAGCTTTGGCTGTCCTAGAACTCACTACGTACATGTACCAGGCTAGCCTTGAACTCATGGAGATCCAACTGCCTCTGCTTGCCAAGTGCTGGGGTTAGAGGCATGTACCACCACACCATGCTATAACTCACTGTTTTAAAGAGCCATTGCCATATCTAACCTTAGAACAGGGAGAACTGAGCCCTGAAATTCTTCCCAGGTGTCCTCCCCCAGGCCTTGGCATCTGCTTATCTGCTCTCATTTACAGGCTCACTTATCCCAGACAGCTCACACACATGGAACTAGGAGAGCTTAAACCAGGGGTTCCTGCTCATTCATCCTTGCATGTTCTGTCCTGTGTCTATGCCACATTTTATTCATCTGTGGTTGGGAGGATGTTTGGCTTGCTTCCATTTCTGGTTATTCTGAACACTTGTGTAAAAAAAAAAAAAATCTTCCCAGAGATAAGTTTTCAATTATCTTTTCCAAGGGAATTTATTGGTAGGTCCATGTTTAACTGTCCTTCCTTTTGGAGTACTGTTCCTCCTTTGCCAAAGGCACATCTGTTCTCTCTCTCTCTCTCTCTCTCTCTCTCTCTCTCTCTCTCCCCCCTCCCTCTCTCTGAGGCTGGGTCTCACTATGTAGCTCTGTCTGTCCTTGAACTCACTCTGTAGACCAGGCTGGCCTCGAACCACTGCCATGAACTTTTTTCTGGAGACTTCCCTATGAATAGCATTGTCTGATCTGCTGTCAGTGCGTGGAAGAGGTGGAAGGGGGTCTTGATGCTGTGATCACCTGACTGGCTGTCTTCAGCTTCCTTTGCGGGCTCTGGATGCTGAGAGCAGCATGAGCTGTCACCGGGCTGAGCCACTGTTCCCCGAGGAGGATCCATTTGCTGGCGTTATTTATTAGATGCTCTGGAGTGGATCCGAGGGTCTCCTGCTTGCTGGGGACGGACCCATCGGCCATATGCTCTGCCACTAAGCTTCAGCAGCATCGCTTTCCATGTTTTCTTAGGACATTTTTACTTTTTGAGATGGTGTCTCACTAAGTTACTCAGGCTAGCCTGACCCCCTTGCTCTAGCCCAGTGAAGGCTTGTATTTTTGAGCCTCTTGCTTGCACTTCCTAAGTAGACATGCTTGAAAGCATCACTGTCATACCTGGCTCGTTTGCTTGTTAATTAGCACAGACTCTACAAAACCATAGGATTCATCAGGACATTTTCATCCACACACTACACACTTGGGTCCTGGCTGCTTATCTCCTTTTCTCTCTCCTGTTGGTCCCCTTTCTCTTCCTGTCCTTCTTGTATTTTCATGGTGTGCTTGTGCATGCACACACACACCTGTGCATATAAGTGTGTGTATTTGTTCTACATACAAGAGAAAATGTAATATTTGAACATCTGTCCTGCTGAGTCTGCCTTATTTACCAACACAGAGAGCCCTGGATCCTAAGCCAGGTCATACCTTTAACACCTGGCTCGCCAGGCAGGCCCTTCGCACCACGAACTCCAAAGAATCCAGCCTCTCCCTTGATTCCTGGGAACCCCGGCCTTCCCTTGAGCCCCAACATGCCCTGGAAGCCATCCATTCCGGGTGACCCTCGATCGCCTTTGGAGGAAGAGGAGAAGTTAGGGACCAAGTGTGTGGGACACAGCAGCTTCATGCATCCTTGACACTGTAGCCATGCACTCACATGAGAGCCTGCTAAGACCCTTACCCTGAGCGTGGATTTCTGGGAAAACCTCTTTTTTAGGAGACAGAGGATGTAGGGCCCAGCTGTCTGCAGATAGGAGCCCATGGAAGTCAGGTGGAAGGCAGTATGAGGTGGCGCAGAATGAGGATTTTGAATGGGCCCCACAAATCAAAGCAACCCCAGTTCTGTTGGCAGCATGGGAAGAGGCCAATGGCTGTGGGGAGGTTCCCTCAACTTCCACCAAGGAGAGGTCACTTGCAATTGCCTGTGTGTGAGGTATTCAACTCCAGGGGCCAGGTGTTCAATAAATAGGCCATCACCCTGGAATCCAAACCTGTTTTCAACAGATTCTCTGTAGAGCCTTGCCTGTGTTGATAACCCTGAGGGAAGGCCCCCTTCCTAGCTAAGGTGACAAGCTGGCTTGCTGAGGGACAGTATGCAGAGCCAGCTAGTGTCCTAGGGTCCTGTGGCTTCAGGCCTGCAGGTGTGTGAGGGCAGTCTCCAGCCAGCTGTGGGGCCCCGGGCAGCTGCTCCAGGCAGGCTCGGCCCCAGCAGGGGAATCCCTTGCCTGGCCTTGCATTTACCTTTTTGCCCAGGGATGCCAGGCATCCCTACCATTCCTTTAAATCCAGGGCTTCCAGGATGGCCACGCTCTCCTGACATGCCGGCGTCACCTCTGTCCCCAGACAGACCTTTCATGCCCACAGGGCCAGGGACCCCAGGGTCACCAGGCTCACCCCTGTCTCCAGGCAGACCTGTCAGAGAGAGGAGCAAAATTAAAGGGCATAGGGACAGCCCTTAGGATGCCTTTGAGAAGATAAATTTCCTAGGTGGGGGCCAGAAAACTGACCTGACAGAGATGATGAGCTTAAAATGAGCCCCGCAGGGAGAGACTTCCTAGTGCGGTCACTGTAACCAAGCAGAGGGCTGACTATGGGGGGAGGGGGAGTCCAGTGTGGCTCTCCCCAGGTACGGCTCCCCCCAGGTTTGGCTCTGTGGCGATGGGATGGAGCGCAGTGGGAACCAGCTGGCTGTGACAGGTACAGTGACCCAGGGTTAGCCTAGAGCTTGGTGGAGGTCCTTGCTAGGCCCTGCTCTTTCCTGATTCTCTGCCCAGTCCTGACTCCCGTAGACTTCTACTGCCCTCCCCCACTCCCTGCTGCTCACAGCAAGGAGCTGGTGGGTTTCAGATCCGTCCTTTGCTACGTTTGTCTGTTTCCAATCTCCAGTGGCCCCCAGCTTGGAATTCATCACCTTCTACCCTTTGTCAATCTCTTTACCCAGATCACTGCCCCCTCCTTTAAATAGGACCTCAGCCCAGCCCTGGGGTGCTCGTACCTCTGTCCTGGTTGCCCCCTTCCTTATGTGTCTTCTCCTCACTCCAGTGCCGCTGTCTCCTTCTCTGTGCCAGGATCTTCCTATCTGCCTGACTCCTGGCCTCTGAGACATGCGGCTTCCAGCTCCAGCCTCTGCCTGCCTCACCCTGGCTAACCACAAGCTTGTTCAGACTGAGATCAGCTACCTAATAACATGAGGCCACATAGAACGGGGTCTTTGTGTTTTTTCTCATGGATCTTCACAGACCATGTGTGGACTAGGAGCTGGCGAGCCCTCCGGGACATGCTGGCAGGCTTCTCAGCCATTTGCCACTTTGCAAACACAGGCATCAGCTGGCTTCTATGGGGTCCAGACAAGGCCACATATAGGGACCCCTGAGACTAGCACACCAGGAAAGGCCTGGCTTGCAAGGTGTGTGTGGATGTCTATACACAGCTGATTGTCTAAAGAGCCAGTGAAGGCAGGTGCCAAGTTAGTTCCTGACTGTGGCAAACTAGGGGTTAGAGTTTTTTTTTTTTTTTTTTTTTTTTAAAAAGCTTAGGAGTCTTACCTCCAAGGCCGGGGGAGCCTGGCAGCCCCAAGGGCCCCTCTCGGCCAGGAGCTCCTGGGAATCCATGCTGTCCTGGGGGCCCAGACAGTCCTGGCTGTCCCGAAGGTCCTGGGAAGCCTGGCTGTCCTTTAAGCCCTGGCATTCCGGGCATCCCTTGGCTTCCTGCAGGAATGGAGACAAGAGCTGTGAGACCACCTCTGTTTTTCCACCACAGACAACATCTACATGATCAGACTCTGTCTATAAATACATGAACAGGAGTCAATCAGGACTGAGAACGTCTGCACACCACAGGGGGAACAGAGGATAAAGCCACAAAAACACACGCGCCACCGAGAAGCCAGTGTCTCCAGTGTTTCCTTCTGCCTTTGCTACTGTGTGAGTATCCCAGCAAAGAGAACTCCCTAGATGCCACACTGTAAACCCCTCCTTAGGCCAGCTCTTTCAGCGTGGCAATATTAGCATCCAGCCACATTTAAAAGTATTCTTGAGGTCTGGACAGACAGCCCAGTGGTTAAGATTCAGCTCTGCTCTTACAGAAAACCTAAGTTTACTTCCAGCTCTAGGGGCTCTGTCGCCCTCTTCTGGCTTCCTTGTGTATCTGCACTCACATGTGCCCTCGCACAGACACACCCACAGAAACATAATTAAAAATTCAAACTAAAACTTACAAATTTTTTTTTTCAAACGCTTAGCTGTGTGAATAAAGCATCCAATCATATGGACACACTGGGGTGTGCTCTATTCTCTTCTCCCAGCCACCTGCTCTTAAGGCAGTGCTACGAGGAAGAGTGTGGGGTTCAGGGCACACAGCCACGGTTGGGTTACAGATGACTTCTTCAGTACTCAAGACATTGATGAAACAAGCCAAAGCAAATGCTAGCCATTCTTAAAGCATTGTGCCAATTCACCAAATGGCCAGTGTCCCCCAGCATCACTCCCCACACTAAGGCAAAAGCAGGGACCTTGCCGATTGGGGAGGGGGTGGTGTGAGGGGCAGTTGCATGCTTTTGATGGCTGGTAGCATTTCTTTGTTTTCCAGGAGCTTTATTCTTTGGACAGTTTGCTATTTTCCTTATGGATGTTAGTTCTCCTTTCGAGAAGTGTACCATCACTTTGTTTTTACAATCCAGACAATGAACATGTTTCTGGAAGGGGGACATAGTTTGGGACTCTGATATGCAGATGTGAGCTCCTGTGTGTGTGTGTGCGCACACACGCAGTTTCTTCGCTTGCCTTTGCCATGCCCTGCCCCGATAGCTACATCAGCCCCTCTCTCCAACAAGCACGCTAGGCCACAAGCGATGCAGCTGCAGGTTGAATCCCACCCAGGAGCTTCTGGGAACGTCCCTCCCAGTGTCCAGACTACAGGTCTGAGGAAAAGGCAGCCAGCCTGCATGGCAAGGCCCAGGAGCGAGAGCAGAGGTCAGAGGCTTTGCTATTGTGACAGGTCTCAAGGCCAACGATTCCTGGCCATGGAGGGCTAGCATGTTGTTAACTCCAACACTCCACAGCTGTGCCAGACTGAGTGAAAACAGCAAGACCATATTCTCTCACACGTCCAACGCCCCTGGGAAGGACCCTGCTCCCACCCTGTGGGACTGCAGCGCAGCAGGACACACGCTTCCCCCGTCGGGTGACTCACCTCTGAATCCCGGTGGTCCTATTTCTCCCGGGAGCCCCTTTAGCCCAGGCTGTCCTGGAAGTCCAGCATCTCCCCGGGGCCCAGGCTGGGCCCCAAGGACCTCTCCTGGAATCCCTCTGTCCCCAGGTGGTCCAGCTGGCCCTGGAAGTCCAATGGGGCCTGAGGGCCCCTCTGGGCCAGGGAGGCCTGGGGCACCTTTGGATCCTCGAGGTCCCATGAATCCTAAAACAAAACAAGGGTGGTACCCTTAGTCACAGTCTACATTATTATGTTCTGAGGTAGTGTTGACAGAGGTGAGAAAGAGCCAGGGTGTGGTGTGGCCACTAGGAGAGTGTCTCTGCAGCCCAAGAGCCTCTTACTGCTCTCTGAGTCTGGGCCTCTCACTGTCATTGATTCCCTTCACTGTCAGCTTTCAGACTCTTTGCTGTATCAAAGCATGGATGGAATGATGCAAATAGACCCCCAAACCTAGAGACAGTGGCCAATGGGAGTGAGGAGGGAAGCATGGACGGCTGTCACAGGGGTGTTCTGTGTGGCACTGATGTGTGACCATCGGAGCGTGCGTTTTGAGTCTCATCTGTAGCTCCAGCTAGCTTGACATGCTTTGTCGGCCAGGCAGGCCTGTATTCACGAAGATCCGCCTGCCTCTGCCTCCTGAGTGCTGGGATTAGAGGCGTGCACTGCCACACAGGCACTGTGCGCTCAGCCTTAACTATCTATCATAGTTAAGGTAATCCCAGAGGAACTGGAGAGATGGCTCAGTGGTTAGGACCACAGGCAGCTCTTGCAGAGGACCTAGGTTTGATTCCCAGCATCCACACAGTGGCTCATAAGTGTCCTTAACTCCAGTTCCAGGGGACCGGATGCCTTCTTCCAGTCTCTTCAGGTACCAGGCATGCACAAGGCATGCTCACCTATATTCAGACAAATACTCTTATACATTAAAAAATAAATCTTGGAGATTTAGTGAACACACTTTGGTATATCCTGAAACAATGAGGTCACCAGGGCACTGAACTAATTACTACGTTAATCTCTTTATGGGCTAATCACACAATGGCATTATTGGGAGGTGGTAAAGGCAGGATATGGGGCCTGGTTATGGAAGTAGGGATGTGCTCTTGGTGGCTATAATCTTTCCCTGGATCTATCTATCCTGCCCCTTTCTCTGCCTCCTGGCCACCTTGATGTGAGCAGCTCTGCTATGCTATGCTTACCCCACCGTGATGAATGGACGCCCATGGAACCATGAGCTGAGATAGCTCCTCCCCACTGTGGATTGTTTTCTCAGATGAGCAGCCATGCAAACCTAACTCCAGACTGGCAACCAGTGGTCACAGGGTTTTCTTTACATCCAGAGAACTCCCAGGAGAAGACAATGCTGGAATGTTCACTATGCACTGAGGGAAATCTGCCTGTCTCTTGTCTGTTTTTGTAAGATCTCTGCCACAATCTAGTACAACATCAATGATAAAAGTCAAGGATTTTTAACTTCCCGAGAGCACGGAAGACAGCTGTCATCAAGTGTGACTGGAATAGCTTTTAAGTCCTTTAAGATAATGGAGCTGGGGTGGACCTGACCACACACAGGAGCCATCTCCTGAGCATAAAAGGGCACACGCCACATTGACTCACCTGGGGGTCCTGGGAAGCCTTCACGACCTGGGTCTCCTGGAAAGCCCTTGAGCCCTTGTTCTCCAGAAGCTCCTGGGAAACCGATCATTCCTCTGATGCCTTTGACACCTAGACACCCAAGGAAACCACAGGCATATCAATATCAGATCCTCTGAGGACTGACCGGATGTGAGCCAGCTCTACTGTGAACCAATGAGGTCTACCATGGACCTTGGGAGTGATGCGGCTGGGGAGAAGCCAGCACATGCTGTATGTTCCCCAGGGTTTCTCTGTGCAGCGCTGGCTGTCAAGGAACTCAAGACCAGGCTGGTCTTAAATTCACGTAGATCACCTGTCTCTGCCTCCGAAGAGTGCTAAGACTAAGAGGGTGCACCGCCACGCCTAGCACTATGTACACTCTTCACAGAGTACATAAAAGCTGCTTCCCTGGGAAGTCACCACACTTGAGGCTGTTTTGGGATGGCAGAAGCCCACTGTGCCCAGAGGTGAGCAGGCATGCAGGGCCAGGGGAAGGAAAACCCAAGGTGTGAAGAGAAACTTCAGGCCATGATGTGAAGGCTGAATATTACCTGTGGGGCCTGGGGGGCCTGGCTGGCCGGGTGATCCTGTGGGACCTCCAACACAACCTAGAGACAGAGGAGAGGTGGGTAAGCTATGATGTCGGTGCTGAGGCGTACCGCCTGGGTACCATGCTGGTCAGAAGCAGCAGGCAGACTGGCTACCATTTAATGTCCACATTAACTTAATGACCTATTACTCCTGGGTCTGATGGAGATGAGAGTCATAAAGAAGTTAGAATAGTAACATGAAGCGCAAATGATGTCAGTCTAGTAAAAACTAGTACTGAGCTGGCAAATGCCATTTGCTCATGGGGGACAATAGCCCTGACCCAGCCAAATCACTGTGGTTCCCACAGGTCCAAGGGGACAGGTTTTTTCCTTTGGAAAACGTGTCAGCGGATGGACAGAGTTTGTGCTCTCCAAAGAATTTTTTTTGGTTTCTTTGTGAATTTGAATTGTTCAGAGTTAGCCACGGTGAATAGTTGCTTTGAGCAGGTACAAAGTTAAATCTGGTGCTATGGTTTGGATAGGAATGGCTCCATCGGCCCCTATAGGTCCTTATGCTGAAATACATAGTCATCAGGGAGTGGTGTTGCTTGAGAAGGACTGGGAGGTATGGCCTTGTTGGAGTGGGTGTGGCCTTGTTGGAGTAGGCATGGCCTAATTGGAGGAAGTGTGTCCTGAGAGGTGGGCTTTGGGGTTTAAAAAGCTCAAGCCAGGCCCAGTGTCTTTCTCTTCCTGCTGCCTGCAATTCTGAATTTAGAACTCTCAGCTATTTCTCCAGCACCAAGTCTGCTTATGTGCTGCCATGATGAAAATGGACTAAACCTCTGAAACTGTAAGCAATTCCCAATTAAATGCTTCCTTTTATAAAAGTTGCTGTGATCCTGGCGTCTCTTCATAGCGGCAGAGCAACGCCTAGGACGAAGCTGAAGGGCCTCCTGAGGCCTAGGACGATGGCGCTCAGCCGGCCTCTCTGCTGAGGGCACTTTACTAAAGAAGGGTGTCTTGCAAGCATGGCTGCACTCGGGGGTTTTCTTCCCCATCTGTGTGAGAACACAGGCCAGGCTCCCAGGGGGCACTTGCCATGGAGCCCCAAGTTCTAGAGTGGTAACACGGTCTAGAGCCACTTGCTCTCCCTCATCGTACCTGGCTGAACGACCACTTGCTGGCCTCCGATAGGCCTTTTCACACCTGGTTCACAATCTGGAGAGACAGTGGAAGAGGGAGGCAAGATTAGAACCAATGAAAGTCATTGACTTACACGTGGGTGTGCATATGTTTGAGTGTGCATTTGTGCATGTGGTGCTGTGCAGGCTGGGTGTGGGTGACCCTGTTTGCCCAAAGAAGCTCTACATTCCATCTGCCTAGCAGAGAGCTCAGCAGTCCCAGGAAACAGTCCCAGGAGCACATGTGTTCCGTGAACAGATGGCGTCTTGCCTGGTTGCCTGGGCACACATGCATGGGTCTAGAGGAGTAGGGGACACAGATATGACGCCTGCCCCAGGACTCAGGAGGACAAGGGCGGGACTCCTTCATACCTGTCTGTCCTGGGGTTCCTGGGGGACCCGGAGGACCAGGGAAGCCTGGAGGTCCTGGCAACCCAGCATCTCCAGGGAAACCACGCTCGCCCTTCGGGCCTGGTAAGCCCTGTCCTGGAGGACCCGCCTCTCCTGGAAAGCCCTTGATTCCAGGTACGCCAGGGGGACCCGCATCCCCTGGAGGGCCTTTGATGCCATCACCCTGCAAGAGAGCCCCAGTTGCCTTCAAATGCACACAGACATCAGAGGTAGCTGTGGCCTCTCAACCTCCCTTCCCCATTTCTCTGGAATTCGGTGCTGTAGGTCAAGAATGGGACAGTAGGGAGGAAAATGTCTATGCAAGCGACCAAGTCGAAGTCAGATTCATAGCACTGCCTGTCAGCATGGTGGAGGGTCGGCCTGGGAGACACACTTATATCAGGACCATGGGCACAGGAACTCCAACTGTTAGGATCAGCATGTGTCTGCTGTCCAAGAGGGACATCCCAGGGAAGGGGCCGAGTGATCTTGGAATAAGAGGTGTCTACAGGATCAGAACAAGGATGTGCTGGCCGGCGGCCTGCCCTGTGTTGATGATAGCAGCCGGGTGGGGACACCTGGGTGGGTAATGGAGGGACCACAGTAGGGCATGGTGAGCTCTGGGCAGTGGGAAGGGGCAGTGCTAAAATGCACTGGTAGAACCCAGCAGGCCCCAGTGTCAGCGCTGTGTAGCTAGTGAGGTGCTGTGTGTCCCAGCATGCCTGGGAGTCGTGGGTGAAGGGGGGACTTTGATGGCAGGTGGGCAGGAGCTGGTGAGAAGTCACCCTGTCCATGACATCACTTTTCTCCTTTGCATTCAGAGGTGAGAGAGTATTACGGGAAGGTCACCAGGCCGAGCTCTCTTTCTGCTTGTAGGGCCCTCAGAGCACGCGTGCATCCATATTTTAGCCTGTTTGGGGTGCGTGGGGCTAACACACTTCCCATTTACAGGGCCACCTGAGATCATAGAGCACACAGCCCAGACTTAGGTGGTAGACAGTGTGCGAGCAAGCCAGGGCGTTTTCGGGTAGATAGACATTTTGTTCTTAGCTTATGTTCTAGCTTGCTAGACCACTGAGGGAGACCACCTCTCCAAGACCTGCCTGGGGACAGGGGGAGAAGACTGTCTCCTGACAACCCGGGGGGCTTATCTCATAATAGACCATAATGGACATTTCTCCACTTTTTGAGGTGTTCACCCCAGGACTGCATTTCACTTGGCTCACTAGTCTCTAAAAAACATGGCGTCCTCTGACTTAAACAGAATGGACCTGTCCTGAGCTCTGGGTTGGGTGAGTGCCGAGGTCAAGGCCACAACCCCTCAAATGTTTAAACAACAGGAAGAATTGTTGAGTGGGCTGGGCTGGCTGCAGCACGGCAGCTGCTTACCGGAGGACCGGGAAGCCCGGGGAATCCATCAAGCCCATCACGTCCGGCGGCACCATCGTCACCTTTCATCCCGTGCACACCAGGGATGCCCGGCTGTCCCCGCTCACCTGGGGAAGACTGGCATGTAACTCTACTGGTACAGCAACTCACAGATTGTTACCTGAGCCAAAAAGTGTCAGTCACAGAGAACTAACCTTTGGTAGTGATTGTTCTAGAATCTCCCTTTATTCCCTTGGGTCCAGGAACTCCAGTGGGGCCCGGGGCTCCCTGTGGACAGAAACATGGATGTCTCTTCCTCGTTCAGACTGTTAAGGAGATCTTAAGTATCCAGTTTGTGGGCGATGGCCTGAAGGAACTGCCCACAATGCCAGAAGCACTGCACCTGGGCTTTGGGAAGGTGGTCACAGCAGTGCCCCTCCCAGTGGCTAGCCTGGCACCGTGGATAGCAGAACAGTTAGTAATTAAAATGTAACAAAAACAGCCCCAGGTGGTTAGAGAGTGAAGAACCAGGCTCTGTATATACAGGGAACAATGCGTGAACCAGCATCTTCGATGTGCATGGACGGGAGCTGGGACAGGTGGGTTTTCAGATTCTCAGGACAGCTGAACTGTGACCTGGAGCTGAAAAGGACCCAGGGCTTCTCAGACTCAGCACCAGCCTGGAGCACAAGGTGGCTTAACCTGTAACTGCGATCAGTAGAAGCCAAACAGGTAATGAGCCTCGAGGACAGAGGGCAGGAATGATCATTTATGGGCCTGGGGAGAGGGCTAAGCGACTTGGAGTTCTTGCTGAGGACTCAGTTCAGTTAACTGCCAGCACCCACAGGGTAGCTCGCAAACTACCATCTGTAACTACAGTTCCAGGGGGATCTGATGCCCTCTTCTGGCCTCTGTGGGCACTGCATGCATGTGGAGCAAGCCCTCTCTTTATCTCTCTCTCCCTCTCCCTCTTCTTCTCTCTCTCTCCTTCTCCCTTCCCCTCTTTCTGCACATGGACACAGGCAAAACGCCCAAAAACATGAAATAAAATTGAGTAAATCAGTGAAAGAAGACACAGCCACTTGCTATCTCAATGTGGCCAACTGAGAGCATCTTCTTTTGCAGAGCAAGGCTGACAAATAAAGGAAGGAAGAGCTGCCTCAGGGAGCAGCTCACTTCAGGGACCCTCAAACCATAGCTGTGAGAACACTGCAGCTCCAGGGGGCAGAACTGTCTGGGCCTGGACTTTTGTGTGTGAGGCATTGCTTGTGGTGTATCTTGGTTAACTATTTGCAAGAGTTTGAGACTCTTGAGTGTTGGTTTAGTCGAATGGAATGTTACATGTGCTTGTGGACCGCCTTGTGCTAGAATTCCAGGGGAACTTGATATATGGAGTTTGTTCTCTGCAGAGAAGGGAAACACTTCTGGTGTTCAGAACAGCTGCTCCCACATAGATGGCCGAGTTTGCTTCAAGCACTCTGCCAGGCTATTCAGCACAAATACTAAGAACTAACCAGCAAGCCAGCCTGCTAACCATCCATCCATCCATCCATCCATCCAACCATCCGTCCATCCATCCATCCATCCATCCATCCATCCATCCAACCATCCAACCATCCATCCGTCCGCTCACATACAACTAGCCAATCAGATAACCAGCCGTGGTCACAACAGCCTTCTAGGCATTCCTACAGTCATTTGATCAGTCAACAATCTGTCTGTATCTGTCTGTCCATCCAATTGGACACACACACAAACACACACATACACACACACACACCCTCCTAGGGGATCCTTTAACACAGGGTTGTTGTATGCCCAGACATATATTCAGGACATCAAACACAACCAGAGGCTGTTGGAGAAAAGGCCTCCGGTGGTGTGTACACGGGCGGGAAGAAGACATACTTGGGCTACTTGTAGATTGCAGAGGTACCAAATGGGATCCATTTTGGGAATGACTTAGCTGAACAGCCCTTCATTCTGCAGGACGGAGCATATGGCTTTCAGTTCATGATCTTTCCTGAACACGTTAATGGTGCTCAGACTTAGAGGGGCACTGTCTTTAAAACATTTTTTTTTCATTTAGGTGTGTGTGTGTGTGTGTGTGTGTGTGTGTGTGTATGTGTGTGGACAGGGTCTTGCTTATGTAGCCTCAGCTAGCCTCAAATGTGTGACGAGGCTGGCCCAGTCTTCTACACTACGATGAAACAGTCACTGTTCTTGTTTGGCTTAAGCTCTATGGAAGGGTTGGATTGTTGGAATGGTCTTTGGCCAGATGCCTCAGGAAGTTTTTTCTCTATTTTGGAAAAAACAGATAGGATGGTCAGCTGTGGTGGCACACACCTGTCATCCAGGATAAAGGAGGCTGACATGGCAGTACTGCCAGGGACTGAGGCCAGCCTGGGAGACATGGTGAGGCTACACATATGTGCATGCGTGTCTGTCTCCACACAGTCGTGTGGCCCACCCTGGCAGGATGGCATTCCTTAGGGTGGGCATGCAAATTTTCTCTCCTACCAATCAGACAGTGGATACTTGGGCTATTTCTACCAAAAAACAAACAAACAAACAAAAAAACTCTTCTGTATGGCATTCCACACACTGTGCACACACTTGAGAAGTCACAGGGCTTCAGTTCTTTTCTCCAGCCTGGACGTGGGGCCTCTGATCCTGGGTAACGTCACGTCTAACTTTGAGAATGAAGAACCGCCCTCCACGGCGGCCAGCACTACTTCAGTCCCACAGCTGGAAGTTTTAAGCAGCACGCGTCTCCACCGGACGCTGCCTGAATGGCTGGCCGGCCCCAGACCCCTGGCAGCTGCAAGGGGCCGCTGCCTTCTCACCTTGAATCCCGGGAACCCTGGGATACCATGCAGGCCTGGGTCTCCTGGTTCCCCTTTCTGTCCCTGGTCCCCACTGACACCAGGGAAACCCTTGGGTCCTGGCGGTCCCGGAAGGCCTGCGCCGGTCTGGCCGCACTGGCAGTCTCCAGCTTCACCTGTGGTGAGTGGGGGAGGGAGGCGTGTGTTAGCCTGGGTGTGGAGCAGCACAGGGGGAGGCTAGTGAGGGGGCTGGGGCAGAAGAGGGCTCAGGCCACACGCTGAGCCTGGACTAAAAGTGAGCACCCTCCCGCCTGCCTTCAGAAAGTCTTTTATTTTGAAGTGTCTGGTGATTGCCTTGGGCAGACTCTCATCCAGATGTGTGGTGTTTCACACAGCGCAAAGTTAACTTTCTCCGGGAGTTTTGGGGCAGCTGTTCTGACTGTGACCCAGCAAATGGTGCTTGCTGTGGATTCTCCCACCTGCTGTGTCACACTGGTTTTCAGAACGTTTCAAATTTTTGAGCATTTCAGATTTCAGATCAGAATGAAGGGTGGGGGGTGGGGCCGCCCTGGAAGGTCAGGCTAGTGGTTGTCATCCTGACCCTCCCATCCTGCCAGTCCTCACCTTTCCATCCTTTCTGTCCTCGAGTCCCTGGGAAACCAGAAGGCCCGGGGTAGCCCCCTCTTCCTTCTGATCCTTTCAGGCCAAACAGGAAGCCTAAGAAAAGATACGTGGGACAGAGACGTTTGTGAGAGATGGCGTCAGGTTCAGCCTGCCAGCCATGTCTAACCCAGCTCCTTGCAGCTCCACGCCCATCCCAGCACCTCCAAAGACAGATGCTTGGACAGCTACCCGGCCTCGGGGGCGAACAGAAGCCAGAGCCTGCAAATTTAGCTTTTCCCTCAGTGCATGGAGACCACTGTCTTTCCTCTGAGGAGGGCTCGGTCCAAATGAAGAATGTGGCTTTTCAGCCCTGTAGCTGGAATTTCAAGATGGCCACACATTCCTGTTTCCCTCAGAGAACACCCCTGGGCGGGGCAGGGGGTGAGGGAAGAGCAGAATTAGGATAAACTCAGTTCTCCACTCCATCCCCCTTTGGAGTAGATGCACACCTGTGAGTGGACGCACACCTGTGCTCAGACCTTCTCACGCCTCCTTTCACTTATCTCTGCCCACATGAACACACATGTAAACATGCAAACATGGGGGTCATGTTAAATAATGGGAATCCTCCTGACGAATTGGTACTAGGCAAGGCTGACTTCACTGGATGACCTTGACCCCACCCTTGCTCTTCTAGGCCCCTTTTCTCACCAAGGGTCAGAGTTATTAACCACTGCAGTGGCCCCAGTGTCACACATGGAGTCACACGCCACTAAGCCACACCGTTCAGAGAGGTTCGGGAAGACCGCCACCTGGTGGTGGACCTCAGGCTGCTCATCTAGGAGAGCACGGCCCAGAGAGGTAGCTGAGCACCTCTGGACTCTGAGCCTCACCGGCTTACTCTGTAGCCAAGGCTGACCCTCCTGTCTCAGCCTCCTAAGTGAGAGGATCACAGGTGTTAGCCACCAAGCCTTGTCCCTAAATCATTAAATCTGGTAGCGCTCACAGCGCCGGCAAAGGCCTCTGAACTAGCTGGATGCTTGCAGCTGCACAGGAAGTAGAAAGGACAAGGAAGCAGCAACTTCAAAGGCGTTTGCTCTTGGGAAAAGACAGCAGGTCATGTGAGAGCTCCTAGGGAAGCAGAGGTTTGTAGAAGAGGCCAGTGAGCATTGTTCAGTGTAATCCGATCCGGCTGTACAGCCGACACAGGCTCACTCATTCATTCATTCCTCCGTCCATTCATCCACCACGAGCTGGTGCCTGAGCTACGGCAGGCAGCAGGCCAGGAGCTGTGAAGGCACTGGCAAGCAAGCCTGCCTCCAGCTGACAGGTGAGGTGCAGGGACAAAGCCAACACGCTTAGCAAACAAACTTGAATTTTCAGATACAGGCCGCACCGTGAGCCGCACTGGGGAGTGGCTGGTTTTTGAAATGGTGGCGCCCAGAGGGCTTTCCGAGCAAATGATGTGAAGTGCGGCTCACAGCAGAAGCTCGCCAGGGAGGGAGCTGAGGGAGTATTCCCAACTGGGGCAGAGTGACCAAATGGCCCCTTAACAGTAGACAGCCTTGACCAGAGGCTGTATAAAGGGTACATGGAGGAGGGGAGGGGGCCATCTTGGGCTTTTATTCCAAAGGGCAAAGGGGGTCACCAAAGGGTTCAAAGAGGGAGGTGTTCCACACGCTGTGGGCCCCAGAGACTCCTGGGTCCTGGCTCAAGTTCAGAGGCTCAAGTACAGAGGAGCAAGGACAGCAGCGACTATGCCGGCCAGGGAGCAGGGAGAGCCGCAGCTCCACTCTGGGCATTCTGAGGTTAGGAATTCCTGAGATGCAGTGCTGGCCGTTTCCAGTGAGAGGCCTCATGTTTGTAGCTCAAGGCCCAGAGAGGAGGAATGTTTGCACGGGGCTGCGCTCCCATTGGAGGATTTATGCGGAGTTTACGTGGGCACACAGAGATAAAAGGGACCAGAGAGAATTTCAGGGGCTCCATTGGTTATGAGGGTGGAGGGCAATGAAGAGGCCACCAAGAAGGCCTACACCAGGTCCAGAGAGACAGGAACAGTGGAAAGGGAGCATGGAGGTGAGTGAGGGAAGCCTGTGTGAATACATAGAGGACTCACTGGACTTTTGGAACATTGTCATTAAAACTGGAGGCCTGTCACCAAGGATAACGAAGGAAGTCTTTCTTGGGAGATAGTAAGGCCTTTACTAAGGCCCAGTTAAGCCACATGGCTGAAACCTCTGTCTCGACTTTAGGTTGTTTTCCTCTTTTTAATTCAGTCCTAATTTTAAACAAGTTCTCTGGACTGTGGGAGATCTCAACATGACTTCCAGGAAGAAGCCAACAGCAGATTCAGTCAGCTGAATTAGAAATGGCACCAGCAGAGCCTTTCTCCTGGAAAGACAGCTGGCATCACGGTTTGCCCTTATTCTCCTGTGAATGACTAAGCATTCTGGCTTTCAGCAGCTGCATCAAATACAGTTCCTGAGAGAAAAGGCTCCAGAATTTTCAGTTCTCAGAAAGGCTGAGCTCTGCAGGACCTGTGGTTTCCAGTACTAAGTTACAGGGTAGATTACTAAATTGTGAGACAGGCATGCAAAGGTCAGTGGTTGGCTACTTTTCATGTAAGAGTTTGCTATGAAAGCAGATGATTTGGTAACAGTGTGTCTCACTGAGGAAACACCTCAAGCAGCGCTTAAGCTGGAGGCACTGAAAGTTTTAGTTGATAAACTTTCTCACACTAGCTCATCTTCAGTGTACATCCCCTTATCAGTTGCTACTCCACATCAGCACTGCCTAGATCTGTTTGCTTCTGTTTATGTTAGTGAGGCTGGAAGCCACTTAGAGAGCAAAATTGACCCCTGAAGAGAGCATATGCTCATGACAGGATGGAATGACAGAGACAATGTCCTCACTCATGGCATGCTTTTATGCTTTGACACATGTAAGGAAACTTCTACAAACGCCACACACACAAAAGAAATCATATGGCATAGATGTCATCAGAAAATATTTTCGTGTCAATATTAACAAATACAGCTCTTAACATAAATAATTAACATATACTACATTTAGCATAGTAGAAAATATTAAAGATAGCTTTGCCCAAATGCACCATCCAAGGAAATATCAACCCTTAAAACTTTTCAAACAAATGTGCTATCTTCCAGATGGTAGAAAACTGGGCAAGTATCCTCACATTAAGTTAAAATGTTACTGCAGAACCTTAATGTTAATACTGTAAAATATTAATGGGAGCAAAAGTGACTGGCTTTCTATGTCTCTATTTCATAGAAGTATCTCTTTAAAGGGAAGAAATACTGCCTACAATTTTACTTTTGGAGATGGTGAGGAGAAGGATTTTCCCAAAGCAATTAAAATGGCCTCTGAACTTGCAGTTTAACTAAAACCCAACACTGGATGACCTGAGGACAGATTGCTGGAGGTGATAGCAGGAAGTTGAAATCATTTTGGAAAGAAGTGCCTACATTTGGGTCAATGTCACCCAGAAAGAGAGAATGACCTCATATTTTCTTCCAGTGATTCATAAGCCAACCTGTCCAGGAGATGAAATGTTCCCACGAGGAACTCTTCAACATCTAAAGTGTAATGGAAAGCTACAGCTGACGAGAATGGCCTTTGTGGCTAGCTCAAAGCTACGGCACATGGACCACTCCTCAGTAGACAGAGTGTTCTTGACAGGACAGCATGGGCCGTCACAACCTGAAAATGCTGACTCAGGGACCGTCCCAGCTGCTACAGGGAGTCACCCCGGCTAGCTCTGGGACCAGCTCAGCTGCTGGGGGGCAGCACGATGGCCAGACCCTCCTCCTACTGCATGAACAGCTCCCCAGGACTCTCCTGGCTAGTGGCCACCGTTCCTTTTGCAGCTATCCTTTCTTATCATCAGTCATTGTCTCCTAGGACTTTGGCTTTGCAGTAACAGAGAAGCTCATTGCCACATCTCTGTACCAGACTGTTGAAGCAGAGGAGAGGAGCTGTGAGGGAAGAAGGAGAGCCTGCAGAGGCCTGGGCACAATGATTTCAGTTCACCACCCCTTCCAGACACAGCCCCGAGATGCCTGCCACAGCTCCCTGTGTAAGAGCTGTGGGTTGCTGCTTCTCCACGGCTGAGAGGCAACAGCTGTTGTCACGGTTCCCGTGTGGACCCAGATGCCCACCACACCCTCATTCACTGATGTACTGAGTCAACTCAGAACCACTTAAGAGAAAATCCTGGATGACAGCCAGCTTGACTAGGCTCTAGGTGAACACCAGCCACTTACCATCTGGTCCAGGGGGACCTGCAGGTCCAGGCAGTCCTTGGGGACCTGGTTTTCCATCAGCGCCTCGTGGGCCAGGATAGAGTGCAGGAAGGCCCGGCTCTCCTGAGAAGCCTTTGGGTCCCATCTCCCCTGGAAGGCCTCTCTTTGTATCTGAAACCCAATGAGCATTCACAGCAGGTGAGCGTTCTGATACTTAAAGGTTGTGTCAGCTTTCATGTCAGAGGAGACCACCATCAGGAAGCAGTGGCTAACAGAAGAAGGTGACATCCTTGCTATGTCTCATCACAGCTTCTCTACCTTTACAACTTCCACAGTGGCCTGGGGTTGTGACAGCATCCCCAGTTCCTCCATCCGGGAGCCAGATCCCACCAATCACCCATGAGTGTCACATTCCAACCTCACTGGTGGTCGCTGCTGCCTGTGCCCTTCACCTCAGCAGAGCTGAGACTACTCCACCACGACGGATGGAGCCACAGCAAAGCCACGTGGCCAGTAAAGCCCACTGCTCCATGTCTGCGCCTGACACCAGGGCCCTTCTGATGATATGAAACTTCATTACCTTCATCTCCGATGGACGAGCCTGGGGGCCCCATGGGTCCAGGGTCTCCTGGCTCACCCCGGCTTCCTGGCTCTCCCGGAGCACCTGGGAATCCTGGGTCACCTCTGGCACCTGCAACCAGAACAGGTCCCTGTAGTTACAATTAGATCATTGCCTAGGAATAAGCCTCCAGTACAGGGATGAGGCTGCTTACAGGCCCCTGCAGGCATCCAACTTCCCCAAAGTGGACGGTACACAGAGAGGGAGTGTCCAAATGCTGAAAATACAGGGGGCCCTAATTCACAGCCGAGCAGCACCAGATAAATACGTGATAAATAGAAGACACTCTGGAGGCAGGGAGGATGCCAAGAAGACACAGAGGTTTCAGTGGAGAGCAAAGTGACTTGAGAGGGCTCAGTGGCATTCTGGGTGTTAAAAACTAGAACCTGGGGCTGGAGAGACGGCTCAGAGGTTTAGAGCACTGGCGGCTCTTCCAGAGGTCCTGAGTTCAATTCCCAGCAACCACATGGTGGCTCACAACCATCTATAAGGAAATCTGGTGCCCTCTTCTGGCCTGCAGGTGTACATGCAGTCAAAACACTGTATGTATACAACATTGTATAACAAATAAATAAACATAATAGATAAATAAATCTTAAAAAAAAAACCCCAGAACCTGTGTATCCCCTAGAAATGAAGACACCCCTCTCCTTCATAGGTAAGGTCACACCTGGATGGTAGCAAGTGCTATCAGCCAGAACCAAAGTGACTGTTTCTAGTGACGCCTTTGGAAGCACCAGGGAAGTGGCTGTCTCTGACCTTTGTGCTGTGTCACTTGGAAAATCTGTCTGGGAAGTGTGTGACCTTGTTCCCAACAGAAGAGGGTCATGGGAGGCCACACTGTACACTGAAGCTTTTTACCAACCTTTTGCCAGGGACGGATGGGGCGAGTAGGCAGGAGGCCCTGGGGGACCTTGCTCCCCACGTTCTCCCTGGGGAAAAGAAACCATGGTGAGCCCATCCTTCCTGAGTCCTTGTAATCGTCATATTGCCCAGGAGTGGGCAGAATGTGGAGCTGGTTTAACAGGGCGGGTTTTCTCAATATCCAACCTGGGCTGTGCCCATGGCAACATCTCTACCATGTGGCAGTGGGGAGTCCCTGCCTCCCAGCCACGGGACAGACGTAAAGGGGACACCCAGCGTGTGAGGAGTGCCTTGTGAAGCTTTTGCCAGGGGTAGGAAGGCCGGAGGTGGCTGGGGGCTGCAATGATTCTGAGTCTCAGACCTTCACAGTGTTGACATCTGAGCCATCCGATGGGGGGGCAGCATGGCGCTGCAGGGGCCCCCAGTACCATCTGCTCTGTGGACTCCAGATACACCCACACATCTCCCCGCTGTCCCCAGACACGTCCTCCACAGGAGGGCCGTCCACAGGGATAGCCCCCTCACAGCTTCCCTGGATCACCTCAGCTGGTCTTCCCTCCCAGTCCTGAGGGGCAACCACACACGCTCCATTCTCCATCAGGAACTGGAGGAACCTCCCCACCTTGTTGCTACAAAGCCAGCCTCCTGCTGCCCTCCGGATGCCGAGCAGCACACAACATCTCTACTCTAGGGGCGCCCATTAATAAGCCACTGCCATCTCCTCTGCCCACGCTGTTTAGGCGAGGAACAGGACAGCAGCAGAAAGACAGGAGTCACCTTGGGTCCTCGGGGTCCACTGGGGCCTTGGAAACCGTCTAGGCCTCTGCTTCCCTGAAAGAGAGATAGGAGCGTGTAATCTTCAGCTCCAGGGGCAAACTCCAGAAACCAACCCCACACCACCTCCACCAGCACAGCCAGTGCAGCCACCAAGAATCCCTTGACCAGCCCTTCCACTCAGGGGGCGTCCAACTCCCTCACTTTGGATGCACAGATATCTGTAAAGACACTTTGCTTGAAGCAGGAGCCAGAGTCTGAAAGTGGCATTTGCCTGCAGTGTCTGTCAAGTCTCTTAGTTTTGAACAGCTTTTCCTTCCTTTGGGCTTTACTTTTTCTTTCAGATTTACTTTATTTATTTATTTATTTATTTATTTATTTATTTATTTATTTATTT
>NW_026590699.1:7170288-7172394 GCF_907164565.1 Psammomys obesus
TTTATTTATTTATTTATTTATTTATTTATTTATTTATTTATTTATTTATTTATTTATTTTTTGTGCGTGTGTGTGTGTGTGTGTTGCCTACATGTATGTGTGTGCACCACGTGAGTGGCTGGTGCCTGTGGATGTCACGAGAGGGGTCAGGTCCTGGGCTAGACTTAGAGGTGGTTGTGAGTAACTCAAGAGCAGCAGGTGCTCTCAACCTGAGACATCCTCAGTGCTCTTCCTGCCTTGTACTTTTTCTTAGCATTTTTTCCCTTGGTTGTTGGTGTTGAGACTATTGAGTGACCCGTGCTGTGACGCTCTGGATGTGTCTGTTCTGCCCCTGCGGCACTGCGTGACGTGGTCCCTACCCCTCTATCGTCTGCATCAGCATCCAAAGGGTGCTGCCTCTCCCTGCAGTGACAGCCATGCTTCCTTGGGCCTCACTCTGGGGACTGGGGAGCTCGCCGCCCGCCCTGCTACCAGTTTCTTGATTGATCAGTGGGGTCACACCTGATCCATCAGTTAAACTCTTCCTCCATGATGAGTTTTGAAAAATTCCAGTTGCCACCAGACAGAATCCTGAGAGCCTCCTGATTTGGAATTTCTCTTTTCATTAAAAAAAAAAAAAAAACAAAACAAGAAAAAAAAAAAACCCAACAAAACGTTAACACTAATTCACTCTCCAGTTTTCTCAAATGCCGGTCAGTGAGGAAGCTGGACAGGTATGAAAGGCTTTCTGGAAAGCTAATCCCTCTTGCAAAAGATGACCTACAGCAAAGCTCCCAAAGCCAAGCCAGCGTGCGGTAAAAATGGGCCTGTCCAGCCACTTTACAGAGTTCCAACCTAGGCTCCCGTGTGCTGTTTGATGGGCTAAGATTGCCTGAATTTGCCATTTTCCTTCTTTTTTTTGGCCAGGCTGTGGTGGACTCTGGGCCTCGTACACTAGGTGGAGCTGAACGTTCAAAAACAGTTGATTTTATGTTGTTGGAAAAAGAACCCCCAGTCCCCTAAGAGACTCATTAGCCGAGGTCCTCAGTAGCTGGCAGGAGCACACTGTCAGGAAACATTTCCAGCTAGGCTCCCAGGGAATGCCTTCTCAAGTGCCCAACAGAGGGCTGCTGTCTTGCGTGTCTGGACATGTTTCCATGCCTTTCTGGATTTCTAGGTCTTTCCTCAGCCCGGTGGCACAAAGAACAGGGTCAGTGCAATGCAACCCAGGGGCTTTGGGGGAAAGACTTCTCCATGCGTGTTCCGGAGAGGGCTGTGGGCAGGAAGAGGCAGCAGCAGGATGCCGTTGAATGTCTAGCCTGTGGACACAACCTTGCCACCTGCTCCTAACTCCCTTAGAGCTGGAAAGTCACACCTGGCAGATGTGATTCCTGGAGGCTGGGCAGTTCCACTGCAGGCCAGTGGTCCTGTCCACACAGGACTGGCTTTTCCCTGGGCCACACACCCACACCACACAAAGGCTGCGGCCAGGCCACAGTCCCCAGGAGACCGGGTTTCCATGAGCACACTCTATGGTAACTCGAGGGAGGGAGGAGACTTTACTGCCATTAAATGAGGGAAACAACCGCTCATTTTTCAGAACATGTAATTTGAGCAAATGCATAAGACATCTCTGCTCATTCCTTGACCGGAGGTGTTCACTTTGCTATGTGTCCATGTGTGTGTGTCTATGTGTGTGTATCCATGTGAGCCCCCTCTCTGTGTGCTGCACACAGCCAGGGGAGTAGGTCCTTTGTTCTCGAAGGGAGGCGGGGGCATCCCCGAGATGCCTGGCCTTCTCCACTTCCTCCCTCTTTGGCATGCTGCTCTAATGGGTCACCATTCGCAGCGGCTCCTTGGAGCGGCCTTTGCATTCTGGCTCCTAAGGCCACATCTTGAGCACATCTGGAAAGCTCGTGGGGAGGCAGCAGCTGGCCAGTTGGATAATGTGTTTTGTACTAACACGCAGTATGATGAGTCATTTGTGTATGTCTGCCTAGTTCCCTATTTTTTCAGTTGGGTAAACTATTTCTTCCTCTGACCCACTTAAGCACAGATGTCTGTTTCGTCCCCAGTTACAGAGAGAGAGAGAGAGAGAGAGAGAGAGAGAGAGAGAGAGAGAGAGAG
>NW_026590699.1:7172404-7246319 GCF_907164565.1 Psammomys obesus
GAGAGAGAGAGAGAGAGAGAGAGAGAGAGAGAGAGAGAGAGAGAGAGCTGGGTGGGCATCCCTATCACACTTGTAATTAGGTGGCAGCAGCCGGGGGGGTACCCAGGGGACCCTGGGGACAGGACTTGCTGGGCCCTAATCTAGTGTTCTAGTCTTCACGGACCTCTAGTTCCAGGGGCAGCTGTGTTGAGCCATAGTTTTGGACACGACAGCTCCTTTGTGTTCAGTGAAGAGTAAGTAACAGCATGTCACCTGCCCACCTTAGCAATGTACTGGCTGACTCGGCGGGGCTTTGGGTGAAGTACCTGCTTTAGTCCCCTCTACAGTATCTGCTCATTTCCATTTCCAAGCTGGTGGCATTCTGGCCTTGACTTTGGTCTGCTGTATCACCTTTGGAAACGCTCTCAGCAAGAACTAATGTGGTAGGAAGTTGACTCTAGAGAGTGTGAGACCTCCAGCCCAAGTTTAGTTAGGGTCAGCGACGAGAAGAGATGAGGATAGCTGTGAGCGTGGTCTCCACGGTATACGTGAATGCCAGAACTTGGCCTTAGAGCTATGGAGGTCAGCCATGACACCGGGGGGCGAGACTACCTGCTACCCCAGAACAGCCACACGGCTCCTCTGTCCTAGTTCAGTCTCCAGGCTACCTGCTGTGGCAATCTGAGCTGGGTTCAGGGGCCGCTGGCACTCCGAGGCTGCGTTCTGTGTGCCTGACAGGACGGCATGGTGGGAGCACCAGCCACGGGCACCCTGTGTGTGCACTCGGCTGCCGACTACAAGCCAACTGGAGGCGTGGCTGAATCCTGGGCCAGCAGATGAGGTGCATGTGTGCTCAGCCACCCTGCAGCTCCCTAGCATGCTTGGCTGCATATGATGTGGGATGACCCTGAGTGAAACACGGAACAGCAGGGCACAAATGCACTTGTAATCCCTTTGTTGACAAGTTACGAGCACGCTAGGGCACATGACCCCAGAGGCTGGCCCAGACCTAAAGCCAGACTCCGGGACCGTCCACTGGGGGTGACAGGAGGGGGCTGGGCTGTCAGTAGGCGGGGCTGAACTTGTGCACACAAAGACTGAGCAAATAAACCCTTAGTTAGGTAAAGAAGCCTCTATGCACACTTTCTATCCAGCTGCTGTTTAGTTGGCGGGAAGTATTGTGTGGACCTGCGTAAATTTCTCTCACATATTTTCTTCTTCTTTTAAATAGCCAGAGCTGTGTCAGAGCACAGGGGAAGCAACCAGGTTATTATGAAACATAAGCAAGAACCAGAGTGTGGATAGATAGCGAGGAAATAGAGGGGGAATCTCAATCACCCCGCTGACAGCCCACGAGTGACAATCCACGGCGGGGGGGAGGCTTGGGGCTGGGGATCTAGTGACAGAACCTCGGGTGAGTCCTGTGGAGGAACCAACAGACCGATCAGCAAAGCTGAGACAAAGTCCAAGTGGCACTAGGGACTGTCCTGGGCCTAAAACCTCACCTATATAACCAGTGGCATCTCAGAAAATAGCATGTGTCCCCAAAGCCCCGGTGGGGCGGTCCCTGAATTTACAGGACAGCCCACATTTTGTGCTACAGACTTACTTTCTGTCCAAAGACTCCTTTTTCTCCATCAAGGCCAGGGAATCCCTGTGTTGAATAGAAAACACAAAAAATGAACAGTTTGGGACAGGTGACCAAGTTCCCCAGCAGCCTGCCTGACAGTACCAAAGACCCCGGCGCAGCCCTCTGATTTCAGGGCTTGGAAGAGCAGGCGCATGTGGCCACATTCAACTCCGGGTGCCGAGGTGGCTGTTGACGCTCACGGTTCTGAAGGTGACACCTGCCTCTCACCCGTGAGCCTCCCGTGAGGGACACTTTCATCAGACTCTCTGGGTGACCAGAAATGAAGCTGTAGTGTAGATTACTCTTTGTGGTCTGTTACAAAGACCAGTCAGGCCTCATCCCAGGGAGAACCTCCAGGGCAGTTACAGTGTCTTAAAAGTTTCAGCACGGGGCGAGCACGGCAGCAAATGCACCTGAGGGATGTCCCTGGTGGCATATGCCCAACCAGCTGGCTGTGCCCAGGGTGGGGCCAGAGGGCTATGGGAAAGCTCTACTTTTCAGTTTTCCTGTGACCCTAAAGACTGATCTAAAAAAAGAAAATCTGTTTAAAAAGCCAAAGCCAACTAGACAGACAACCATAGTTATAAAGAGTGTGGCTTACCCGTATCCCGGGGAATCCCATGATGCCTTCCTCGCCTTTCAACGATATGCCCTAGGAGAGAGGCGCCAGAACGTGAGGGGTGCCTGGAGCTGAGCCCACCAGTGGGCCCCTCTGCAGCCTCCTCAGGCCGCTCCGTGACAGGAGGCTGGGACAGGGAGTGTGGGGGCAGAGCCGGCCCAGGGCTGCGTGCTGATCACCTTTACCCACGACACCATGTGCCACCACCACAGCGTGAGTGACGGCAAGGGAGAACCAGGAAAGGGACTCAAATGGATAAACAGGCAACCCCCTGGCCCGGAGCCAGCCCGTCACCCCCACCCCCACTCACACATGTTCAGCTTACGGCTGCAGACGGTGCTAAAACAGTGTTAATTATCCCTATTACTCAACAAAACACACTGTGTAGCCACGATACCTTCCCGCCTAGAGACAACCCCAGGCTAAGACAGAGCACACCCCACCCTCCCAACCGGGCCCCGTGGACGGAGCGGCCACAGGAGGGACTTACTGTTATCCCTTGCTCTCCTTTGCTTCCCTTTTCACCCTGTAAAGAACACGCGGAACAAGAAATGTGTCACACCTTTGAGACTGACAGTACCTAAACGCCACTCCTGGCTTAGGATACAAGGCTAAAAAGTATGTGATAAAATCTCAAGCAATCTTGACATAAGTCCCAGTAAGCAATAACTCCTAAATGCTGCAGCTTCAAAATTCAAATGCAAAAAAAAAAAAAAAGACCCCCAAATGACTGCACTCAGTCTGCTTAAGAAAAGGCAGTTGGAACACAAAGCATCTCCAGCCAAAGTAGCTTTAAAAGCGGTGTAGACTTTCTTCACTCAACTTTTATACTTATTTTTTGGACTGGCAGGTCCTTGGCCCATCTTTGGTGCCAACATTCAGGTTGCTGCAGCTCACTACCGCCCCCTGCAGGCTGGAGGGAGGCATGCAGTTCCTCCTGGTGCAAATGAGATCTGGGTTTTCCCCCAAGTTGGCAGAGAGGTCTTTCCCTTCTCGGGATGCAGCTGCTGCATAGAATGCTTTACAATGCATAGAATCCTTCCCCTAGGTCAACTGGGAATGGCCACTCCTTTACCTTGTACATATCTGGGTGGTATGTTGTTGTCGTGGGCCCAACATGTGTGATTTCAGATGGGATTCCATTGGGTCCTGGTTGTCCTATGTCACCCTGCAGGTGGCAAAAGTGACAGTTTGAATGAGTGCCTGCACGTTCTTGCCACACACACTGCTTTGTTTTGGATGCCTGCATGTTTTGGATGCCAGCAGAACAACCACACCAAAATAATGATAACTAAAGTGATGTGAACTGAACCTCCTTCAGCGACTGTTTACACGCTGAGGTCACAGAGGTCACTCATGACTCCACACTGCACCAGGTTTTGTGGCTACAGAAGATTTGATAGATTTCCATGCAAGGAAATAACTAGGTCTGAAGCGAGAGATGACAGGTGTGACCACAGCCAATGGCGCTGTGTATGCTAAAGCGCAAAGGCTAGACCACCTATCTGGAGGGGGCAGTGTCAGCGGCAGCAGACACTGCTCTACGTGAGCAGCGATGGCCAGCATTGCCTCGGTCATGCCCTCTCTCCTTCAGAAACTGACGAACACAAAAGAGCCCGATTGATTTTTTCTTTTTGCTATTTCCAAGTACAGGTGACACTAAGTTTGAGTTCAGCCACGGTGTAGCAGGAGTGGCTGCTGACCCCGTGCTGCGTCAGCTGCTGAGGGCCTCCGTGTGTTCTGAGCACTCGCTAACACACTCAGAGTGTCCGAGGCTACGGTACGTGTGAGGGCTCTGGCTGCTGTCCGAGGAATGCCTTTTTGTGTGTTGCCGACCTCACCTTCACCTCCACAGTCCCCGACTGACCATCCCCTCCCACTCGTGCTCTCTCCCTCCTCTGATTTTACCTAACTCCTGTGGGGTATTTCACTGTTGAGGACTTCACATTTTCACGAAAAGTTTTGATCTTTCCCCTTAGTGTTTCGGGAATTCTGATTTCCATTTACGGGATTCAGTGAAAAAGCAGGGCGCCCACAAAGTGACAGCAGAGCGAGAGGGACGGGTGCGGTGTGTGTGAGCATGGCTGCTGGGGTGGGCGCCGGGTTCTCCTCAGGCTCCGGGGCCTTGGCAGGGTCGCAGTAGGTGAGAGAAGTCACCAACCTTAGATCACAACTGAGTTCAGCCAGGGCAGCCATGTGATCTGCCCCCTGGAGTGGTTCCAGGTCAGTCTTCACCCCAGTCCCCTTTAACCATGTCCGGGTCCTACACATTAGAAGGCGCTCCTCGGGGGACACCCCCGCTCCAGTCCTGAAGCTGTGTGGAAGTGTCGTGTCCCTGTCAGAATCTATGCCTGCCCAGGCAGTTCACACTCATGTCTCCCTGAGCCACCGCTGTCCCTGGAGTGCAGGCGACCTGGGGTTTGATCACGACCTTATGCGCACTGTGTGTTTGCAGGTCACCTGGAGAGCACCCGGTCACCCTGAGTGATGTTGGTCATTAGTCCCAGCCATCGGGTCTCTTTACCTTTTCACCCTTCTGTCCATAAAAACCAAGTCCGCGGTTGCCCTAGAAACAGAGATGATGTATGTGAGTTTGTAAGACTCGGGAATCGCAGTGAATTAGAAGAAAAGAGACCAAGCTGCAGTCTGGGTGAACTTTAGGAGCCTAAGGCTCTGCCTGGTCCTCTGCCGGGAAGGCCTGAGGAATGAGCAGTGGAGCCTAGAGGGATCCTGTCAGCTGCCCTATAGCACTCATCAGAGGGAGGCTGGTGCTCCTCAGGTTCTGGGCCTGCTGACGTAAGGTACAGCCCAGACGACGGCCCAGACTCTGTATCTGGAGATCACAGCTCATCTCATTTTTGATAAAAACCACCCTAACTTCATATAAACATTTACTCCTTTTTAATGATTTTAGGGGCCTTAACATCTCATATTTATGTGGCTGTTTGGATTGTTTCCTGAGGCAAAGTCAGGCCTGTGTCTCGGTCAGTGTTTATCTTACAGTCCCTCTGAGGAGCAGCTGGGCTGCAGTCAGCCCTGCCTGAGAGCCACCCCACAAATTCACACACATTTTCACACAGTGCTCTTTCCTTTTGTCCCCAAGCAGCCGTGCCTTTTTCCCAGGGTCTCTCTAGTGCCACAGTGAGCGAGGGTCACACAGGGCCCCTCCAGTCTCCCTCCGCACTGTGCCGCTGGCCTCCTCCAATGCTTAGATAGCTTTTGAAAATAAAAGCAAAACCTTTAATTAAATTCTGCTTTGGCTGCTCCACCACCTGGCTGGGAGCTGAAATCAAAGCACAGCATGGCGGCCCTACAGCACTCTCTGCTCAGAGATGCTTGTCAAAGTGGCCAGGAAGTGACTCGGCCCAGGGTGAGGGGGCTGTTTGTATTTGCAGCAGCCAGGGGAGATCTGAGGCCAGAGCCTGGGCTGGGCCACTGCTTCTTTGGCCCTGCAGCTCTGCCGGCTTCCGCTGTCCTTGGCTCTAGGCCCTACCCAGCCTGCTCAGGGCTGTCTGATGGGGGTGAATGTGGGGAGAGTGGGGGTATCCAGGAGCCTCCTCAAGTTCCAGCTCCAGCTGGGAACTTTGCTGCAGGGGATGGGAGCCTATGGGGCCTCGGGGTGGGTGGCAGCCAAGGTCGGCGGGTCACAGGAATGGGACTGCGTGTGGAGCAGGCGTGGGAACATGAGGCCCCGCATGTGGATATACCCTTCCAAGCTTCCTGCTGGAGCCTGGTGTCTCAGATCAGACATCTTCCTCACCAACACTACGGGGTCTGGACATCTGTCCAACTTTCCTGGGTTATGATAAACCCTGGTTCTGTTCTCCAAGGTTCTAACAAACTACATGCTTGGTTGTGCTTCCACCTACATCACAGGTACCCTGTCATGGGAGCGGCCCGGTTCTGGGCTCCAGCCTGACTCAGTAGCACTGGAATTGTCTCCAGTGCTGAGGTTAGGCTCTGGGTGACTCTCACTATATCCAGCTAGGACAAGGAGCTCCCATTTCCCTTAAATGAACAGCGTGGCCCTGCCAGTCCTGGAACATTGCACCTGCAGATAACTAGAAGCTGTCCCCAAATCGTCCCGATGCACGGTTTTCGTCACGGCTCACCAGTGTGCACACAGCCACAGAGGTGTCACAGGGTTGAAGGGCAGCACCCCGAGCCCTCGGGTTGGCTTGGGCCAGGTGTTCAGACACACTACAGGATCTGTTCCTAAGCATCAAGTCTTAAACTACACAACAATTGTCAGCCTGATCAGAAAAAGTTGTCACTTAATCTGTTCTCTGGTCAAAGAATTCGGAAATAACCATCAGAAAGCCCCTCCCTCACCCTTGTCCCCACCAACTTACTGGCTGTCCTTTGGGTCCAGGGGGCCCCGGTGGTCCCTGCAGAAATACAAAGACATGTATAAGCTGTTTTTTAATTTTCCCTCCCAGGACCCAGATGACATCTGCTTGGCGTCCCTGGGAAAGCCATCCACTGCCTGCTTCGAGCTGCCTGAGAGCTTCCCACATCTGGCTTGGTGGGATGAAGAGCAGGGAGGAAGGTCGGGTCACTGTCCTCGGAATGGGCTGCTATCTGCACAGCTGTTCCTGGTTTGCTTGTGTGCTTACGGCTGTGACTTCACCGGAGTCCTTGATGTGCCTGTCTGTAAGCTTTGTGAGGTCCCCAGCCCCATGACTGCAGCCAGACTCCTCTGCCCTCCCCGCTGTGAGAGTCCCCACAAGACACCGCCACATTCACAGAGGCCACGGACGGAGCATCTGTAGGTCAATTCCACAGACTAAGCACCTGCATATGCACATCGCAAGGTTCTCTGAACTACACATATTTATTTACTCAGCATACTTTTCTTCCGCGTGTGTGTGTATGTGTGTGTGTGTGTGTGTGTGTGTGTGTGTGTGTGCGCGCGCGCGCGTGCGCGCGCACGTGTGTGAAGGCCTTCCTCAATCACTCGGCCATGCTCTACCTTATTTTTTTTGAGACAGGGTCTCACACTAAACCTATGCTTACTAACTTAGCTAGGCTGGCTGGTCAGTGGGCTTCAGGAATGCTTCTGTCTCCCGATCCCCAGTCCTGCGGTTACAGGCATGTGACGTGGTGCTGGGGACCAGGCTCAGGTCTTCATGCTTTTACACAGCAGCATGTCACTGACTGGGCTGCCTCCTTAGCCCCTCTGAACTCTAGTAGAGAAAAACCCAAGGCCGCACGTTATGTAAACGAGCCAGCCACTCGCAGGGAGAGCACGGTTCATCCGTCTGTCTATCTTGGCTGAATCTGCCACAGTGTCATGGCGAGAAAACCTCCATTGGATGAAGGTTTTATAAAGACGAGAATCGTTACTACAACTGATTAGTACCGTCTGGAGGAGGTAACCCATGCCCCTCCCAGGCTTCGAGCATGCTGCACAAATGTCCCCGGCTGCGGGCACACTGCATGAATGCAGGAGCAGCCTGAGTCCCGAGAACGAGCTTCTGGGCCCCAGGCCGCTCACCTGGACCAAACTCTCTTGTGTGTCACCCAGGGCCTCTTTGTCTCACTGCCAAGGCGTGCTCCTAATGAGGCAGAAGCCTTCTCGTGGTGGCTAAGGTGCGCTCCAGGCTCTGTGTGGTGGCGGGAGCAGGCAGGGCCTCGGGAACATTAGCACCTCCTGCCCCTTTCTTTCAAGCCTTCCCTCATTCTGCTTCAATCCCATCATGCTTTTCTGTTCATTGGTTGAAGGGAGGGACGACCTGTGGCTTCCACTCAGTGGGACAGTCTACAAATGACACCCCATGCTTCCCTTTCTACAGTGGCCGTGGCCTGTCCCAGGGGGAAAATCAGTTTGCTTCTTGTTGACCAGGTTGGTTGGCTTTACTGGGGGATGATGATCCTCTTGTCACATAATTAATATGAAATCTGGAGGGCTGATCCATGATGGAAGGGGCCCTAGCCAGAAGCAGCCTGTGGCTCAATGGCATTCAGTAGGTGACAAAGGGCATCCACAGGTGACCTGACATCGGGCAGTGGGACTTACCGGTCTTCCAGGAGCTCCCATGGGGCCCATCTGTCCTATAGGCCCTGGGCGGCCGGGAGGCCCCTGTGCACGGACAAAGAAAACATGACTTGAAGACAGGCAGGCTGGCATGTCTACTCCAGGCGTTCTTAAAGTTCTGCATGGAACATTCTCTAGTGAAAATGATACCCACCTGGTAGCCAACCAGTCCCGGCTCTCCAGGTTCACCCTGGTAGAGAGGAAACAAGGGTTAATCAGGAATTACCTGTGTGTGTGCCCGTGCGCATGCGTATGCGTGCATGAGTTCCTGCAGGCACATGTACATGCACGTGAGACCAGAAGTCGATATCAAATGTTATTCCTCAAGAGACATCCGACCTCTCATTGGCCTGGAGTTCCCTGGGTAGGCTAGGCTTCATGGCTATTGAACCGCAGGGATCTGGCTGTCTCTACCTCCTCAGCGCTGGGATTAAGTATAAGATCCCATGCCTTGCTTTTTACATGGCTTTGGGATTTAAATTCAGGCCTTACCCTTGTGGGGCAAGCCTTCTCCTGAGCCATCCCCTGAGCCCCTGGAGTTACTGGTTCTAAGCATCTTTGGATGCATTTACCTCTATGGCAGAGCTGGAAAGAGGCGTGAAACATACAAGCCCTGCCAGACTGAGTTATTTGTTCTGTTGCATTGAGAACATGGGGAGACCTAATACACCCCACACAGAAGTGTGACGGCCCCAAGTTAATCACAGCCTTGTTACCCCATGAATCTGTGAATTCCCTCTCTGCATTCCTTCTTCCACTCAGAGTTAATTTCTAACTGGCTTTCTTTATAGTTTACATGGGATCGCTGAGTTCTGTCTCCCACCTACGGCAAACATACCCTGTATTTGTCGCGGTCTTCTTTAGAGAGTGCGTAAGGTTCGCCTTTCTGCCCCTTGGGTCCTTGGGGCCCCTAAATTAGCAGATATACCATAGGAAAAAAGACACAGAAGAGCCCGTTATCTTCCAGCATGGCCATGATGACACAGACGGCTGTCGGCTTCTGTCTGCAATGCCAGTGTCCCTGTGGATTACGTAGGCACCTCCAAAGCCAACTGCCTTAAGGTCCAACTACAAGCATGAGGCTTTTTATTTCATACTCTTAGAGCTAAAATGGAAACTTTTAGGATTTATATAATAGCTTATAGGATTTAAACTTTTCAGAACCCCAAACAAATCTCTGTACCCATCCCCTGGCATTGAACCGTGCCGTCTTTTCTTCATAATGGTACTGGAGTCCTAACAGCATCAGAAGGGAGGCCCTCAGAGCCATTTAATACAGGAGAGAGGCTTGATTTATGCTGACTGTAAGGGACATGCCTCCTTTGAAGATCATATCTAATCAGTATTTTGCACTGGCAACTGTCTCTTGGTCATATTTTTGAACCAGACAGAAAAGTAACACAATTCACTGAAACATTGAACCACACGAAAAAGAGCCAGGCTGAGCAGGCGCTGCAAGGTGGAGGGAGGAGCCATTAGCCAGAGACACCAACAATCTGCAGGCTGAAGGCTGCTTGCTCATGGCTTCCTCTCGCCTCAGTGTGTTTTCACAATGCAAGGGCTTAGCGAAAAATGCGAGCATAACCTGTGTTTGCAAACAATAGTTCTGAAAGAGCATTTTAGGATTCTTTGCAAAGATCCCGAGAATAAGGTCACAAAACGGACAGTTACAGCAAGGCTCCTGTACTGGAAATGTATTTCTATTGCGCATCTGCCTCTCTGTAGGCTCCAGAGAACCCAACTGCTTCCAGGTCCCCAGAAATACAATTCCTCAGTGTCAACCGACACGTGGGACAAGATGCAAGCTTCCTGGTTTTAGTTGTATTATTACAGCATTTGCTGTTATTTGGCTTAGAATATGGGAGGTGATGGCATGATTCTTAGAAGACAGTGAGCAAGAATATACACCAAGCCACTTATCTCTATCTAATTGAGGATAGGGATAATGAACTTGCTTGAACCCGGGCCAGTTAGCTTCAAAAAGGGGGTGGGGGGTGGGAAATGATCTTCCATCAACCATGATGACAAGGACAAGGCTTGGCAGGTGGCCCTGCTGGGCTGAACCTGGGAAATGGAGTGAAGGCCACACTGTGTTTGGCCCAGTTACACTGGCAGGTGCACACCGCCCAGACTCCGGGCTGAGCAGGTCACCGTGCTTATACTCACAGGGAGGCCAGGGAAGCCCCCAGATCCAGTGGGCCCCTGTGGACCCGCGTCTCCCCGGGTCCCGTTGCAACCATCATAGCCGGGTCTTCCTCGGGGTCCACCTTGCCCTGGGTGCCCCTGGAAAGCAGGACAATGTGTGAGCTGTCAAGTTTTCACATAATTGATCCACAAAACAGTGGTAAATGTTTTCAGAGGCCACACCCTACCACGAGTCCAAGGAAAAGGTAACTCAAAAAAATGGAGGAAGGAAGGAATGAGAGATTAAACAAGCCAAGACGTAGGTGTGTCTTAAGCAGGTATGACCTGCAAGGACCGGGTACCATTTCTCCTGGGCTTGAAGGAACTTGGCTTCCCCTGCCTTGCTTCAGGGGCCTCTCAGCAGGCAACCGGAAGAGGAGATCCTCAAAGCCTGCACCAGCTAGTTGAAACACCTGTCAGATAGCTTTACCAGCCTTACTGAACTGTGAACAGCAAGCTGGAGGGGCCAAATCTCAAAGATGGCTGACACACTCCAGAGCCTGGGTCAGCTCTCTTTGCTTTAATTGCCCTGTCGTTGTCTGAGACAGGGCCTCACTAAGTAGCCTAGGCTGGATGCCAACTTGAGATCCTCCTGCCTCAGTCCTCCAAAGGCCGAGCTTACAGGCTGCACTGCCACGCCTGGAAAACTTTCAGCTATAGGGAAGAGTATCAAAACCCTAAGGCATTCGGAGATGTCACCCAGGGAGGCCACATGACCGAGTGCCCGTGGAATGAGCAGAGGGCTCCGGCTGCAGCGAGCTTTCAGACATATGGGTCAGAGCCAATTACCTACAATCTATGCTTCATTAGGACACAGCCTGTTTTGGTATTAAACAGTCCCCATTTAAGTACAGGTTTTGTAATTGGGCAATATCTTTAAGGGATGTATCTTGGTAATGAATCAAACATATATTCCAAAGTGGTTTCTGAGGCCATTTGGATGCTTTTTATTTTTTCACTTGAGAAATTTAGAAAGTCTTAAGACCCTTAAGGGGAGGGGGGGAGGGAATCACACACATACAACACTACTGAAAAATACTGAAACAAATTTTCTTTCTTAGTGCATCTCTTTGCTTTAGGTAGCTTTGGCCTGCTCGTGAGTCAGGACTCCCTGTTGGAGATCTCTGCTGGCTTCTAAGTGAGGACAAGAGAGGCCTCTGGACCCATTCCTTCAGATAGGCCTCAAGGAATAGGCTCTCTATGGGCTCCACCCTTCGGCACTTCCCTGAAACACATGGGTGACATCTCGCCGTTTGGCCACTGCGTACTATTGTTCCCTCCTAGAACTGACCCATGACACTGGAAAGTTGCTGGAAGCCGACATGATCTTAGTATGAAGCTGGGCTTTGAAGAAAGCATCAAGCCACACTAGCCTGAATGTTCGTCTTTCAGTCTCTAGTCAGACCCCTTTCTATGGCACACAGATCTAAGCTCCTCACAGACGCCGCCTTAGACAGCTTTGAGCATGTAACATAACGCAGCCCCTTGAGAGCAAGATTCACAACTGATGAGCTCTGAAGCTCAGGCCACATTATCTGTGCTGTGCTCTCTGCAGTGACCCTGGCGTCAGTGGGCAGAACTGAAACTGTGCAAATGGCGAGGCCTCTCCTCTAACTTGGTAATCATTGGCTTCTGATGTTGAGAGACCAAAAGATAAATTAGCAGCTGTTATTAAGACCTGAAGTAGGTACCGTAAAGAAGTCTAGTAATGCCCTGAGGGGAAGAGCCACCTCACTGCATTCTTTCCCTACCCACTAGAGATACAGTTGCTAGGAAACTGGACCATCCCCCTAGGGAGGGACACCTGGTCATTAATGGTCTGGGAACCTTCCTATAGCCAATCGATTCAAATTGTAACATTTTGACCAATAGATGCTTGCCAGGCAGGAATCACCCCTGCCTTGGGCATGCTGGGATGGACCAGAATCTATATATCACCCCACTAGCCTGGGCGCAGGGTGCTCGGCTCCCAGTGTGTGTGGGCCCAAGCTGCAGCTTGTAATTTACAATAAGAAGAACCTCATATATTTACAGCGGAGTCTGTTTATTCCTGGTCTTTTGGGGTTCGTGAACTGGGCAGAACAATGTGAGGTAAACACACAGATGAAAAATGAACAAAAACGAGACACATCGGTTTCCACTCCATTCCATCATGTCCCTTTATCTTAGTTAACTTGGATTACCAAATCATCATGACAGAACTTCTGGGCAATCCAAAGAGTTCCAAGAAGTAGTTTAAAAATGGGCAATTTAGATTTAGGCTATCTTTGGCAAAACACTTTTATGATGTGTTTATCTCTGAAAATTGGTGAATTCTTCACTCTGCCCATTTCCCAAGACCCAAGTCACGAGGCAGTTACTGCCTTCTTCCTGACTATAGGATGGTGTGGCCCCAAGTCTCCTGGAGCCCTCTCTATGGGTGACCTGAGGACCTGGGCTCATGTTCTGCTAAGCATGGCTGCCCTCTCTCTGCTGCACGTCCTTCAAGACTGTGGGGATGCTGGTCTGAAGGCAAAGGGCAGACTTCCCTTCCCTTCCCTGTTCCTGGAACCAACCCTCCTGGCGAAGCTGGACCCTGTCTCTCCCTGTGTGTGCATGAAAAGATAGAAGAGAATTGTTCACAGACATCTGTGAACATGGGTGAAGTCCATAGGGTCCATGTTTGTAGGCATGGCAACAGACAAAGGAGGCCTGACAGGATAGACACACTCATCCCTGGCCAGGAAGCCTGCCCTGGGAATCTGCTGGCTGAGTCCTGTGAGTCAGCTTTTTTTGCTTTTGTTTTTGTCAAAGAAGTAAACTAGCTTATAAAAACACTTTTATTGCATTTTGAAGTTTTCTCATGAAGGAACCATGCCCCTCCCACCGGCCCCCTCTCTCTGTGTGTGTTGGAGGTGACCTATTCTATAGCTTAGGCTGGCATTGAACTCAGGGCAATCCTGCCTTATTCTCCCAAGTGCTGGGATGACAGACAAGAAGCCTGTGACTCTCCTTTTGGCCCCTGTTATGTGCAACTACGACAAAGAATCTGGCAGCTGCAGAGTCGCTGTGGGCTTCCTCTACCCTGGGACTTGCTGGGCCACTTTATACTCAGATTGCTCCGTGTGGCAATGAGTCCTCAAGACCCACTCTTTACAGACCATCTGTGAATCATGCTCTATTTGTCTGACTGCTAACAAGTCTGGTTTTAGCAAAGTAGGCTCAGTTCTGAAGCCCTGCCTGTAAGACCCTTCAGGAAGGAAACACTTTGTCCATTGTTTGTCTGGAATCCAGGAGGAGAAAACTGAGTGCAGAGAACACCCTGCAACCCCAGTTTGATGCTATAAACAGAGAGAAGCCGTCTCATTTCAAAGGGTTCTTTAAGTTATAAATGCATTGCTCGGAACGCACGCAATGTTTAACCTTCTCATCTTCCCAAACACTTACAGGAATTCCATCTGCACCAGGGAATCCAGAGACGCCTCTCGCTCCCTGTGAAGAATCAGAACAATTAACAAAAGCAGAAAGGCCCAGTGCCCACCCACAGCAGAGGACCCCAGCCAGGACCCCCAGTGCCACACCAGCCAGGACTCCCAGTGCCCACCCATGGCAGAGGACCCCAGCCAGGACCCCCAGTGCCATACCAGCCAGGACTCCCAGTGCCCACCCATGGCAGGGACCCCAGCCAGGACCCCCAGTGCCCACCCATGGCAGAAGACCCCAGCCAGAACCCATACTACTTACCACATCTCCTTTTGGTCCTGTTGGCCCTGGAGCTCCCCGTTCACCCTTGTCTCCTTTGCGGCCCTGTAGTCCAGGGAATCCTTGCAGCCCCGGGGGCCCATTGTATCCCTGGGTGCCCACTGGCCCTGGCTGACCCTGTGGGAACAATACATTTTCAGGGTGACTGTAGAAAACAAGCACCATTCTCGGTCACATTTTCCAAGTGGCACTTCCCATTGTTCAAATCTCCCATCTTCAGGAACGCTACGTAGCTGACCGTTTCCTACCAGGGCCACCATAGAGGGCTCGCTGGCTGTGGAAAGACATCAGACAGCTTAAAGAGGAATGAGAGTTTGAGACAGGTGAGGTTGACGGTGAGTGATCAAACGTTGAGTTGCAATGGCAGGATCAGCTTGCTCGCCTAGGAAAAGTCTCTTCAGGGTGAAACGCTCTGAGAGTTTTGTTTTCCATGTAACGCACACAGGAGCTGCACTAAACACAGTACAGCCGCACAATGGCACGTTACCCATCCTTACACAGACAGTACTGACACATGCTCCAAGAGGGGTGGGTGAACTCCGAAGACATTTGCTTAGGAAGTAATCAATAATAAAAAATAGCAAAGGGTCTCATTTATTAGTGAAATAATACATGGTGGCTATCCATCTGTTTGCCATGAGGGATTGTGACTGTACATTCACTGGCTGGGATTCCCTGAGGAGTCCATATGGCCACTCTCAGATATGGGATCCGGGAGGATGGTACTGTGGATTTGGGACCCAGTAGGTGGGTGGAGGTGGCTGCTGCCACTGAGGAACCAGGAGCCCCGCCTCTGCTGTCCTGGTCTCCAGGCAGTGAGTTCTATGCTCAGCTTCACAGGTGCTGTGGGTCGGCTCCCCTCATGGAGGAGGAAGGCATGAACAATGGAAATCCCCTCTCTGTTCCCAGTGAAGTCCACACCTCACCTGAATCTAAATGTTCTCTGCTCTTGTGATGTCCCCTCTCTTTCAGGAAGCCACAATGTCGATTTTCAGTCTTCAATTGCCCCTCCACTCACCAATTTCAGAGTTTCAAAGACTGCCTCTCAGAAACCTTGCCTGCTAGTCGCCTCTATCTTGGATCCCATTCACAGTGTAAAATTAAGGATACTGATGGAGATTTTATTTTACAAATTTTTTTATTATTTTATTTTATTGCTGAAGGGATCAAGACCTATCTGCTGCCACATGTTCAAGCCCTGTGCTGCCCTGGGGCTAGAGGGAGGCTTATATTTTTGTTTTTGATCTTTTCCTTCATTGCCCAAGTGGATGGCCTTAATTGTGTATGTCCTCACTGAGTGTTGAGGGGCTCAGCGTCTCATAGTATTTAAGTGAGAGGACAAATCTCGTGGGTGGGGGGCTGTGAGGTACAGAGAGGGTGTCATGAAGGTGCCCACCCTGGGACAGGAAGACCTTATTCGAAGCTGTTCCTATCCTACTGGCTCTAGCAGGAGCCAGGTCTGTGGGTGGAAGAGCCCTATTCGCTGAAGACAGAAACAGGTGAGAGAGATTCAGAGACCCACCCCAAGCCTTCCACCTCCTCAACTGAAGGGGAGGCTGGAAAGGCCCAAATGGTAGATATGGGGCTCCTCTTCCCTACCCTTCATATTCCAGCACCATCCAGCCATGCCACTGCAAATGTCCAGCCAGGGCAGGGCGGGGTAAGTTGAGCATCGTGAGCAAGGGGGAAGTCCACCCACAAACTCGGGCCTGGCCCCACTGCGTGGATTCCCATGAGGACAGTTGGCACTGTGGGCTGGCCACAGGGCCAGTAAGCTCACCCTGTCTCCGAATCTCTGGGTGTTGATTGCCGTTTGTGTGTTTAGGAGAAGAACATGTTTTGGCTCTGACTTTTTTGGGTCATTTCTGGCCACGCTGATTTGTGGTGCTGCTGGGATCTAGCTTTCCGGGGGCCCCTTGCCAGTGTGTATAGTGGCCGCCCAGAGGATGGCACACTCCTCACAGGGGACCTTCACAGTTCCCAGGCAGCAAGTCTGTTGGTGGGCGTGGTCATTCTAGAGCTGAGGAAAGCACGGGTCCCTAGCTGTCACAGCACCGCTCGTGGGGCAGGTGCTCGTGAGACCACCCTCATCCCTCACGTTCAGACCCCATTGACGGGAAAGACACAGACTACCCTGGGAAGCCATTTTCCCTCCAATGTCAGCAGACCTCTGACCTGTACTGTTTGCAGGGGTAAACCCTAGTCTTGTCTGCTCTAGAGCATGATGACAGCTCTTTTCATTGCATAAGCCAATGGGCTTCCCACACTCACAGGTTTGCGAAACCCTCATGTTATCTAGGTCCAAAACACTTACATGGTCTCAGAGAGAAATCCAGACCTGTCAAGCAGCCCACCCCCCATTCTTCTCCCCAGTCTCTGGCAACCACCCAGTAGCCTTATCTCTGAGGCTTCCCTCCTCCGTAAATCAACAGAAAAGAAACCACATGGAGTGCGACCTTTTGAGTGTGGCTTCTTTCACTCAGCTTAGTGCTTTCGGAGGCTCATCTCTACTGAGGCATGAACCAACACTTCATATTCATGGCAGACTATTAATCCACCGTATGGATATACCCCAGTCTGTCCTTCCATCTGCTAATGGGTGTAACTGAGTGTCTGAGTGTCTGTATCCTTTGCTACATACTTAAGGGTGTGTGTGTGTGTGTGTGTGTGTGTGTGTGTGTGTGTGTGTGTGTAAGAGTGCCTGTGTGTGTATGCTACAGCACATATCTGGAGGCCAGAAGGAGCTTAGCGGAGTCAGTTCTTAACTTCTCCCTTTACATGGGTCCTGGGCATTCAATTCAGGTCTCTGGTTGCACTGCAAGCATCTCTGTGTGATGAACCAGCCCGTTGTTTGAATAGTCCTGCTTTCAGCATGTGTGCCAAGCATCTGCCTGAGTACCTCCTGTCAGTTTTGAGTGTCTACCCTTAGAACTCAATGGATCCCATGGCAACTCCACATTTAAGTTTCTGGCCAGACTTTTTCCCTCAGTGGCTGTACCATTTTACAGCTCTTCCAGAAATGTTCCAATGTCCCTTCACCCTCACCAGCACTTATTTTCTACCTCTTTGGCTCTGGCCGATCTTGCCAGCGTTGAACAGCTTCTCCTGAGTGGTGTGATGGGCTGGAATATTCTACAGCACCCAGGCTGCTTCTCTCCAGACAAAGGGAGGGGGCGTCTTGGGAGAATGTGGTTTGGCCCCTGATGTCTGGGGCTAGAACTCTGCCTCTTGGGGTAACTGGGCATTTGTGCATGGCCTCACCATGCTCCTGGGAGGTGTGTTTGGATCGGCAGGCTGGGGCTTTCCCCAGGATGTCCTCCCTGGTGGGGAAGTGTGCTGTGGCATTCGGAGCAGCTGCACACACAGGTGATGAGGGTTTCCCTTTGTGTTAATCAGCGGCAGCAGCCACTTCCATCCTCTGTTGAAAAGTCCAGCTCAGTATCTTCCTCTCCTTGTGTAAAGAGGCTAAAAATAAAACTGTCCCGAGAGAAGGTGTCTCCTCCACATGCCTCAACCTCAAAGCTCTCAATCCCACAGAGCTCTTCAAATTTCTTCAACTTCTTGAAAATCGCCTCCGTCCCCCAGCTCCCATCCATAATCACAGAGAATGTCTTACAGACCTGTGGACAGTTCTCCAAGGACCTACAAGATCGTGTGTGCACACACCTCTGCCCCAGTCTGTGCACAGGAGTGGGTCTCCCAGGAAGCAGGACAGACAGTGAAAGCCATCACTCCACATAGCAGCTCCCAGAGGTGACCCACCAGAAGCCCCACTCCGTCCCCGTGGTGATGGCACGGAGAAGCGCAGAACACCAGTGGGGAGGAGCCACCGCTGGGCTCAGGAAGGCCCAGCGTCCAGGCTGTCTGCCTGGCTCCTGGCTGACCAAGTTCTGCCCTGTGTCTCCGTGTGGGGTCATTCCAACTTCATGCTGATTTCACTAGAAGTACATCATCCCAGGTGTGGCTCTGGAACCCTGAATCTGCATTTCACACAGTCCCCAGAGGTGCTTGTGTGCATTGCTGTTGGAATAACACCATGTCTGGCTACTGCACTTCCCTGCACGGGCGCTTACGGGAGGAGATGGTTATCTTTTAATAAGAAAAGTCTCCTTAGGACTAAGTTGTTGCTCAGAGCAAGGTCTGGCTTATTGAGTCAGACAGAGGGAAACCAAACAACACATCAGCTAACTATTAACTTTAATTCAACTTCCTTACAGGACAGGATAAATGGGACATGGATTTGTCTACCTGACACCCTGTCCTCTCCTTTCTAGAGTTGAGGCTGGTGTGAATCTGGGTCACTGGCCATCTTTGGTAGAGAATGAGGACAAACTCAAAGCCAATTTTGTTAAGTTCTGTGGTTATGGAAGAGGTGTGCTTAGCTTCTTAGAATGACCACATGTTTGGAAAAGTTTACATCTGGAAACTGTCATCAGGATGCATGCATGCAGGGTCAGGATGCGACTGGACTTTGGAACAAAGGTCAGATAAGCCCAAACCTGCCTCCAAGGACAGACCCTAACCCCCCGTGCAAACCAGGATGTTCAATCCGGCTGCAGCTTTTCCGGGTAGAGCAGAATAGACTCCCTGTGACGCAAAGCTGAGGCTGAATGGTAGGAAATCCCCTCTCCTTTCTAAATTGGCTCTTCCTGTCTCACCTTTCATGGGCACCAGCCACAGACTCTGCTACCCTCCCCAGCTCCTCTCGGACTCTCCCTCCTTTGAGGGCAGTAGATCATGGCTCTTGGTGGTCCTGGGGGATTCCTAGGTCCTAGGGAATTTCAATGAGCTGATGGCACACACTGGAAAATCCACGAGCTGTCTGCAATGGCACAAAGGGCTCCTTCAGGATCTAGGAGACTTATTCTTTACCCCAGGATTTAGAACTCTCTCTTATTCCCGAGGATGGGGAGTTCACGTCCGTTAACATGTCAGACCACCTGCAGGGTGACTTGAGGAGGACCCCTCCCAAAAATATTGATCTGTTACATGACATGGGATGGTCAGGAGCTTAGAGCCACTTTCCACAGTTATTTAACACGTTGGAGTTAAAAATAAACAACTTCTGGCTTGGTGAGATGGCTCAGCAGGTAAAGGCACTTGTCAAGACTAAGGTCTGAGTTCCACTCCTGGGACCCACACGGTGGAGAGAGGGAACGGACCTCACACACATAGACAAATGCCATGGCACATGTGAGCCCCACCCCAAATAGGCAAAAAGGCAAATAGATAAAACCCACATGAGAAGATTCAAAATTTCAGCTTTACTCTCAGAACTCCACTCAGGAACACCCACTTGAAATGGATCAGACTCCAATGAGAGCGATAAAAAAAAAAAAAAAAAAGCAAAAAACCAACCCAACCCAACCAACCATCAGTACCGACAAAGCTGCCAGAAGAAAACAGGGAATGTTTTCTGTTTTTTGTTTTTTTAAACTTTGGGATTGTAAAATATTTCTTAGACACAAAAATCCCAAAACAAAATAGTTGACAAGTTAAAGGTTTGATTCTCCAAACACTATTGAAAGTAAAAGGCGCACACTAGTCGAGTCTGGCCTGCACTAGATGGCGGCTCCCTGGCACGCTTCTCCTGGAGCCTCTCGCTCTGCGCCTGTGCCTGCAGTCCACAGGGCACGCTGCCCTGGGAAGCACGGGGTTGTGCCTCACTTACACTCCTAAGCAGGCCTCAGCCTCTGAACCGGCACCTCTCCCTCCACAAGCCACACGCTGAGAGGCTGGCCGCCCCTGCCTGCTGTCTGTCTCATTCACTTGTGGTCTTCCCTCCACTTCTATTTTTAGACACTTCCCTTCTGTTTTTGTGGCTTTTGAGGCTTGAGCCCAGGGCCCAGCACCTGGAAGCAAGTTCCCTGCACTGAGCGGTATCCTCAGTTTAAACCCCTTCGGAGACCATTATGGTAACATCACAGACTCTGAGGGTCAGCCAAGGGAGGGGGTGGCCCTTCAAAGAAGGCCTGCCACCCTCCTCCGTCCCAGCTCCACTCAGTCCTGCAGCCCCCCTGAGCCTTCCGGGGAAAACTTCATTCTTGCCTTCACCAGTCTCTCGGAAGTGCTGATTGTTGGCTCCGCAGAGGGCTTGGCCTATCTGTCTACGCAGGAGACGGAATGCTGCCCAGGCCCTCATGATGAAGTCATCAAGGAGACCACCCAGACTCATGGAAGGAGGCCTGTGTATCAGCCCGCGCTCAGCATCTGATTAGATAATGAAATATTGTGGGCAGCTGAGGCGGGTGAGGCAGGGTTCTGGAATGCCTGCACTGCTGCTAATGTCTGGACCCGGCTGCTTTGAGCAGGACTGCCCTGCTCAATAGGCTCAGCACTTGGTAGGACCTGGCTGGGACCACTATGGTTCAGAGGGTCCCAAAAGTTGCAGAGAATAAGGGGTGTGTACTGACCTCAGTCTGCAAAAATCTAAAAAGGGAAGAATTTTAATGTTTACTGAGTATCTCAGCTTTGAAATTTTGAACCGAGGTCAACATTCCTGGTGGGAGAAACGAGGCCAGGGGGAGATAGTGCAGTTCCAGTGGTCACCAGCAGGGGCCAGTCAGCCTCGGCCTGGAGGTGCCTCTGGAAGCCTGCCCTCTGACTTGAAGACTTTGAGCCTCCCCAGGGTCGTGTGACTCATCTCTTAGGGACAGAGGCAGGTCCTTCATTTGTCATGGAGTGCTAACCTCCCTTGGGGGTAATCCTGACCAAAAATGTTACTGCCTGATTCCAGTCAGTCCAAGGGGCTATCACATCCCATTTCCCCAAGACAGAGTTGCTGAAATCAGTAACTCACAATGCCTCTCCCTTTAGCCTTGTTAAAGGAAAATGTGCTAAGTGTTGACACTGGGAGGCTGCTGGACCCGTGCCTACCCCAGTGGCCCATGCAACAATGACTTCAAGTGCCATTAGGTTGAATTCCTCCCTGGGACTGAGTCAGAACATATCTAACAGGCCTGAATCCGGGACATTCTCTGCTAAGCGCTGTTTCCAGCTTTGTTACACATTAGATATTAATTCCTGCAAAGCCCAGGAGTACATATTTGTTATGCTCATTTTCTGGAGGAAACTGAGGCCGGGTGTGGTCCACCAGCCTTGCACACCTCGGGAGTGGGAGTCCTCATGGGAGATTGCCACGTGGTGCTGGAGACTCACTGGCGGCCTGGGTATGCTCATTGCAGGCAGGAACCGAGGAGTGAAACCAGCCAAGGCAGGATGGGCATTACTACTGGGGACAGGAGTGTCTCCCAGACAACTTGGGGAAGAAGAGTAGAACAGAGTACAATAGGCAGCAATGTGGGTGAGGGATAAGATAAAAGGGTATAAAAGGCTAGGCGAGTGACCACAGATAGTGGACAGTGTGCATATGAAAAGGTCATGTGGGTGGCTGACAGTAGGGCCAAAGACCCACCACGACCTATCTGAGAAGGCAGGAGAATGTGACAGTCTTTGAGTGGCTAGAACTTCATGCTTGAAGACAGAGGAGCCACCATAAGGCACCTAAATGTATGTCACTTTGAATGAAAAACCTGAGACCACTTCCCGCTGGGAGACCTCACCTCACCTGGGCCAGGTTGATTCCAGCCCTAAGGGGCCTAAGGGAGGGCGTGGCTGGGTGGTGGAACAGCTCTGGCATTCTCTGCCATCCCTGTTTCCTCATATCCATGGGGCCTCCAAGGGTTTCTGTTCATTTTTTTTATTTGTTTTTATTTTTTGAGACAGGATTTCTAGCTCAGACTGGCCTCACACTTGCTACACAGCCAAGGATGATCTTGAACATCTGATCCTCCAGCCTGTACCTCCCCTGGGATTACAAATGTGAGTACCCACGCCAAGTTTATGCAGTGCTGTGAATCAAACCCGGGTCCTTGTGCATGCTAGGCAAACACTCTATCAACTGAGCCACAACCCAGTTCCATCCCCACCCCCTTGCTGGAGATAGAACCCACAACCTTGCACATGTTAAGCACATATCTGCCACTGGGCTACACTTCAGCCTTGAAGGTTGATTCTGGTAAGGTCAAATAGTCCACATTAGATCACACACGGCCTTTCTAGAAGGATCTGCTCTGTGTGAACCCAGTCCCTTCAGACAGTGCTGGCCCACAGAAGACTCCAATGACACCATCCCAGCCCTCAGGCTAGGCTGAGCTCAGAGCCAACTGTGGCCCTGCAAGTGAGTCTCTGCACTTCCTCCTTCTGGTTCTCATCTAGGATGACCCTTCCGATGACACTGAGCATACATCCCAGATGAACACACACCACAGGAGACCAATGTCCCATCTAGCCGGTGGGAAACTAATGGATGCTCAGCTATGCAGACAGGAGGCCCAAGGCTCAGTGACATCTTCCTGCATTCCAGAGGGTGAGTAAGCAGGGCATGTCCTCAGGACACATGACAACTTCCCTCTCTCTCTCTTTCTCTCTCCCTTTCTTGGACACAGTGTTTTGTGTGGCTCAGGCTGGCCTCAAGCTCACCCTGGAGCAATGGATGACTGAGCTCCTGAATTCTTTTGCCACGGCAGTAAGAACTGCACGGTGGCCAGGCACTTTAAGTGATGAATCACAGCAGCAACACCCTCTTTCTTTCTGAAGATTTTATTTGCTTCTATTTCATGTATATGATGAGTGTTTTGCCTGCCTACGTGTGTGTATGTGTACCTTGTGTATGCAGCTCGCGAGGAGGCCCCTAGAGAGTGGGGAATCCCTCAGACCTGGAGTTACCGACAGGTCTGGGAATGGGAGAATCCAGGTCCCTGTGCAAGAGTAGCTAGTGCTCTTGACTGCGGAGCCATCCCCAGATCTCCACCTATCCTTGCTTTTTAATGACATTTATAGTCTTTCCTTAGGATTTTATCTTATTTTAAGTGTATGGGTGTCTTGCCTGCATGTGTATCGGCACGCCACTTCTGAGCCTGGTGAGACCAGAAGAGAGTGTCGGTTTCTCTGGAACTGGAGTTAACAAATGTGTTAGCAGTGAGCTGCTTTAATGGTGTATGTGTGTGTGTATATTTTTTCTTTTGTGTATGTATATATGTATGTATTTTTTCAAGACAAGATTTTTCTCTGTAGCTTTGGCTGTCTTGGATTCACTCTATAGACCAGGCTGGCCTCAAACTCACAAAGATCCACCTGCCCCTGCCTCCCTGAGTGCTGGGATCACAGGTGTGCACCACGGAGCCTGGGTAATCTAAGCCTTTTAAAGAGACTATTTCTACAGGAGCCTATATATCATGATATGTGTGAGCATACATGCACGTGTGTGCCTGTCTTCCGCTCCCATGTCCTGAGGGCTCCCTTCTGGGTGTTAACCTGCTGTGCAGTGGAGCAGGAGCTGTCTGCACGCTCACAGCCATTCACACCTGGGCAGCCCACCCTGATTCCCAGGCATGGTCCAGGGAGGTCAGCTTGGCTGGAAGGCTGGGGAAGCTTTAATAGTGACATCACTCATGCCCGAGAAAAGCTGCAATGGCAGAAGTGTGGAAAGCAGTGGACCACAAACCATGACTCCCCTCATTTCCCGTGGCCAGTTGTGACAGTGGGTCCCTTTCTTTGTGGAACTCGTGTTCTTCACTCAGATATGACCTGGACGCCTTCCAAAGCCACTTCCTCTCTCCATCCATAACTTGAGCCAGGGAGAGCTGGCTCTTGCTATTCCTTGAACCAATCTCTCCTAACAAGGGTGAGCAGGCACAGGGCCTCAAGCTGAGGCTCTCACCGAGATGCTTTCCTCCTGAAACTGGCTTTCCCCCTGGGTGCTGGCTCAGGGGCCATCAGCTGTAACTCTGAGTTTGGCCAAACTCAGCTCTCATCCTGAGACTCTGGTAGGGTAGCTCACTTGTTCTCAGTGTTCTCTCTCCTTCCTGGACGTCTGCCCAAGCATTGCAGATCCCTGACCGCAGAACGGCTAAATTCCCTCCGGCCCCTTGTCCTACAATAACCCTGAGTCTCCCTGTCTTTCTCCCAAGACAATCCCTAGAGCCCAGTGCTGGACATGCAGAGGTACTGCTGGTGTCTCCCTTCCATCAGGGTCCTGGAGCTCTTGTCTCCACTCTGTCCTGTCCTCTCTTGTCATCTCCTCCATGACCTCCTGCTTCAATCCTTGGAATAACCCATTAGCTAGTTCTGTGTCTGCTCTCCCTGACAACTCCCTGGCACCCCCTTGCTACCTCGACATGCTCATCACTCTAGAGGTCAAGGAACTCTTGGGTTATGTATAACCTAAACCCGGACAGTCCCTCTGGCCATTATGGACCCCTGTGGTGCTCCCGGTGTGTTTTGGTGGCTAAATGACTTCTAATCATGCCCTAACACTGCAAACAGTAATTTTTTTCTGGAAAGGAAACTCCTTCAGGATATAAGCAGTAGTGAAGCAAAACCACCCAGAGCTACCAGTTAGGAGGCTGTACTGATAAAGAAGCAGTGCTGAGGCTCTTCTAAAATAAAGCAGAACTTTGAAGAAGCTTAGAAAAATAGTGTTTGTGTTCATTCTCACGGGCAGGCAAACAGACAGACAAACCCCGATTGTCCCAGAAACATCTCAGCTCGGCTCCCCAGGTCTACAGGGTGAACCCCTTCCTGGAGTTCATGTGGCAGATACTATGCTCCGTGTTGCTTATGCCCTTATTCCCTTTAAAGTATGTGGTTCAGACTGGCTGGAGCTGCCGTGATCCCCCAGAGCAGCCAGCACTAAGGCTGGGAGTGTCAGAAGGGTGCCCTCACTGCAGGCAGGCTCCCTGAAGAGGCTGCCTCATTCTGCCCCACACCAGAGGACCCACCAGGGAATCAACACAGAGTGAAGCTGGAATAAAGGGTGAAACGGAATAAATGGACGCAATTGCTGGCCATAAAACCAAAAGCAAGTGAAGCCAACTTCACGGTTAGGAAAGAACTGGGAACGTGTGGGTGTGTGCTCTCAAGGCCTGAGGAAAATTCCGGAAGTCCAGCAGATGTTTTTTGTTAGGAGGCGTTGGAAGCCTGAGGACTGTATCTTCTTCTTGGGAAACAAGTCGATGTAAGCAGCATGTTTCCCATTTAAGTGGTTTTCTGCTAGGCTCACAAAATGCAAAGCATGTCAGTAGGTACGGCGAACTCCAGACCTTTCCCAGGGTGCCCAGAGCACCTCTGATAATCCCTGAAGGGTGTAGTGATTGGGGCAGACAGGCACCCGCTGTGATTTCTGCCCGCTTATTTATGGATCACCCTCAGCCGTAATGGTTGCTTCGGGTTTGGCGGTGGCGAAACGTTCCCTCCTTTGGAAGGTACTGTCAGCGTCACAGTGGCCATTTCCTTGGCTTAGGGTGTTTCTATGGAAACATTAATAAGTGGGGACTTATGGTAAAGGAGTCAGAGGTCAGGACAAAGTGGCTCCCTACTCTCCAGAGACAATCTGGAACCTATAAAGAAGTTCCCGTCTGAGGTGGGGCCCCTGCCTGAGGCAGGCCACCTTAGAGTCCTTCTGGAAGGACAAGGTCTCCAATGGACTGGAGGTTAGTGAGTTAATGCTCAGGAAGCAACCTGGATCTCATTTAAATATTGCATCTGCTGGAGAACTTCCATACAGAAACTGGTCCAGGAGCTGCTTGGAAGAGTCTGTATGAACAAAATGTACTTCACGAGCAGCCGGAGGTGGAGCTGCTCTCGGGGCAGTGATGGATGAGTGCGAGCTAATATCCCACCTACAGTCCTGTGAAAGCTCGGGGCTCCAGCTGGCTGTGTGTTTTGGAGAGCTGAGCAGATTGCTCCACGTGGTCACTGGATACGTTGCTAACTCGGACCGTGTTCAAAGCCATGATTTTCTCCTAGCCCTGGGGACATTGCTCAAGTCACTGAGAATTTTCCTGGCATTCCCTCGGAGGGAGCTTTTGAACCGACCAGGCTACAGACGCCAACGTGAACCCTACACAGATCCCACCAACATCTAGTCTCCCCATACGAGGAGCAGGTGGCTATGGCTTTCCTGCCAGGAAGGCAATGGGTGCATACATGACCAGATTAAAGTACAGTAGGTCAGTTGTGTGGGAATTTATATTTTAAACACTTTCATGGCAGATCTCCCAAAATGGATGTGTTTCTTTGAAAAGTTCCATTTTTTTCATATATTTTTTTTCTTGTAAAAGTTCTTAAAACAGGACTCTGTCACCCAGGGAATGTGCCTTGGAGGAGAAACTAATTCACAAGACTAGGCTCAACTTAACCTAGTTGTTTTTGGTCATTTGTGAGAAAACACCCAAGTTCTGATCTGCAAAACTATAGGTCTGGGACCAGCCGAGCTGTGGGTGCTAATTTAAACACTAGGGAAAACTGGATTGTCCCTTCCTCCCTTCACCAAGTCAGGATGGGGGTCTTTTGGCTGGGTCTGAGGTTGACCTACCAAAATAACACTCAAGAAGATTAAAAAAAAATACAGTGTAGCCCAGGATGGCCTGCTACGTAGCCAAGGATGCCTCCACTTCCCAAGAGCTAGGATTGCTCTACACACATGATTTGATTTCTGATTTTGCAGCTGGGGCTTCAGGGGTTGTCAGTCCAGGCAACTGTGGAGCAGATGTCTAACACTTTGACTTTTTCCCAGGAAGTTGTCATTCTTTCTATCTGTTTCTTAGCCTTCTTTTACAACTGCTACCAGAAAGCCAGGCACCAGGAAGCTGCATCACAATGCATGTGTTTTTTTAAATTTTACTGCCAATTAAAAAAAAAAAAATCTTACAACCAAGAATTGGCAAGATTTTGTAATTGTTTTTCTTTCTTTCTTTTTTTTTTTTAAATTTCTTTAAGTGAGAAAAAAAAGGTAGTTTCATGTAACTAAGGAAAAAAATAGTTCTTTAGGAATGAGGACCCCTCAAGAAGGATGCTTTAAAGAAACTGTGCCATGTTAACGTGGCTGATGGAACTCCCACCCCTCCTGGGTATGTCTGTCCATGCACGGCTGATTGTGGCTTCCTCCATCCTGTCTCTAAGCAATGGTGACTCCCAGGTTCTCTTTAAAACCACTTCTTCACAGTTGCTGTTTAAATAGGCAACATGTTTCTCCAGAGTAAACACTCTCTTCTTTCACAGTGACATGGAAAGATGGCCAGGGAAATGAATTTCCAAGAAGGGACAGTACAAGGAAGAGGAAAACAGGGAAAGAAGTGAAATCTGATGTTGATTTAGATTTTTTGTGTTCTAAAAATAACATGAAAGCCTTCCACATGCTGACTGTCCTAGTGATCTGGCCGATCTGTTTGTTTGTCAGTTTTCCCAGGGTGGACGGCTTTTTTCTAGGTAGGGTGCAGCTGCTTTTAAGTCAGTATTAGCCCCTTTTCTCAGCTCATCAGATGAGCCTAACTTAGAGAATCTCTTACTGAACTCAAAGCCACAAAAAAATAAATTTGTGGCTATAAAGACTAGGGCGGAGCAGCTCATGCCCTCTGCCCACCCACAGCCTCCACACCCAGGGTGGGTCTTACCCTAGCCCACTCCCTCCACGGAGGACCATTCATCCCCAGGGAAGCCAGTGGAATCACCGAAGATCGCCCTGTCCCCTTCACCCGATTCCCTCTGCTGCATTTCCCTAAGTGGCAGTCCAAGTCTGGGCCAATACTTCTGGCTTCCACTTTTGATTTACTACCCAAATGCCATGCCTGCCTTGCCAATATTGTGAAATATGCCACCTACGCGGTTCTTAAAAAGTGAAAAGAGTTTAATGTCTTAGTAATGGAAAATGTGTATCCATCACTAAGTGGAGAGGAGAAATAGAAGCTCATTTTAAATCTCCCTCCCTCCCTCCCTTCCTCTCTCTCCCTCTCTAAACAAGCTCCCACATATAAAGAACCCAACCCTGCCTGAGGACACATTGGAATGAATGACAGATCTGGAACATGGAGGCAAAACGGATGGCTTGGGTCACTGTGGGGGAATAGTTTTTGGTTCCAGGTCAGCGCAGGCCACTTCTCTGTGGACCTGTCTGGCAGAGCCCTGCTAGGAGCAGCATCCAAGATTGCTGTGACGCATCTCCGAGTGACCAGCGTGGGAGCCTTATCTCCAGACAGACAAGTGTGGGGGTGGATAGACAGATGGCTGGGGGAACGTTTCCAAAAGCCCTCCGACTGCCATGCACTGTTAGCAGGGTTCCCTGCACGCTGGGCAGGCCTGCTCCAGCTGGAGTGGCTTTATGACCAAGGATGGTAAGGTTGTGGGTAACTTGCCTTAGTCATGTTGGTCAGCCCAGGCTGGCAGGGCTCAGGACTTGGGGAATTCAGGGGCTTGGCTTGAACCACAACATAAAACCACAGAACATTTGCACATTTACGAGGTCCCTTTCCTGAAATCACCCAGTGCCGTTTATAAATCTGTTCTTACCAAACAGCAAATCTAATGCTGACGTCACTGTCCTTGACTGGCTGGTAACAACCTGCAGTACTCTGTTCCCGAGAAATGGGATGAAAGGGGAAACTCACTCCTTCCTACCATGACTGTGAATGGATTTCAGGTGGGGTTCAGTTGTAAGATGCTCAGGACTTACTTCTGGGAGTTGTCTGGAAAGGGATGGGGAGGGCTGAGCTCAGCTGGCACAGTGAGCACCCAGCATGCATGTGTGAAGCCAGAGTTTGATCTCGGAGGTGAGTGTGGTGGCACATGCCTGTATTGCCTCCTCAACTGTACAAGTGAGAAGTGAAGAAGGGACGGGGCCCTGTGCTATTCCACTAAGAGAATCCAGGACAAGGGGCATGCTCTCTGCCCACAGGCCTTCTGCTTGGCCAGCTTTCATCATGCCTGGGGCTCCAAGTCCCCTAATGCATGGCTTGGGAGAACGGGAGTGTGGGGCAGGTGAAGGCCTTCTGTCTCCAGCCTGTGGTCTTCTGAGACCATCTGGACCCTCTGACTGCAGGGTCAGAGTAACGTCCCTGGAACGTCCCACGCCTGGGCCAGTTGATGAATGACGGCCACACCTTCAGGGAACTGCAGGCTGATGAGTGGGTGAGAGGGAGACATTGCGCCCCACAGACGGAGGAGGTCCTGAAACAGTGGCTCGTTCTTGGCATGAAGCTCATGAGTGTTCAGTAAACCAACCCCTGAGAGCCTTCTCTTAGCATGGCAGTTTCCTGTCATAGCCAAAGGAAAAGCAGCCTGTCCCTGCCCAGAGGGATGCGGGCTGGGTGCGGGCTCCCTGAACTGTCCTTTTGAGCCACTGCAGGGAGTGTTCTGGCCAAACCTAGCATCCTGTTAGCCATTGATTGAGGTCTAATTTCCCAGGAGCCGTGTGCTGGCCTGGCGGAAGGGGAACTAGGGCACCTCCCAGGTCCTCAGTTGCATGCTTACAGCCCTTTCCCCTATGTGCTTCTAACAAGTGGTGGTGATTCCCCACATGGTTTCATTTTGACTCATGTTTGAATGAGCTATCAAACTGACAACCAAATCTGTGTCAGTCTGTGGCGAGAAGGTGGTGCCTGCCAGCAGGCCTGTGTTATAAGCAGTGCATGGACCTAGGCTCCTGGGCTGGATGTTCTAGTGGGATCTCCTTCTGGCCGAGCCATGGAAGGCGATGCTTCAGCCACAGGGAAAAGTGTCACTCCTGATGTGGTAAAGCACGGTGAAAAGGAGGCAGCAACAGGTAGCTGGACACTGGCTGAGGACTGAGTCGGGGCTGGGATGCCTTGGATTGCTCTGCGGCTGGGGGTGGGCAGCATTTGTTTATCTACAGCAATCCCAGCTCCTTGGGTCCTTTGCTTCAATACTCTGATAGCCGAAGGGAGGAGCACAATGTCTCGTTAGCATATCTTCAGGAGGTTTCCACCCTGAGCATGTCCCTGCATGCTCCCCTGCAAGCTCCGTGCTTCCCAACGCTTTCTGTGACAGTCAGGTTCCAGCTGGACCTTCATACCACTGAAGCTGGGGACGGGAGCCAGCATCCATTCTGTGAGGAGCCGGATGGCATGGCCTCATCTGAGTCAGTGAGAGTAGTGGTTTTTCTTTAGAATGGCAGTCTTCTTTGTTAAACTGCTACAGAAAATATAGATGAACACCAAAGAAAACGGAGGACTAAAAAGCTTACCCTCTGACAATCCAAATACATAATAAGTGTCATCTCATTTTACACAGGCTTATGCCACACGGTGCTGTGCTCACAGAAAAGTCCTCCCGACGTCATTTCAGCCCTGCAGCATCTGCCCTTTATCACTCTTAGGTAGGAGCGCAGCTGGCGAGAGGCGTAGTTTTATGTTTTGAATTCGCTTCCCACTTTGGTAAGCTTTAAAACGAACTTGCCAGAAAACGGCAAACACTCAGTTTTACCTCACACCAGAAGGCCTCCAGCAACTTCAACAGTTTTACCCTCAGCCTTTCCTGGATGTGGACAGCTCTGAGTATCTGCTCCGTCTTCAGAAAGGTAATCCAGGGCACGGTCCCTGAGAGAAGAGCAGGCCCATGGAGCTTGCTCAGTTCATTGATGCCTAAGATCTGATGGCAGGCTTCCTTTTTGGTCCTAACCTACGCCTTCTGGTAAATCTTTTCCCTTCTAATTCTCCTCACAGCCAGGACAGAAACCAACCAATCAGGTACCTGCTATGGCCTCTTCCTGAACTTATAGACACATTTCATATTTCTTATTTTATTTTCTGGGGATGAAAATTGCCCTTCCATATCCAAGGACTACATGGCAGTTAAGGGAGGAAGAAGGATGTAGAGGCCCCACAGAAGAGCAGACAATTCCAGGGCAGGAAATCTCCAATAATTATTCCTGCCACAATTAGATAAGGGGTGGGAAGGACAGGGAGGAAGTGGAGGGGATTCTCAGGCGTCCCTTGAGGAAATGGGAATGAGACAGGCCTTGCACTAATATGGGCTTCTTTCTGCTGGGGAAGGAACACCATCTGCGGGGAAGACGTCACAGGCATTGCCAAGTGGAGGCACAGCAGGGAGCCGGGGAGAACCCTGCAGACTTGCCGCTCTGGCCGTGGCCGCCTTTTTTCCCAGTTTAAACTCATCTCCAATTTATTCCTTTCTCTCTGGAGCCTCCAGACCAGCGGTTCTCACCCCCCCCCTAGTGCTGCAACCCTTTAAAACAGTTCCTCATGTTGTGGTGACCCCCAACCATAAAATTATTTTTGCTGCTACTTCATAATTGCAATTTTGCTACCTTCATGAAACATAATGTAAATGTCTTTGGAGATGGCAGTTGAGAAATGATGCTTTAGAGGGTGAAGGTGCCAGCCTTGCTTGCTTCTCTCCCTCCACAGAGGAACAGCCTGCAGCGGTCACCTTCCAGCGTCACTCTTTGAGTTCCTTTAAGTCTTCTGGAACATGCCTCAAGCTCCATGTGGGCTTTCTTGACAAGAGGTGTCGATTTGTTTGTTTCCTGTGGACTCTTTTTTTCCTTCACTGATCAATCCAGGCTGTCAGGATTTCAGCCCCCTTCTGTCTTTTAGAATCTTAAGTCTGAAGTATCTCGCCCATACCATGTATTGTTGAAAACTTTATTAACCCACCCTTGAGGAAACAGTGTGTGTATGTGTGTGTATGGGGGGTGGGAGGGAGAGACAGAAACAGAGAGACAGAGGCAAAGAGACAGACAGACAGACACACAGACACAGACACAGACACACACACACACACACACACACACACACACACACACACACACACTCCAAAACAGAAGTCTACAAACTGCTCAAGTTGTATGGGCACGTAAGGAGGACTAAGATACTCAAAGCAAAGAATGGTTAAGAGGTTTCCAGCATGAGTTGGAGAGAAGTAGCCATCAGTGCTCAGAGCCTGTTCAGGCTAAAGAGTGAAGTGCCCTCCTGGGATGGGTGGAAGTCACTAGGAGCCACGGTCATCACTCATCTCCACGGCCGCACACTGGGCATTAGAAGCTCCTTCGTTTCTCCCTAGCCTTCTAGTCACTTGGTTCCTAAGGTATTAACTACTGGGCGGGGTTTAACTCTGCAGGCCTCAGGAGTTTATGCAAGGTTACTGGGCCAGGTCATAGAAGATCTGCCAGACCCTGGATCCGAGCCTTTCTATTCAGTTTCTTCTTCAAAAGTCATCCCTAGGGACTGGACGAACAATGCAAGAATGTGTTGTGAGTCCTCTGGGAATTCTTTCAAGTCAAGGTATGGTTAGTAAGGCTGATACTTCCAGAGTCTGGAGACTGCCACAGACTGTACAGAGCACCAGGCAGCCACACCTCCTGCAGTCTCTCCTGGGCCCTTGTGTCTGGTGGCTGACTTAGCAGAAGACTCGTTAGCAAACCCAAAGTCCCAGCCTGCTGCAAAGCTCAGGAGTCTCCAGAGTTATGTCCTTGGGACTTTGACCCATGCAAGGGGCAAGAAAACCCACTGTGGTCAGCGAAGGGTTTTGAATGCACAGTTTCCAATACGATTTTTCAAATTCAACCCCAAACAAAAAGAAACAACAACAGAAACTGTCCCAGAGCATGACTAAAAGTAAATGCATGTTTTTCCATGAATGAGAAAATGCCCTAAAAACAAGTCTGGACCCTACTCTTACCCACATTTATAATTTACTTGTGACGCAAATATTGAATAAACAGCAGGAAAAGATACTGCCAGACACAAACAAGAGGTTTCCACTTGATACCCGTCCGTTTAGAAAACAGTTGTCAATATATAAATAAGGATTCGATTCAAGTTTGTTAGTGATCCCAAATGTTCAGGACGCCATGGGAATGAGGACTCGCTGACCGCAGGCTTGATGGGAGGGGAGCTCTCTGGGGTCCTCGGTTGGCTGAGGGGGCCTCTCAGGCATGCACAGCCCTCTGTATAGAATTCCTCTCTGAGAAACATGCTGGGAACTCGTCATTGAGAATCACCGTCAGGGGAGTCAAAGGCTGTGAGAACAGTCCCGGGAGGATGGGTTTCCGTTGCTCTGTGGAATAGCTAGGCTGAGCTCAGAAATCACAGATTGGAATGCCTAAACCAAGCTTCGAGACGGGACTTAATGGAGCATCCACAGGCGGAGGAGAGCATGGACCTGACACTCGGCCTCACCTGTGCTTGAGGGCTTCCTGTGACCTCAGTAACCTGAGTTCCGGAGCTCCAGGTGGCCAGGGTCCTCCTGGCTCTACTGTCTAAGGCTGTTTGGGTGGGTCTTCGTGTCCTTGTGTGTGTGTGTGTGTGGGGGGGAGCGATGGCCTTGCCGTCTTCCTTGGAAGTATACCCTGTTAAGCTCCAGGGATTTTAGTCTTCAGGGAGTGCCATGTGACCCAAGGGCAACTGCTCTCGGTACCTCTGGAGAGAGCACTGAAAGGAAGAACAGGGGGCCTGCCAGGGTGCTGTGCTACAGGACAGCTGACATGCTTGTGTCCCGAATGGGACCAAATACCCAGGACACACACGATGCGTGTGCATAACAGAGCCCTCTAGCTGTTTTTCCATGTTACCCCATATCAAGTAAAGCAGTTCTTAATAAGATGGACTTTGCCTGAGCAAGCACACAACGTGCTGACTGGAAATGCTCGACTGATGTGTATTTATTAAACATAGGTATGTTTTTTTGTTTTGTTTTTTTTTTTTAAAGATTTATTTATTTTATGTATATGAATGTTCTATCTGCATTCACACCTACCAGAAGAGGGAATCAGTTCACATTATGGATGGTTGTGAGCCACCATGTGGTTGCTGGGAATTGAACTCATGACCTTTGGAAGAGCAGACAGTGCTCTTAACCACTGAGCCATCTCTCCAGCCCAAACATAGGTATGTTTTGAGGGAGGAGTGGGAACTGTATAAGGAGTAAGGTCATTTAAAACATTTTTTTTTCTTTTTGAGACAGAGTCTCACGTAGAGAAAAAGTCTCACGTAGCAGATGGCCTTGAACTCACTATGTAGTGGTGGCCCTGAACTCATGACCCTCATGCCTTAACCTCCTGAATGTTGGGATTATAGGCACACATCACCAGGCCCAGCTTAAATTTTTTTTAGCCTTAGAAATGTCTAAAGCAAAAAGTATTAGATATACTCAACCAGGAAGGCCGCTTCAAACTTATGTGGCTGTCACTGACTATCCCATCACGAAGAACACTCCGGGGGGCCTGGTCTGGGGTCAACCTGAGAATGCCTACCATAGAGCATCACCCTGGGTGTCACCTCACCTTGGACGGGGAATCCGGTGGCCCGCGGGGAAGACACGGAGCTGAGGAGACTGCTTCTGGCTTTTAGGGGGGCGGTGCTAACCAGGCCTGACCTCGTGGCTTTGTGTTCATCTTCACGGACGCTGCTCCTCACAGTGATCTCAACTACAAAGTGGGTTCGCTCCAGCTCTCTCCTTCTGTGTGTGTGTGTGTGTGTGTGTGTGTGTGTGTGTGTGGTGTGTCTACCTGTGTGTGTGTGCTTGTGTGTGTATACGGGGGTGTAAAGGGAGAGCAAGTACAGCCCCTGTTGAGTAGTATCCTAGTTCTGTGCTACTTTGGGATGCTGGGAGGTGAGGTGGCTGGCCCCTGCACTGTCTCCACAGGTCTCCAGTACAGCCTCACGCCGGTTCAGAATGATGTCCCGAATGAGCTGGAGGCTCGTCTGCCTCATTATCAGCCCAGCTGGAGGTGCCACACACAAGGGAAAGTGGGCCTGGAGCCAGCAGCTCTGAGTGATGGGCAAGCCAGCTTCCAGTACCCTGGAGCAGGGGGGCCTGGGCACATTCAGCAGGGGCTGGGAGTGGGAATCCCAGGAGAGCATGGGCACCCAAGGGGTGCAGAGTGAAGAATGTGGAACACATGGCTGGCCATGTAACACAAGGAGCCTGTCTCTGGGAGGCAGGGAGGTCCAGGAAGCAGTGGCAAGCAGAACTTTGAAGTTTGGGTGACAATGTCTGCCATGCATGGGCTCTGGCATCAGAGTTTTCCCTTGGGTTATATATATAAATTGGAGTCTGTGTTATCCACTAGCTAGACTGCAGGCAATGAGCTGACCCTGGTGTCTGCGAGGGGCACAGGGCTTTCTGCTGACTCACCACGTGGAAGTTTTGTCTCTGGGTGCCAGGTTTAAGGGCAAGAAGCACTGCTTTCTGATGGATAAAAACTCTCGTTCTATAAACACTTTCCTCCCAGCAGCAATTCATCTTGCTCTTGGACTTAGCACATGTGGCAAGAGTGTGATGGATCGCAAGACTTGTTCTCTTTCTCATTCAAAGAGTAAAAATAAAACTTGGATTTCGGGCAGAGGGGAGGTGGCAGTGCCAGAAGCACAGAAACCTTCCCTTTTCCAGTAGTGTCTGCAGCGGGAGCCACACCCGGCGGAGCCTCCTGGAAGAGGCAGATGCAGGCAGTGCCTGGACTCTCTCTGCCTAGAGGCGGGCGCAGGGCTGAGCTATTATGAGCTGTCTAGGGTTTCAGGGGGCATATAAATAAGAACATAACAGCTTATCTTTGGCCATGGAGGTATACTCTTAGGAATTCCGTTCAAATCAAGCCTTGACCCTAAGTTCTCTCCTTGGCCATTTTTGGTGTTTTATTGTAAAGGCGGCACTTTTTGTCTTAAACAGAATAATGACCTAGGAGCACTCGAAACGCTATTTTTGCTTGTGCAATTGGTGGGCTCTGCACACAGCCCCAGAGGTTCATGTTGGAGGGCAGGTGAGCAGAATAGTGGACACTCTTCATGCTCTGACTTCATCGCTTCACGACCCAGAGGGCCTTGAGCCCAGCACACAGCAAAGCCAGAACCAGGGCTGACCAGCCAGTGTTCCACAGGGCCCAGTGAAGGTGCCAGGAGGGGGTGGAGCGTGGAGGAGGGCTGCTGCTCTGTTCAGCTCTAAGCTGGGGTCTTGTGTCCCTGCCAGGACCCGCTGCTCGTCTGGCTTCAGTGCTGGCCTCTGAGCCTCGAGCTGACGTGAATTTAGAACAACCCACACCAAAAATCTCAGAAAATTTCTAAACTTAGAAAAGAGCTCAGGGCTCTGACTAGGTTGGGCCTGTTGTGTTTGTTCCCAGATTGGAGCCACCAGCAGCCAGGTAGGCAAACGCCCAGGTCCGTGTAGGATTCGGGGGACCAGTGGCAAGTGTGGCGGGTACTTGGTTTTCCAGCAGAGCTGCTGTCCACACCGCGGGAGATCCCCCACTTGGACAGCACAGGTGGGCTGAAGCCGGGGGCAGGTTTCTTCGGTCAGCCTGACTCAGGATCCCAGTCACATGAGACTCAGGATTCCAGTCATATGACCCCAACCAGCTCAGTGTCTGCATGTGTGAGAGGCTTCTTCTTGTGAGATTGGAATGCCAGCTGTGGGGGCACGGCTGGTGTGTTTGGGTTGGTCCTTTCAAGTAAGTTTTCTGGGTGAAGGTTTCCCCACTAAACATCCGACCCTCCCCCAGCACCTTCAGCAAAACCTTTCTAAAATCCCTGGACTTGGAAGACCACCCCAGAGGGCCAGCTCGTCTTCTGTGATGACTTAGGTATGTGTGTCACAGACCAGAGTTTTCCCCTCCACCGAAGAAGCCACACGGCAGATACTCATTAGGTCTGTGGGCTAATCGGGAATGAGAGGGACACGGCAATGGATGGATGATGGGGACATCTTTCATACTATTAAAGACATCATGGCAGCAACAGGACGGCCGAGTGGGTTGGGTTGGGTTGTGCATGAGCTTTTGTTTGTTTGTTTGTTTGTTTTACCTCAGCACTGATTTTGTTTCTGGTGGACTGTGTTTCACGCTGGCAGACACATCCACGTGTGTCTTCTAAGAAGCCATTAAGCTGGTCATCCCTGACATGACTGAGCATTATCTGGGCCTCTGGGAGCTCCTCACTCTGCTGAGTGCTGGGCTCTGCATCAGATGCAGGTTGGCTTGGGATGCAGGTTCCCCAAGGCCCTGGGGATACGGCGGCTTAACCTGGCCTCACTGACTGTGACCAACAATGGCACCTGAGATTCTCTCAGCTCACTAAGGTGGTCAGTTCTCTCCTTCTAAGACGGATGCCAGGGATAGAGCCTGGGTTGTTAGCTTGCCAGGCTGGGCATCAGACACCTTTATTTGCTGAGCATCTCGATAGTCCCTCTGACTCTGGTGTTCAGATGTTCCTTTCATGAGACCAGTCAGGGCTCTGAATCCCTTTAGTTCACGTCATTGCTCTTGTTCTTTGCCTTTAATTCGCAGACCTCATCTCTTGCCTTTCGCACAGCACCCCTACCTCCCCCCTTCCCCCAAATCTTTCTAATGTCCTGCTTGTTGGAAAAATGGACAACTCAGTTTGCCCTAGCTTTCTGGGAAGCGGGTTGCTAAGCACCAGCTGTGTGGCTGGGCAGCACCCTCAGCAGGGTTCAGAGCTGTTCATCTGAGATGTCGGAAGGTATGTGCCTGATGTAGCCAGTGAGGGGCCTCTGAGAAGCTGACCCTGGGCAGGGTCTGGACACATGTGGGAAGTGTTAGGGGGACCCAGGCAGGGGTGGCCTTTCCTGGGCCAGGGAGTGGGTAGTCTGGGGGCTGGGAAGCCATCTGTTCAGCTGGAGTGTGATCTCATTAGTGAGGAAGGACCAGGGCTGCCTGAGGACAGGGCACATATGATCCTGCCAGACTAGTGATGGCACGTGTGGGGTTGGGTCAGGAGGATCACAGAGCTGGAAGGTTTTAGAGCCCACCTTATCTTAACAGGGCATCAAAAGTAGCTGTTGGTACTTTCTTTCCAGTCTTCTACATGGTCCTTCTGTGGTCAATTTAAGATCGCTACCTAGTTTGTATACAGACTGGGTATCTTTGTTCCCTTAAGGGTGGGATCTCCCTCCTGACGTGGGATGGGTCACAGACCTGTTGCCTTTCTCTAGACACAATGCCGTGGAGAGCAAAAGGGACAGAATTTGTACTCTTCAAAGTGGGGAGGTCCTTAAACTGGGTGATTGGTGGGCAAGTGCATCGGTTTAAATGAGATGAGACAAAAATCTCCATGGACTGCTCTGCAGTATTAATTTCCTGGCTTACTGTGTGTGCACAGCCTTGTCTAATCTAAATATTCAAATGAAGCCTTTTTTTTGACATGATGTGAACTCAAGAATCCTACCCTCAAAGCCACAATCGCACACTGCAGCAGACTGCCCTTTGTCAGGTGAATACAAAATTACTTTCTAAATCCAGACCCCCAAAGAATATGGCCTACGAAACAGCAGCTTCCGGATTCACAAACAGTGGTTCCTTCTCTCCTCTTCCTCTGGGCCCTGAGGGTAATGTGAACTGTACATAAGGCTAACCCGACGAAGCAACAGGAAAACAGCACTCTTCCCTTTCTCTCCCCACCTCAGACCATCCAGACTCTACCAGCAGAATGGACCTTGGAGCATACCTCTCTTCCTAAGCATTTGAAAAAATAAATAAGGGCCATTTGTCTTAGCCTGGCCTCTCTAAGCAGTCTTTAGAAATCTCGTTTGCTTTTTGGCTAAACAGTGTTTTCCTTTGAGACAGGTCTAACTACGTGTCCTTGGGAGGACTGAAGCTGCTATGTAGACCAGACCGGTCTGGAACTTACAGAAATCCTCCTGCCTCTGCCTCCCTAGTGCCACCACGCCTGGATTCTGGCTGGAATCTTAAAGCTGAAGTAAGAGCACAATTAGGATTTCTGTACATATTTTATAACCACACACTTAACTAGCCATCTCTGCCCTGAGTCCTCTTTCCTCAGATTATAAACGGCAACCTCTTCTTAAGAATCAAGGGATTGCATGTGTGTGTGTGTGTGTGTGTGTGTGTGTGTGTGTTGTCAATTTATCCTCTTAAACCCCCCTGCTTACTACTATCTACTTAAGAAAACCTTTCAGCACAACTGTCACAGGGTGTTACCTACTGTCTTCAATCTTATTTACTTGGTGTGACACACTTCATACCTCGTACGTACACCTTAGCATGTTCACTTTGAACCATCTGTGAAGCAACTATGACGGCTTTCCATAAATAAAGCAGCTGTATTTATGAGGTTTCTAAGGAAGAAGATGACTCACGCCTGTAGCCTGCAGCACCTGCTTTGGTACTTATCCATCAGCAAGGCCGTGATTCAGAGCTCTCTCTGGGGACACAGGCGGAAGACCGGAGCACATTGTTCTGTGCAAACTTCAAGTCTTGTCTCTTCTCCTTAAGTCTTTAGTGTGCTGTGGAAAGAATTTATTCCACGCGGCTCACTAACAACATGCTAAAGACATGATACAGCTGTTTTAAGAAAACGGTCCTCCAGAGTCCCAAAGCTACCTTGGAGATGTAGCAAAGGCTTCATTATGGAAGGTAGCACCTCCGCTCTATGCATGAGCTGATGATGCAAGTCCTTCTAGACTACCACACCGCCTTCGTCTTCTTATCTGAGAACTGGTCCCAACAGCAGGAAACAAATGATGCTGGTGGAGAGAGGCTAGCCCCTGGGGAGCCAAGTAATAGGACCATAGCAGCCCCAAAGCAAAAGTGTCTCTTTGAAATCTGTCCTACGGAAGGTATTAGCTTCTAGAAAGAAAAATAAAGCCCACAAGAAGAGGTGACAGTATAAAATCTACTATAATCAATGATAAGATGTTGGGATAACTGCCATGCCTAGCATGAGCTCAAATTCGCTTTGTCTGTCCCTGGCTGGAAGGGAGGCAGGTGACCCCCGATGGTGTGCATGCTTGACCTCTGGTCTAGCTAGAGGATTTCTCAACGCAAATCCCAGCTGCATTGAGAAGGTGCTCATCTGAGACTCACTTCTCTGTGCCCGAGGCTGCAAAACCGATCCTGTGTGTGGCTCTATCACTTCCTGTAGCCGGAGCCGAAAAGCACAAGCGCATACCTGAGACCCTTGAGCAATGGCTTTAATGATTGCTTCTCTGTAGGATTTGCTTTGATTTAATTTTTAAAAGGTTTCAACATTTCTGAGGAAACAGTTATTCAGACGTGTGTGCAGGAATTGGGCTGTGGTTGGCTTGGGTCGCCGTGGCTGGGGTGGGCTGTAGAGGAGACAGGAACCAGGCATTCTTGGTTTAGAGACAGTGAGGTCTTTGGGGAGCCTTCTCCCCTCCTATTGCCTGCATCTGTGGGAGCTGACAACTATGACGGCAGTCCACCGATGCCTAGACTGCCTCTAAGGTAATCAGAGATTCCAAAGAGGTAGTCAGCTCCTGCGGATCCAGATAGGAGCATATTTAAAATGTTAAGTTTCCAGTTTAAAAACTAGAATCATGCATACAAGTGGTCATTATTACTGTGGATTAGGCAATGGCACAGGAAAGCCTTCTTTGAAGAACAACCCTCCCCGTTAAGTAGGAAACCTGGTAAACCCTCCTTGTTAGATAGGAAAGCCTGGTAACTACTGCGTGTGCGTGTGTGTGGGATGAAGAAGACCTCGAGACCCTTCCAACCCTTCCTTCCAGACAAAGGCATTCCGAAGGATTCCTTTGAAAACCTGCCCGATAAGAGCTCCCTGGGGCTGGTCAGGTCTTATCAGACACAGGTCTGGCCCAGCTGGGCTCAGGTCTTACATAGACTGCTCCTGGAGACTGCTCCTTGAGTGCAGAAGACATGAGGGGGGTCTCTGTTACCCTGATGGTTGCTAAGGATGCTGCCTAGGGGTTGGAGGCAGCTCAGAAGGGCCCACCCTGGAGCGGGAAGGCAGATGGATTTAGCTCTGGCCTTTCCGCCCTCTGGGGTGATGAGGAGAGCTCTGTCCCCACACTGCTAATTGTCCTGCTCCCACAGCTTCCACAGACAATGTCCTTAAAGCACCACCATTTCAGGGAGGCAAGAGAGACCACGTAGCCCCAGACCAAAAGGGGTCCAGCCCTGGACCTGAGCGTTTCCGGACAGTTTGCGAGCACTATGATGGCTCCTCTTGAACCCATTTTCGAGGAATGGGGTGGGCAGTGGCCATCCACAGGGTGGAGGAGCTTCAAGCTCCAGTCTGCCATGGCTTCTTTATCTAAGACACAGTACCTGGTAGCAGACACTGGGGAGTGAAATGGAGGAAAAGGGATTTTTCTAGAGATGGCCCCGAGAACAGTCCTTTAGGTCAGATGACCTGCTTCCATTGAGGGGGCCATCCTACACACTGTAGACAAATCCCAGGCTCGACTACAAAATGAGGGTGGGGTGGGGAGAGGGAGATGGAGCTAGGATAAGTAGACACTTGCCTCATTGTCACTGCTGTGGGCACTCTGCCCCGTTTGACAGAGGGTAAACTGAGGGGGAGGGCGTGTCTGATGCCCCAAGTGCCCCGGCTTCTATATGCTGGAGCACGGAGTGGAGTCCAAGACGGAGTTGCTCACTTGGGATGTCACTTCCGACCCTGGATAGCAAACACTGCAGTACATACGCACATGGCCTGGTGTGGGATACCTTCCTCCACACTGGGTGGGGTGGGTGGGAGGCCTGAGGAAACCAGGGATTGCAAGAATGACTTCCCAGACCCACAGCCCCCGCAGGAGAGCTATTGTGGGAGCTGCAGGGTACCACCCATGGCTCACAGGAGGAGACTTGAGAGCCTTCCAGGGCAGCCAGGGTGTTCTTGAGCTCAGGAATGCTCTGAGAGGGGAGATTTCAGGAGGCTGTGGTGGTGTAATCAGGCTAAGGTTAGGAGCGGGGGTGGGGGCAGGGCTGGGCTTGGGCAAGCAGGACTTAGGGATTCTCGGTGTCTAGGGGCCTGGAGGGAGCACTGGACACATTTGCAGAGGCCTCCCAGTGCACCATCAGGAGACTCTGAGCACCAAGGGGAAAGAGTGAGCAGGGAGGCAGGTGATGACAATTCCTGCCACGGAACTGTCTCCAAAGGAGGCAAGGGAAGAGCACACAGACAGGGAGGCTGGAGAACCAATTTACAGCACTGTCTCCTCCCTGGCTCAGCAGCTTTGTTTAGGAAAAGAAGCCACCCATGCAGAAATGAGGTTGAGGCGGCAGGGCCAACTTTGGACCAGTAAGTTTCAAGTATGCAGCATGGTACTAGGATATCCGAGGATGCTCATCTGGGCCAGCACTGGATCTCAGTTCAATTTTTGGCCCCAGACTCTCCAATTATGTGACTGTGGGCAGCTCACTTTATTGTTCTTGATTTAATTTCCTCAAAATGAAATGGGGACTGCTTCACGAGGTCTATCGGAATTTCTCGGACACAAAGTATTCCCAGTAAGCCCAGGCATCACCATAGCAACCAGGAGCATGCCACTTCCTCCTCCCCATAACTCATACCAAGCATGAAGGAGAAAGCCAAGTGGTGTTCCACTCTGGCACACCTTCTACCAAATATGCCTATCAGAGGGCCAGGAAAATACAGAGGCAGGAAGGCAGCTACCTGGCGGATGTTGAAGAAAGGTGTGAAGATGGTGTTGACTCTTAAAGAGGTAAGACTCTGGGACATCCTCACATTTCCAGTGTTCCTAAGCACCGAGACACAGGCATTTCCAGAACATGTGTGTAACAAGTGTTCGAGAGCTCTGACTCCCTGCAGGTCAGGCAGGGAGATCCTATCTCTGCATGTGGCTGAGCCTGATATGAAGGAGACAGCTCAGCCTTCACTTCAGAGTTCATGCCCTGTGTTTCCTTCTGAGCACAGACTATTGGTCATAGTGGGAGCAATGCTCTCTGAGGTATTTGGATTTTCCTCTTGAAAGAACAGTAGTGTGGTGCTTCACCACTCTGAAAGGATGGTGAAATCCACTCTTGGAGATGCACCCAGCTCCATGAAGGGAAAGAGGAGGGTCCTGATGTCTTCCACCTTGGGACATGCTGCTCTCACACTGGGTTTGGGGCAGGAAGAGGGGGGTCCTGACTTAGGGGTTCCAAGTCAGTCTCAGGATTCTGAAACCTAGGCTTATTATTAACACGGAACAGATACCCCGAAGGAGTAATAGCCTAGGTTTGAAAGATTTCACAATAAAGTCATTATGAGTTTTTTTAATTGCAAAAAAAAAAAAAGAGGTAACAGATATCCTACCTCTGAGAAAGGTGATGTGGACAAAAATAAACTTAGTCACTAAACCATATGGCTAGTAGGAAATGGGACAAATATTCCACCATAGCTCACAAATGTCAGAACCCACCTGAAGTTTGGAAATCAAACCCTCTGAGTCAGAACAATGGCTTTCCATAACACCCATTGTGCATGCAGATGACGGGAAATTCAGACACAAACAAGAGACAAACAGCAAAACCTGCCAAGAAGGTTCAGGAAACACTTGCTCATGTCCCCCCAAAGCAGAGCAAGACACTAATTACTATTTCAGATGAACGTTAAAAATAACACCCGCTTTACTGTAGTGGCCACAAAAGGAGATTTGAATAAAACATTGTTAAAAAAAACAAAAAATGTTTCAATTATATCTTCTGTTTAAATTGGGAGATTTATCTTTATAGGTTATCTTTCTTGGCAAAATGAGATAAGATTTTTTTTTTTTTTACAGACCAGAAAAAGCTATCTTCTACAAATAACATGTGTTAAAAATAATCACAGTGATAAACAAACAATAAAAGGTTTAAATTTTAGACAACAGGACAATACTGCTAGCTTTGGTTGTAAGAACAGGGTGTGGGCAAACCCAGGAAGAGAAGCTATGTGGGACCAGCCTTTCCATTTCCACATGCTACCCTGCCCAGCTCAGAAATCACTTGAAAGGACAGGCAGTTTGCCTGGGTCCTCACAGGCAGAAATTTACCATTAAACAAGAAAGGCTGTTGAAGGACTTTGGGCAGGCCTTTGTGCCTGTCACATTCCCATGACAGGTAGTAAGGCCTTCTTTCCAGGAACCACCTCCGAGAGGGGATCCTGAGCCTGAGGTGTTGGGCCCAGGGAGATCAATGGTCACTGTCAATCACTTATTAAATACTGGATTGTTCATGCTTCATTTACAGCATCAGCGTCTGTGGACTGAAGGGAGAATTGATAGAACCCCCTGGAGTGGGATTAGGGGGCAGTGGAGAGAGGAGGGAGGGAGGGAGGGAGGGGTAAACGTGTGGGGGTTCCCCAGCTCCTTAGGGTAGAATTTGATCTTGGCTTCGCTGGCCTACTTCACCACCTGTGAGCCAAATCTTGGACTGTGTCTGGAGTCCTTGTGGCCCAGTGCCAAGAGCAAACAGGGATCAACAGGGGACATGGTGACAATAGAAGGAGCGTGCTCTTGGGGCGCAGCCAGCCTCAGACCACAGCCAGTAAAGTCTAGGTGTGTCTAGGCTTCCCAGTGCCTGTGGGTGTGGCCAGGGTGGAAGCACACGCAGAAGGCAGGGTGTGCTGTGAACAGCAATCAGTAGTAGGTCACTCAGGGTTTGATGAAGACATGGGATGAACTTGAGGAGGCAACAGTGTAATCAAAAAACAGACCAGGACATTAAAGGCGCACACTGGGACTTTCAAAACATTTTCAGACATGATTAAGTGCTAAAAATAACAAAATTCCCATAGTGTGCAGCACTGGCCAATAAAGGGTTTCCTATAACAGTGAGCTGTTGCTTTAGAAAGACAGAGAATATAAATTTCAATACATAACTGTATGTAAAAGCCTACATGTAAAAATGCATGGCATGCAGATCCTGCAGTCCCTAGCACACTGGCTGCTGCACATCTCTTAGCTCTAGGAGGCAGAACAGCAACCAGAAGTATGTCTTCCTAGTCCAGGAGCTGCTGGGAGGGATGCTCGGCCATAAGGACAGTTCTTGTCCCCCGCAAATGTCAATTTCAGAAGACAACTTATTCAGCCGTGCCGTTGGCTTTGGCTTTCCATGACTCATCTTTCCTGCCAAGATAACTGACACTTTTGAAGGGCACCCTTTTCATTAAATTGTATTTCCCTCTACTAAAGAAGTCGCTTTCATCTTCTGGACTTGGGAGGCCATTTTTTCACCCACAAAGTCCTTCTGTTTGTTCCTTTGTGGCTTGTTCTCCTTGGGGGTAAGCAGACAGCCACATACCCTGTCTATCTATGCTAGCCTCAAAAATAAAGCCCCCCAATACCAGTGGCAATTCACATTTAGAAACAGCTTTCTTGGTCCATGGCCACTTTGATGGCATGTCTGTGTTTGAACTGGGTCAGATAGAGTTGAGGGAGAGAGACAGACAGACAGACAGACAGACAGACAGACATGGGCAGGCAGGCAGGCAGACAAACACAAACACAGAGCAACAGAGACAGAGAGACACACTAAGGGAAGAACTCTCCCCCACTTTTCCATACCACAAGTTTCAGCTACACTTTTTAGTAACATAACAGGACTCAGAGCATCATCCTGGACTGAGATTCAAAGGCAACTGCCTCAAAAACCAAGTGTGAAGAAGAGAGAGAAGTTCACAGAGAAAGTCTACTGAAAATTTAATGGCTATTTTGGCAGATCTATCTACCCGTCTGTCTGTCTGTCTGTCTCTATGAATGAATGAGACTAGGTTTCACTATGTAGCCTCAGCTGGCCTGGAATTTACTATGTATACCGGGCTGACCTGGAATTCACAGAGATACATCTGCCTCTTCCTCCTGAATGCTGGGATTAAAGGGATGCGCCACCACATCCGGTTACCTTGGTAGAAATGTGTGAGTGTATTTGGTCAGGGTAATGGGAAGTGACGGCAGAGTTTCGGCAGCTTAACTTCTGGTCTTTACCCACTCCACTTGCCACTGCTAGGGCAGCAGGTGCTAAAGAGGACTGTATTGGAAGATAAGCCTCTCAGAAGAAAGGCGAGAGACTCAGGCTAGGGTGGTGATGAGGCCAGCATGAGGCTTTGACCAGCAAGTCAGAATATACCTAGATTTATAAATGGTTATTTTCAAATTAAATATTTTTCGAAGACAGGGTCTCTGTAGCCCAGGGTGGCTTAGAACTTTGCAGTAATACTCATGCCTTGGCTTTCTGAGTGCACATATCAGCCTTCACTACAAAAAGGCTGAAACCACGTCTTCCCTAAGCTTAGCAGAGGCGAAGTTTTGAAGGAGCAGAGATGGTAGAGGATGACGGAGAGGACGCTCACTTGGAGGTGAGAGGCTGAGGTCAGGATGGGCTGGCACATTGCCGGAACACATTATCATGAGGTACCTCACCTGAGAGCCTTTGGTAGCGGGACTGGGATGGTAGAGATCCCCAAGAGGAAGCAGCATGTGTCACTCCCAGCCTCTTGTCCTGCAATTTCATAGAGCCTGGGTGCGAGTGACCATTACATGTGCCCCATGGCACCTGTGTGCTACCAATGATTGCTCTGCCTGACAGCACTAAACACTAGATGCCATGAAAGACCTAGGATGATTGAAAGACCTAGGAAGCAGCTAGGTCTCTCTCTCTTCTCTCCAGGGTCTCTTTAGGTAGCCCTGGCTGTTCTGGAACCATGTAGCTGTGTAACTCTGTTTCAGTCTTCCTGGACCCTCAAGGGAACATCCTAATGCTACTATTTAGTTCGGTTCACTTTCCTCCACCCTTCCATGGATTTGAACCGTTACTATTTGTGTGCATCTCCACTGTGGAAGATGAGCAACTCCGCCCACCTTGCACATTATAGAGAGGTTATCGTCATGTATGAGTCATGCCTTTTGACAATACTGGGTTTTAAAGTAAGGGCTTTTGGCTTCCTCATGGCCATCGTTCACAGGTGAGCAGACTGCATTCCACAGCCCCCAAGCTCCCTTGTTTGTCCCCTTTGAAGAGCAGACAAGCTGAAGAATGGCAGCTGGAGGAGGAAGAACGGCAGCTGACAGGAGGAGCAGGCTCCAGAAGGAGAGCTTGCTTCCTCTGCTAAGGCAGGCTACCTTGGAGTTTCTTTTCTTTTCGTTCCTCTTTCTTGTGGTGCTGAATGAACCCTGAGCCCTCAGGCATAGCTGTTAGCCATTCTGCCAATGAACCATGCCCAGCCCATTCTCGAGAGTTTCTTTTGAGGGAAGCTGTGAGCTTTCATGTGGGGACTCAATGTTGAGTGATGCTTCCAAAGAAGAGCTCAATGCTGAAACAGGGAGGCTTTGAGCCCAACATCTAACAGCTGTTTGCGGGGACGTGACAGGGTCTCTTATGTAGCCTTGGCTGTCCTGGCACTCTCCATGTAGAGCAGGCATGTGCAACACTTTTAGGCCCTGTATTCTACCTGGATCTCACTCTGGAAGGTTACAAAGGTTACCGGGAAAGTCTGTGAGACTTCTATCTCTGGAGCCATTCCTTAGCCTCAGAGCTTTCTTCTTCTCTTCCTTAAAACGCAGTTCAGTGTCCTGTCAACGGTCTACACCACTAATTTCTATCCTGTGCACAGAGAAATGGGAGCATTTGTGAAGTGTCAGGAAGGCTGGCTTCTGCAGCTGCTTCTCTCTCTCTCCTTCCTCTCCAGGGTCTCTTTAGGTGGCCCTGGCTGTTCTGGAACTATGTATACCAGGCCAGCCTTGAACTCACAGAGGTCTGTCTGCCTCTGCCTCCCTATTACTAGGTCAATGGCATGTGGGCTCCTGTAACTCAGTCCCCCTTTCTTGTAAGTTTGCAATGGTACACACAGCTTGGGGCACACAGTAGAGCCCTGGGGGTTCACACAGCTTGCCCTTTGGGACTGCTGTACCCTCACTGACAAGTCAGACCTGCTGATTCTGCAGGCCGAGCTGAGAAGCCTAAAACAACAATACAGAAGAGAACGGCCTCTTCCGAGCAGATCCTGTGAACTTTGTGGCAACCCGCCGTGCCCCACTGGTGCTCAGGGCACATGCTCTCCTCACCAAACCTGAGAGAGGCCAGTTTGGCTGACAGACGCTGGCGAGCACGTGGTACAGAGGGCGAAAGTCTCTGACCATTGTCATCATAAGCCCTGAGAACGCCACGCATATAACACGCATCTTTCTAAATGCGAGGATTCCCACGCAGAGCCTGGGCCCACCAGTGCTCTGCAACCCCAACAACATCTGTTTCTTTATTTAAAACAGGCCTTAGGTTTGAAGATCAGTTCTGTGCCTCCCAAAGACAACAGTGCAATAAAACCCCGATGCTGACAGTGTAAGGAGAGCCGAAGAGCCTCAGACCCCATTCACTCTGCACTAATTACTTCCATTCCTTCTCTTTCCATTGTGGTCCCAGACCTTTAGGACTCCTTCCAGACAGCTTAAGCTTTTGTCCTACAGTGAGTATGTCTTTTCTGCCTTCACTGTGCTAACGGGAAACTGGCCAATTAATGTGGGCCTTATGCAGAGTTTCCAGAGAGGCTATTTCTGTATAACTTCTCCTAGAACGTCAGTGTCTGGGCTGGACACAGGGGCAAGGACAGGGATATTTTGATCTTTCTAATCAGTGGGGACATGTGGCATTTGGAGGCTGCTTTGTGCTTCCCATGAGTCAGATGTTTGACCACTTGAATGTTCACTTGTCCTCACCACAGAAACGTAACTTGGGTGGGGAGTCGGGGAGCAGGGCTGAGTACTGAAGGCTGCTCAAGGCCACAGGTTGGCTAGCTTCTTAGGACGATTCTGAAATGCCTAAGGTTGTCAACAATAAGTTAATCTATTATTTGCCCTGATGGCAATGACAGAAACACAAGATAGATGTGACCTCTTTACCCTCTGAATATTGATGAGAGCGGTTCTTGCTGTGACAAAGGTGGAGAAACTGGCACAGGGTCCTATTTCCTGTTTCCCAGTGTGCATTGCATGAATGCATGGAGAAAGAGCCAGTTAAAAAGTCCCCTGGGAGAAGAAAGCAGAAAGAATTGTGTGATTGGGTCATTTCTTCCATACTTTTCTCTGGTTTTTGTTTTAATGTGTCTAGAAGAAAATGAGAAGAGCAACATGGTAACAAATACGCTTCCTCTGTATGTCCTGCCCACAAGGATGCTCATCTAGAGCCACCCGTAGACTAACTCTGGAGGGCCTTTGTGACCAACTGGACTGTCAGACATATTGTCAGCGCTTCCATAAGAAGACCCAACAGTCTCAGCTGCTGCCGGAGGGAGATAAAGCCACAGAAGGTACTTGCGATACCATGCAACATTTTCTCAAAACTTTGGTCTTTGTAGAAATCCTGTAATTGTTAACCATGAACTAGAAGTGTAGAAAAGAAACAAATGACCTTGACAGCAGCATGGCTTCTTTCACAGAGAGGGAAAAATGCTTGAATGCTCATGGGAAAAATGCTTTAATGCCCAACTTGTCAAAACATTCCATCAAGGGGCGGAAAGGGAAGCTGTCTGAGGCCAGAGCCCTTGTCTCATTTACAAGGGGCTTCCTTTAACTTCAGTCATCAGTGGCCTGTGGGAACTGTGCTGCCTATTTGGTGGACTATATGGATGTGAGTCCCTGAGGAGGCGTGCTCTGAACTCTCAGATGGGCCTTCTCCATCTGCAACAGCTACTGGATCATATCTATGCTTCTGAGCATCCAAAGCAAGGTCATTTTTCTATCTCGTTTTTCAGAAAACACTTGCCACCAGGAACCAGGCAACAAAGGGGTTAATCTTTCTCTGCAGTTCATTGCCTCCTCTGAGATAGAAAGTTCCTTCTCTAGGGCTGACTTGTTCTGATGTCAGTTCACTGGTCCAGAGGGCATCTGTGGAGACTGTGGCTCTCTCCCTGGACCTCCAGGATGGTGGGATTCAGGGAGGACTCTGAGTGGTGTGGCTCTGAAGCAGCTGCCTTCCTTGGCAATGTCAGGAGTCAAGATGTTTACTTTTTCATTATGAAAGAATGTGGCGAAGGCGGCATATGAGTGTGCAGAGTTCATGCAGAAGAGATGGGGGCAAACAACACGCAGACACACTGAAATTCTCAGGGACAAACCCCTCCCCCACATCAGAGTGTCTGTCTGTTACTGCACATGGCTGTGTCTCTGTCCTGTGCTGTCGGGTGTTTGTCAGGAACTGGTTTAGCCGTTAGAGTACACCGCCATGATGTGAGAGACTTCTGTTAAGGCCAGCGAACTTGCACCAAGGAGCTCTCCATTTCCCATTATTTAATAATGCATTTTGTTGATAAGAACAAAAGCTAGAGTAAGGTTTATCTTGGTAAAGGGAACGATGGTTTCAAAGATAATGGAAATACATTTCCCTTTTTGTGAGTTTTTGTGTGGGGAGGGTGCTGGTAACTGAACCAAGAGCTTGGGTATGCTGGGCATGTCACTTCTTAGCCACACCCTGGTTCTAAGGACACTACCCACCAACTGCCTCGTTCCTGCTACAGAGACCTTGTGTGATACCATTCAGTGAAGTTGTGTTAAAATTTGTCTCTTGGCAATGTGTTTTTTTCTTTTTGTAGCCCAGCCTGCCTTTGAAGTCGGCTCCTCTGTCTCCTCATGCTAGGATCACAAGTGTGTGCCATCATGCCTGCCTGTATTTTTCCCTTTTGGATGAAGCTACACACTGGCCTGTTTTGAGTATCAAATCCTGAATGATAATGTTTCCATCATCTTCTGACATTAAATACTGTCACATTAGGATGAAGTGGTAGGCACTGTTTGAAACAGCGACCTTCCCTTGTAGAAAGATTAATTCATCTCCACAGATGCTCACAGTCCCTGTGTGCTGGAGGCAGTTGGACCAAAGTCACCTGTGCAGAAGCCACTAGACAGGCAGGGATCTCAGAGTGACACATGGAGCCTCACGTTGGAAAAGCAAGAAGATCGATGCTCCTAAGAGGACGAGAGCCCGGTGACCCCAGCTTCCCCCAGGAACTCCCTTTATGTGTGATTGACAGTCTATCAGTCAGCAGTCTACACAGGCTGGGCCTTGGCCTGTTTGTTTTTAAGATCATATCTTTTCGTAAAGATATGAGCTCAGTAGGTCACAAATCCCGGCCTAATTTCCAGGAAACCCTGGCTTTCTATTGTTCCTTTCTTACCTAGGATTACTACCTAGGATGCTCTTACTCACTGACTAAGGGTTCGGTGTCTTCCCACTTGCTCCTCCCTCCAGCCTGTCTTCACCAGAACTGACCTTAAGGACATGACGACTGATCTCCAGGACAGTGGCTCCCTGGGCCCGCACTCTTTTACATGAATTTATCAGTTAACGTGAGATCTGAAGTCCATCTTGCCTGCTCAATAGTACGTTTCCAATACTTACACGACCAGGGGACACTGCCGACCACACACGTTTGAAGGAAACTCTTTCTGAGAGTGCACAGAGCAGGTGAGGGGACGCGCACTGCTTGGTGAGCTGTGTGTCTTCAGTTCCTCCTGTTGCCTGGAAAACGATGGGTGTGCGGCGAGCATTCCTGAGTGAACAGATGCCCTGGACACGGGTGGCCGGAGCTGCTGCCTGTAGGCCGGCCCTTGTGTTGAAGCCAGGTTTCAGGTCTTCCGCAGCATTTCCTTAGACTCAAACCCACCCGTATTTGAATGGAGCCTAAAACGCCATCCTCAACCAGCTTCCTTCAAGGACCATGACCCTGGTTCAGCTAAGCAGATTCCTAGAACTTGTCACATCCCCGAGATGTTCCCCAGCTTGTGTAGTGTCCCTTCGTCTCTTTCCAATGTCATCTCTCCAACTCTCCTGCTCTTAGCCCCTCCCCCCTATCCGGGCAACCTGACTTTATCCCTGAAGCGCACCAAGCAGCCTTGGTCACTGGGGACACTATCTGAGGGGATCCCGGGTCAAGCCCTTGCTCCTACACAGAGGCCTTGCCTGTGGCTGCTGTAGTAGGGCCAGTGAGTGCTGGGGTGCAAGGGCCACCCGAGGGGAAGCTCGGGCTCTTCCTGATGCAGCCTGGACCAGCAAAACGTGATTTTCAAAGCTCAGCACCCGTACGCACATTGAGGGGACTCAGCCATGACACAAACCTGTCCCCACAAAAACTTTCAGGTAACCAAGCTGCAGCCCCAGGGCTTGGGGATGCCGGCGACCCGTGCTCCCTGTTCCCAGTGATATCAGCCCCCTGGTTTCTTAGGTGGGTGAGAACCAGACGTAAACCTGAGTCACAGGGACCCGGAAGCTGGTCTGGTGTCGTTGCGATCTGTAAATTATTTCATTGCCATGTTCTTTGGCAACTCCTGCTGGGTACGCAGAGTAGCTGTGCCATGTCAACCTATCGGTGAAGGCGGCGTCAGCCACAGCACCGCTCCTTAGAGAGAAGGCCTCATCAATGGCTGACCGCTTCCAGCAGCCAGGGCCTCTGTCCTTTCTGTTCCAGATCTATGGGCTTTTTGTATATCACCTCAGAGTCTCTGCTACTCACAAACAACAGGAAAGGCCCAATACAAGGCATTGCTGCCAACCATGCTTCTTCTTTCGGTAAAGACTGTGTCTCACTGTGCAGCCTTGGCTGGCCTGGAACTCACAGACCAGGCTGACTTCAGACTCAGAGACCCACTCGCCTTTGGGATCAAAGGCGCACACTACCAAGACCAGCCACTGTCCCTTCAGTTTTCCCGGTTTCTTTCACTTTGATTTACATTGTTAGATTCATGGAATCCCGGGAAGTTGAGAACAATTTGACCCCCAGAACAGAGACCTGTGGCGGTGGGAGATTCTCTGAGTGAAAAAAATGCATCAGCTGAGCATTCCTTGATGCCTTGAGCATTGATACATATACACACAATAATAAAGTTTTAAAAATTAAAAAAAAAATATAAAAACAAAAGCACTGGAAGTAACCAGAACTCAAATGCTCAAACATTATGTGTCAGAGAATGAGGATACTGGCAGGCTAACTAAAAAAAAAAAAAAAAAAAAAAATGAACTAAATCAACCTCCCTGGGAAAAGTTCTAGGCCAGTGGTTCTCAACCTGTGGGTCGCAACCACTTTGGCAACCCTCTATCGCCAAAAATACTTATGATTCATAACGGTAGCAAAACTACAGTTCTGAAGTAGCAATGAAAATAATTTTATGGCTGGAGATCACCACAGCCTGAGGAACTGCCTTGAAGGGCTGCAGCCTGAGGAAGGTTGAGAACCACTGGCTTAGACCAGCCTTGGATAGTTATGGACTGCCCACACACAAAGCCGTCTTTCCAGCCCCTCCTCCACCCTTTCAGCCTGTTAGATGGTGCTGATTTCACTCCATGTTTTCCACTGAGCTGCCTGCTGGCCTCTCGGCGTTTAAGGAAAAAGGGCAGGCTAGGAGGTCTTCAACCATCTGTTAGAGTTGTGTGTGTTGTAATTCACCAGAAGAGGAAAGTCAGTCCCCTGCTCTGTGGCTCCCGGCTCTGACCAGGAGCCGAGGGGGCCAGAGGGTCCTGCCACAGTTCCTACCTCTTCCTTCCCAGTCCTGTGCCTCACTGGAATTTTCTAGGTGTTGGTGGTTCTGCCTGGGAAGCAATGACCCTCCTCCAGCTCAGCCTGCAGGACAGAGAATCGTGCTCTGTGCATTTTACACTGATCTATTCACTTTGTAACGTGAGTGTTCTCTTGGAACTGGACGCCATTGCATTTGTGATTTCTGCTTGGAGTCCAAAAGTTATCCAGTGACAGAGTTCCTGCTGTTGGCCGTCACCATGGTGAGAACACAGTGCCGAGGGTACCATGTCCATATAAGGCTGAGTTAGCTGAGCACAGTCTGCAGGGAGGCTGTGTGGCGGCTACAGTAGCACCGTGGGGAAAATATATGGTAATGACCTCAGGGGAAGCTGTGGGAAAGAACACGCCATGCGCAGGCTTTCTGGACGGCAGACTCCGCCCCACCGCTATTTTTACAATTACATTATTTAAGAAAAAATATTACTGAAGTAAAAGCAGTTCAGAAGTGCTCTCTGCAGAAGCATGTCTGGGTGGAAACGTTACAGGGGTCCTGAATGCCTATGCCTGGCCTGTAACATGGAAACAAACTCTAAGTCTTCACTGTTGCGTGGGGTGAGCACACATGGTTGGCCCGGGAAGGAAATATCTTTGGTCAAGTGCCCAGTGACATCTTCAGGAGTGCACACGATATCATTAGCAGTCCCCTGTCAATGCTGTCTTACCCTGCACTGCATAGTGACACGCTTGGGCCAGCATCTTGTGTGCTGACTGAACCTGCATCCTTAAGGTAGCTTTCTGTCCCCATACAGGTTCAAGGATGAGGTAGAATCAAGCATGGGAAGGTACCGTGTGACTGGCCCCTTGAGCTTGGATGATGCCAAGGGGAAGCCCATGGTGGGAGTCGCTTCCTCTGCCATGACAATCTGCCATCAGAGAGAAGACGGCCATAGCAGGATAAGCTCTGATGCCCAGACTGGTCAAGTGAAGGGAAGAGTCAGCTTATCACTCTATGTGGCCACAGCAAACCAGACCAGGGTGCTTACTTAGTGAGGGATGCTGGGAAATGATGAGCCTCATGGGGTGTGGACTCCCTCCATTACAGACAGGCAGGGACCCCTGGCAGCTCCTTCCCAGAACCTCTGAGAAGGGCCTGTGTGGAAGGCAAGGGCCATGTGGACAGCGGTCCCTGTTCCAACAGTACTCATTGACTCAGGGAGAAACAAATCCTCACAGAGGCTCCATGCAACCTTCTGTCTAACCCATCTCCCTTGCTGGGTTCTGGATATCTCGGCCCAGCACTGACTGATCTGCTTTGCATCCATAGAAGGCTGAGCCAGCCCCATACTCAGCTCTGCCCCAGTGAAAACACTACCTTCTCTAAAAATATAAAACATGGATGAATTACATTTTACAAGATTTGAAGAATAGTTAATAGTCTGGGCTACATTAATTATTTTAAAAAGTCATCACGTGGTAAACATGTCTGAAAACAGAGCAGAAGCAAACTTTTGTTTTTGGTCTATAATATACCAAAATGTCCAAAGCTGAGGTTACTAATTTAAACATTTATGGTTCACACAATAGTAAATGTGTGTGGTTCCTGCAGGACAGACGGGGAGGGGGGGGAGTGAGGTTGGGAGGGGGGCTGGTTGGGAATAGGGATGGGAAGTGTGGGTGAGCTAGGGCAGTGAGGGGCGAGTGTGGTCCCAGCACATTCTGAACAAGCATGATATTACCAAAAAACACACTCTGCCTAATGAAGAGTAATATACACATAAACCTTAAAAAAGGAGCATCAGTGTATCATTGTGTGTACCCGGAAGTCTGGCTTCCTGGCAAGATGGCTCAGCAGTAAAGACCATGTGTTGCTCTTATAGAGGACACAGGGGTCAGACCCAGCGCTCACTCGGTGGCTCACAACTGCCTGTAACCCCAGTTCTGGGGGCGGGGAGGCTTGTTGCCCTCTTCTGGCCTCTGTGAGCATGGCAGTGTACATACATATATGCGTGTCAACATTCACACACATAAAACAAACAAAAATTTAAAAACGAAATGCCGGTTTTAAAGGCAACAGAGCAAAAGCGACCGCCTACAGACTGAAGGAACGCGTTAAACCCATGGCCACAGCACTCACTCGGGTGAACTTCTCTTCGTCCAGGAAGCGGCCTTCAGGAAGCACACACTCAGGGCACAAGCAACTTCACCCTCAGGATTCCTGTCCTCGGTGCCATTCCCAAAGCCCCGTTTGCTCACCCACACGGCGTCACTGGGCAACCACACTTTTCCTCATATAATGTATCTTAATGAAATCACGGCCGACGTGGAACATCAGTCTAGAACATCTCTGAGTCAACACACACACACACTTAATCTTAGAAAACACCCTTCTGCCTGCACTGCTCACCACGGTTACACACACTGTTGCAAGTGACCTGCTGACTCCAGACACGGGAGGACGAGCATCAGTCACTGGCTGTGTAATATGAGGAGACTGAGTATTCTCAGGGTTTGGTAGCCAGGGGTCTCTGGAGCCAAGCTCCCGCGGCTACCTAGGCACATCTGTGTTTGTGCGTATTCACCACCATAAGGAACAGGAAAGTGGTTGGAGTTACGTGGCTTATTTTTGACCCATTTTGTGACTTATTGCACAGTGAAAGGAAATCAGCTGTGTTGTGTCATAGTGAAGTGTGATTGAACTAGGCACTTTGAAACAGCATCAAGAAACATCATTTCACACTGCAATGACTTACCCGTGCTCCTTTCTCGGGGTAGCACTGGCAGCCCCCGCTGCAGTCTCTGCCTCCGCAGGGCACATCCAACTTCTTCACGCCCTGTAGGAACCAGACACAGACAGTTTACTTAGGTGCCATTGTATCCTGCTGCGAGTCCTTCTCACGCTAACGTCCAGCCACCACTCAACCCGTGCACAAGCCCATCTTAGGACAGATGTAGGTTCACAGAAAACGGCGCAGAAGGCACAGAGCCCCCCCCCTTCTCCCGTGTTGTCCCGAGCCCGGGCTGGTTCACTCCTGGCCACATCCCACACCACTGTGGCATGATACCCCCAACAGCACCGAAGATCAGGCGGGGCACATCATCAGCAAAGTCTGCCCCCTTTTTCTCGCCCAACCATCCATGCTCTTTGTGGTGAGGAGAAACTGAGGCATGAGCCTTTCCTAAGGGCTGGGCTGGCCGGCCCGGGTGGCTTCCTGAGTCTCCAGGGCCTGCGGTTGTTTTCTCCCTTCCTCTATCCCAGCACTTCGGATGAACGAAGGGGGAAGACTGCACGGCCTGAGGTCTGGACTTTCCCTCTCAGACTGTGCCCCCAGGACACAGGAAATGACAAGTACCCTGACTCCCTTTCTCTGCTGTGGTCCCCTGGTCCCGCATAGACGGGCTGGGGCAGCCCTTCCCTATGCTGCAGGAGACAGTTCAATTGCAGAGACTCGGCCTGCTCCATCCTGGCCGCAGTCTGATGCCATCCAACCTGGAGAGCCCAGATGTTGGCGGTTACCCCTAAGGGGCCCTGTAGGTGTGCACAGTGGGCACAGCTCTCTTCTGTAACCCAGTCAGCCAAGCTTTATGCAAGTGGGAGCCAGCTGGTGACATACCGCTCCAAAGTCAAAATGTTCCTAGCCACAGAACTGACATTTCCTTTTATGCTTATATATTTTGTGTGTGCATGTGTGTTGGGCTGGTGCGTGTTGGGAGGTCAGAGGGAGAGGTAAGTCAGTGCACGAGTCCATTGTGCTCCTGTGGGGATGCCGATGGTCCTGCCACGGGCCTCCACGGGCCCTGCAGAGCCTGGGGTTCAGCCACGTGCTGCACTGGGTGTGCCAGCCTCTGCACTGCCTGGCTGCAGCTCACGGGGGCACCTGCAAGCCCTCAGGCTCTCTCTGTGCAGACACAGCGGCCCCCACCGGCGCTCTCACCCCACAGCCCCACAGCTGGAGCCCAGATAATCATTCTCTACCTAATCTGCCGTCCGGTGAGTTTCAAAAAGCCCAACATTCTCAGATCTTTCCAGAAGCGATTCCCCCAGAGCTCCTTTGTGAGGTAATAAAATGGCAGGAGGTCTGTAGTGTAAAAGTTAACACCTATAAAAATCCTTTTAGGCCTTTAAAATGAGGATCTACGTTTTTTAATCCACGTTTCCTCCCTCTTTGGCACCTACCTACCTACACTTTGGCTTATCAAGGGCAGGTTTTGAAGATAAGAGTTCTAGAAATAAGGTACACGTTGAACTGTGGGCTTCCTAAAAGACCCTGGGCACTGAGGCATGAGCCTGGATGGGCCACTCTGATGTCTCATGACTTGCGACCATGACCTGACTAGACAGTAATCTTGGCAGTTATCCCTCATTTGCCAATATTTTCGCCAGTACTTGTTGGAAAAGTGTCAGGGAGTCTTTGGCTACAAAGGAAAAAACCTATGCTTCTGTTCTCCATGTGATGTTTCACATGCTAATTTCAAATTTGATCTCAGAGCCACTTGCCAAATCCCTGTATATGACTCAATGGTTGAAATAATCTTAAAGGATTAGAATTTATCAAACAGGCTCCCTCATTGGAAGGTGAGGGTAGTCCCAGGATTTAACTGTAGATATGAGCAGCAGCGGAGGGAGCACCAGTCTCCTGAGGTGAGGGCCAAACACAGGGAGGCGGCCCCGCAGACACCAGGCTGGTTCTGCCATGGCCTTTCCAGCCATCTCACCTGTCCTTCAGGGGTTCTCTTGAGAATTCCAGCATCTCCAAGAGCCCTCAGGATGCTGAGTGGAGGGTCGGGTCGCTAGGACGAACAGAAATATTGACACACTTGGGCAGGGCGAGTGCTCCAGACAGATGCTTAGAGACCGGATGTCTCTGGACTGAACCCCTGCATTCTCCCAACAGGATGTGGGACTCTGGAACATGCTCAAGATGTGAATGCCTTCCTGAGATTGTGGGTGAGGATGAAGGGGAACTTCCCCGTGGGCTCTGGGCCTGGAGACCCGTCCCTACCTCTGAGAGGAACGCTGTTAGCTCACGTGAGCCCTGGCACCCCACACGCAGTCTGATTTCCAAGTCCACTGCTCAGTGCTATTCAAAGTCAAATCACAATCCTAAGGATTGCAAGTTCTCCCCACCTGATTATCCTGGGGGCCTGTTTGCCACCACAATGATGGAGGCCACCCTGGAGCTTCCCCCTAGATAGCCTTAATGTCCTCTCCAAGCATTTTGCATTCCTCATTTTACAAAAGTCACAGGGCCCCAGGGGTACCTGGCCACAGGCAGCTGAGATGAAGTTCCTAGGGTGAGAGGCTCCCAAAGCCTCACCAGGTGAAGTTAAGCTGCTCACGTTCATTCAGCTGAGCTGGCCAGATTCTGCTTACTGGCTGTCCTCAACGCAGGGTGAAAAGGGCTCATGGCCCAAGGTGTTAGTTACACCGAGGATCCACAAAAGCGGGTTTCATCCCCTGAGAGGCCAGCCTCATGTGTTTGCATCTCCTCTGAGGTTACTCCTCTCTTGGGATTCTGGGACCAATAAGGAGCCTGTGTGTGGGCTTGTTGTCCTGTGAGGGAGCACCTGCTACCCCAACGGCAAATCATCTGGATGCTGCCAAGGTGGCTGGGACCAGTCACCAGCTTCTCTTGACAAGTTCACACACTCATAGACTTACACACTTACACACCTGTGCATGCTCATTCCTCACTCACACACCCCTGTGCAATTGCCAGCTCATATTCACACACTTATCCCTCACTCACACTCACGCTCACCATTCTCTCATCCTCCGCTAACTGCTTCCTTTGGACTATACGCTGTGCTAGGCTCTGCTGTAAAGCAGAGACATATTGGACACAATCCCTACCTTCACGGCACGTGAATAAACAGAGAAGATTGGTTAAGTAAACAGGCCAATGCCTAAGTCATCAGGGTTTAAACTCTGGCACATGTTTTGGGGAAGCAGCGGTGATGTGTCTAAATCTTTCACGACTCACTCTTGCCCAAGCGCTCTCCCTGTGGAGACTGCCTTGCCAGCATCAGTCGGTGGGCCTCACTTCCAAACTCAGCCAGGACTAGGGATGCCAACCATCAACTCCGTCCTGGAGAAACCACCCTAACTGTCCCATCACCTGTCCTGCCAGATGCTGCATCCTATCGAGAATACCGGCTCAGCAAAGAAGGCAGAAGACTGGCCGAGGCTGTCAGAGGTGGGCAGGGGACACTAACGCCCACTCGCCCATTCTGGACACATGCTGAATCCAGTAACGTGGAAGTAATGTTAAGCCCAGAGCACGAGATGGAGCTGCACGTGCATGAGGCTAGCTGCACCCACAGGAGTCATGAGTAGCAGTAAGTCCTGTGAGTGGTTCCCAGGAGCAGGGCTGTACAGGCAGCTGGGAGGAGAGCAGGGACTCCACAGCCTCAGAAAGCTGGGTAGCTTAGTGGCAAGATGCTGGGTAAGGTGGAGGAGGAGGGACCTGGAGGTGGCTTCATAGGTGAAATGGGGGGAGGGACAATAGAATAGAGGCAGGGACTGTCACTCAAATAGGTCACCTTTGAGTGACAGCTGTCCTCCCACTAGCCCTGATAGCCTAGGTGTAGAGGGAGTGTGGATCTAGAGCCAGTCAGGATCACAGACAAGACTGCCCACAGCCTGCTCCCTCAACCATTTCCAAGTCCAAGTTGCATGCAGACACTATGAAAAGAGGAGCTTAGAGGAACAGCTGATCAAGGGACAGGCCTGTCTATGGCCCTACCACCCTGAAATCACCCAATCTCCTCAAGAGCAGGTCCTTCATTGGAGCAGAAGAATCTCCCAGAGGGTCTGTGGGGTCCATGGCCAGGTGGACCATAGCCTATCCATCCCAGGAAATAAATGCCTCCTCAGGCCTCCCTCTGACCCTGACCTTGTTTCCTATGGGAACTCAGAGACTCAGCGCCTAGGTGTGAGAGGCTGGAATACAGAAATGAATGTCAGTTCCTTTCCTTCTCACCACTTCCTTTTAGGGTTCTTCTCTCTCTGCTGAGTTTTAGCCTACCCCGAACTGGTAGCCAGCACTGCTGCATGGTTGGAAATCACAGAATTTGGGGTGACCTGCTCCACTTAGTAGCAGGTAGCGAAGCAAAGGCCTCAGTGGCCTTTCGTGGAGGACCAGGATTGTGCTGCACTTGGCACAATGGACAGGCACCAGGCAGCATTTCTGTCTCACGACAACGTCACTTTATCGTGTTCATTCTGGATACCCCCACAGCACGGTGGATGCATGGTCTGGGTTCTTAACAAGCTGCCCGCCTCTGCAAGAGCAGAGGTCATAACACCTTGCAAGGAAAGCCAGGCTCCAGCTTCCTGACCAGCCTCCTTCCAGGCTCCCCTGGAGAAAGTCATGCCCCAGGCCGCTGGCCCTCTGGTTCTGCCATCTATAAATGGAATGTGGCAGGGTATGGCAGAGATCAGTGCTGGCAGCTGCAGGATTAAGAGCACATCCGGTCCCACAGGGAGCTGTCTCTGGCTCCCAGTCCAGCAGCCCGATGACAGTGACAAGACAGAGTATCACGTTGCCTTCACCAAGGACCATGTCCCACCAGACAGACAGGAAGACTTTCTTCCCTGTGCCCAGTCCAGAGAGCCATGAAAGCGACTCAGCACCAACCCTCCCAGAGACACCAGCACTTACATTCAGGACTTGGAAAACTGTCTCTGAATGATAACTTAGATACCACAAAATAAAAGTCACAAGGAATTCACAGCTCTTAAGACAATTTCTCTAGCTACTTGTGCAGACAAACCAGGTACAGGAAGAGTGTGAACTGACAGAAATGCACCCAGGTCCCTGCAGACGTGAGCATCGTTTAAAGTTGACATACCATAAGTGAATGAAAGGGAAGAAAAAGACTGCTGGCTATTGTTTTTGACTTGCCCATAAAAAAAATAATAACGATTACTCAAATTTATATGAAGACCCAAGAACAAAACTCATCTGTCCTAAAACAAAGAATATTTTGTCCTCCACATGTTCCAAGAAACATCTTGTCCAAGGAAATATTTTTAAGCCAATATAGCTCCAGCCAAAAAGAGCCGCTTTGAAGGGAATGTACAGATATCTCACTGCTGATCGCCCCCAGCACCCAACCCCAACTTCCTCTGCAGAGGAGTCTTGAATAACTGATTCTAAGCAACATGAGAGGTAAGCCTCATTGTCAAAGGTAATATGTTTCTAATTTGCAGCCAACAAAATCTATACAAGTCTTTGTTTTGTCACAAGTCCAGTCAAGCTGGGCGTTTTAAAGATCTCTTTAATTCAGCAACAGGCCAACTAAGGGGAGAGAGCCAACTTGGGAACAAGGTTCCCAGTAAAGTTCTATTAGTTTATCAAAACAGGAAGTATAAGCCATTTCCGCACATGCAGCTTTAGAAATTAAGGAAATAATTCCAACATGGTATTAGCAAGACAAGGTATATGGAAAGGAAACGCAAATCTCAGCGGCACACAGTCGGCGGCCTGGAGGTCCAGCCAACTCACTGCCTTTGTTTAAAGCATCTCGAGGGCACCCGAATCAAGCGCAGGCACTCTAGAGCATCCCGAAAGCACCGCCAGCCAGGGAGGAAGGCAGATGATGGACGGAGGCGCTCTCCCCGCTCACCTAGGGACTGATAGCTGGGAAGGGTGGCTGGCCACTGTTGCCTGTGAATTCATGGATGGGAAGCCTCACAGGGACAGGGAAGGGAGAGGTCAGGCTCTTCTTAGAACAAGAGGGGCAGAAGGATGGAGGGCTGAAGAGTTTCCAGGATGCTGGTCATGGCCTCAAGAGTGCTCCTGCATTGGCCCGGCATGCACCTGTGGAACAGCACATCTGTATATGCCTCATCTGAGTCAGGGGAACAGTGCCCATTCTGGGAGGTAGCTGCAGGAGGGTGAGGAAGCTAAGGTCAGCTTTAGCTACCCAGCCACGGAGGCAGCTCCAAGATGGCGCTTCCCAAACCTGAAGCGCTTCTGATGAGGTGACATGAGGAACTATGTTGGGGAACCAGGGCTGAGAGCAGGAATCTGACAGACGGGGGAGCCTTCCTGAATTTTCCCCAAGCCACATCATTGATTCTGTGATGATAACAGGGGCAAGATGGCAGACTGTTGGGATAGTGGACTTCAGCATGAGGAATGGCAGACAGGAGGAACTCTGGGTAGGGGCTGCTGACACGAAGTGAGGTGGGGGTGGTGAGAAGAAGATGCAAACCAGGGGGAGAAAGATCAGGCCATGAGGAGGACATAGTAAAGGGGACAGTCTGGGTGGAGAGCGCCCTAACCTTGCTGAACTTCAAACTGAGGCTAGTCCCTCAAACCCCCCCCCCCCCCACACACACACACAGGAGCTGAGCAGCCACTGATGGCTTCTTAGAGGCTCTTTGCTGTCCAAGCGCAGGGCCATTAACCTCAAACAGACAGCCTAGCTTTCGGGCCTGGGGCTGCAGACAGGAATGAGAGCTGAGACCCAGCCAAGGAGGTGTGGGCCAGACACTGCCGAAGAAAACACCTGGCCCAGGGCGAGCATGATCTCAGGTGTGGGTGGGCCTGGACTGCAGGTGGAGACAGGCGGGCCTTAGGCAGAGTGAGGAGAGGGGATCGTGGCATTTCCTGTCATGTGTGCTTATCCTGCCTCGGCTGCTTCCTTTATGAAGACAGAACCAGCCTGTGTGTGTCCCTTCTCTACCAGGTGGGCGGGCGTGTTGCCTGCTGCTGTGGGCAGGGAGAACGCCATGCAGGTTTTGGTGTCTGACAAGCCGCCCCTAGCCTCCTGTCCATGTGCACCCACTTTCCCTTGGTTCAGAGAACAAATGGGTCACCGCAAGGATGAGCCGAGGCTCCTTTGCTGTGTGGCTTCACTGAGTGCTGGGTGGGGACTTGGAGATCCTTCATCTTGAGTCATCTCATCCGGAAGGCTGGAACCTAGACAGCGAAGCCAGGCGGTGCACCCGGGGAGAGGCTGCTGGGAGGAGTCAAAGGCAAAAGTCGGTGACCAGACAGGTGTGGTCAGCTGGGGTGGAACTGGGCCAAGGGCCAGCCTGGAGCCATGGAAAACACTGGAAATGCAGTGACAGCTGGCACGGGGGTGTTCTGTCTGCAGGACAGAATGCCTGCACTCTACGGGTTTCCTTCCCTAGCGGCCAGTGCATTTTTTAAGATTTAGTTTCTCTCATTTTTAATTACCGTGTGTACGTGAGCGTGTATGTGGGAGTGCAGACGCGTGCAGGCGTCTGTGGCGGCCAGAAGCTTCCCCGAGGCTGGACTTACAGGTGGTTGTGAGGCTCCTAACACAGGTGCTGGGATCTGAACTCGGGTCTTTTATAAGAACAGTACACACTCTTAATGGCTGAGCCATCTCTCCAGCCCCATCACCGCACCTGAAGTCTGCATGCTGTGGCCCTTTGACCTCCTTTTGTTTGTTTGCTTGCTTGTTTTGTTTTGAGACAGAGACTCCCTGTGTAAACCAGGTTGGTCTCAAACTCACAGAGATTCACCTACCTCTGCCTCCCGAGTGCAAAGATTAAAAGATGTACTCTACCATGCCTGGTGCAGATTTATTTTTAAAATATTTATTTTATTGTTTTTAATTATGTGTGTGTTTTGGGGGAGTATGTGCATGGGTCTGCAGGTGCCCACAGAGGCCAGGGGGTCAGGTCCCCTCTGGAAGTTACATGTGTTTGTAAGCTTCATGATGTGGGCGATGGGAACAGAAACAGGGTCCTCTGCAACTGCTGGACCATCTTTCCAGTCCATCCTTGATTTCTAGTTCCAGCTGTTACCTGCCCCTTAGCATCGCTATGGCAACTCGGTCAACTGCTAAGACAACTAAAGATTTCTTTTCATTGCAGGTTGGGTGGAGATGTGAATCCACGAGCAACTCCGAGCTGAGCAGGGCTCTCGTTTACCTGCCTTCAGGAGCTGACTTGTGCCTGATCTCAAAAGCCTGGTCAAGCAAGAATGTGTCCTTTGGTCCCAACTGCAACCTCTTTTAGCCCTTCCCCCCAAACCTGCCATTCCAGGAGCATGGCTCGGCTGGCACTGGGGTCCGTCTGTTGTCCCTCAGCACATCTGCGGGGAGCATATTTAGGTCCTGGTCCTATAGCCCTCTTGCTGATGTTGTCACACAGTTGGTAGCATTCTGAACTCATCCATGTAACCAGCCACCTTGGGGGGAGGCACTGTCGTATATGCACAAACAGCCAAGATGACAGGGTCCACGCAAAGCCAGCCTACTGATTTCTCAAGTTTTTTGTTGTTGGGTCTGTCAACGGACTCACCTCCTCTTGTCCCTTGGTTCCATCTCTGGGACCCTCGCCCTTCATGGTTTCCCTGTTGCCACATCTGGCTGGTGGTCCTTTAGTTTGGAGTCACCTCACACACTTCTCATGTTTACCCCTCAGATCCCTCCATGCTCGGTGATCCCTGGCACAGCACCCTTTTCCCTGCTCTCACCTACCACCGCAGCTCCTCTATTCCACTTTCAAAGTCTCCTTCCCCTTTCAACTCCAGCTGACTGTTTCAAAATATCTTTTCCCATGATGAGGGAATGTCAAGGATCTTAAAGGCACCGAGTGCGAACATCTCTGACTCTGCATCTTCTCCAAAGAACGTGTACACGCTGTTCCCCGGCCTGGAATGTCCTTTGCAGTCCACCGCCCTGTGCGGTCAAGACTCACTCAGCACAGCCACTTACGCCGGGGACAAGGAAATCAGAGCCACGCCGGCTTCAGCTCTCATCTCTACCCGTCCATGTTAGGTGCAGGGATTGTTGCTACAACATACCGCCTGGCCGTAGCTGAAGGCTATTCACAGTCTATGGCGCAGAGCAAACTACAAACACAGGAAGAAAGCGCCGGGCCGGGCACACCATACCTCCTGACTTTGTGGCCAGGGCTCTAATAAAATTAACCCAATTAAAGTAATAGCAGAGCTTGAAAGACATGGTAACCTCCCAGTAAGTTAAAAATAGTGCCTTGAAAAAGAAAAGCGCAGGCCTGGTGTTGGGAGAAGGGTGTGAGGAGGTGGTGATGGGCACACAGAGGACACAGCTAATGTACCCAGCACCCGGGAAGAACCTGCAGTAAGTACTGAGAGCTCGGCCATCCTGGCAGAGGCGAGGGAAGGGCATCTGTCCTCGGCCACATAGGCAGCGTGTGCTGTGTGGCATCCCCACGGGTGGCCCTCACCTCCAGCTCCGGTGAATCTCCCTTCACGTGGGCCAGGACAAACAGAAGACAGCACACACAAGCCCACGATTTCTGTCAACGTCATCCTACCTGCCGACTGTCCGTCAGCTGGGATGCGTTAGAGAACTGCACTCTGATGAAGCAGAGGCTGTGAGGATGCTCACAGCAGGCTTGGCTGGGTGGCTGTTCCCACTCCAGCGAGAAGGAAGGGGCCCTTTAAGGACCCCTCACTCGGGTTGGTGACAGCAGCCATGTTGTAGCCTGAGGCATTTACTGCTCTGTCTCAGTGTTGAGACTAGTCAGGGACTTATAGCCTTCATCCCAGAGGTTATGGATGTAATTACAGGTAGAGGATGTCTCAGAACTGTCACATATTTTATCTAAGCGTCCTTAAATATTTATATTATGCTGCACATGTGCTGTTCAGCTGGAGAGACACAGCCTATCCACCAAGACAAAGCTGAATGCAGGCGTTACCTCATAGCCTACCTACACCAAATTCTAATTATTTTTATGGCATGTCAGTTCTTGGTGTTCTCTAGCCAGGAATAAAAATTTGTACGTTGGTGTTGGCATATAGGTCTGAAGTGAATATTTAACATAGCTCATAAAAGAGAAGCAGATCTACCCCTGAGGCCATTTTACCCCTGAGAAATGTGCTTAACTGATGAGCTTGGTTCAGTAGCCTCTGGCCATACATTTTACGAAAGATCTGAGAAGAACAGAACAGGAGAGACCCGAGCAACACTTTGCACAATACAATAACATTTCTGTTCTGAGCGCTGGAGACTGGTCCAGACACGGAGCGCCTTGGTTTGATTGGCATGTAAGGAATGGTGAGGCCCTGCCTGGGCAGGCTGTGCTTTTGATATGCGTAAGTTCACCTTGCAAATCCTGTCCGTGTCACAGGGGCCCCGGGATGATGGAACTCTGATATCACGGCTGTCGGAAGGGCCTGCTTGCCTGGCTTCTGAGATGTAATTTCTGCCCTTTCTCTCGTGTGTGCTTGGCCAAGGCCGTCGGCCCTGGTGGTGTCTAGAAGGGCATACATGTGACCTCACACATGAGTAATGACTTGGGATTCCTTTGCTGTGACCTCATACCCTTTAGCAGTCTGCTCATTACACTGGAAGGCCTGTGCACGGTCTACTGAGAAATGTAGCAGGGAGGCGCTCTTGGTCCAGGGAGGAGCGTGCCCACCGGACACCCCCGGTGCGCGGCGTTACCACGGTGTGCACTGTCCACCAGACACCCTGCCGCTCAGCTGTGAGTGCATGCATGTGCAAGCGCACGTGTGTGTGCGTGAGCCCGAGGCTGGAGGCTGATGTCGCGGACTTTCTCAATCACTCTCTAGTTCAGGTTTTGAGGCAGGGTCTCTCCCTGAAACTGGAGTCGCCAGTTCTGCTAGGCTGATGTTTAGGGAGGAGGGAGTCTTTTGTCTCCCTTTTCACAGCCCTGGGGTTGCAGGCCCTTCACCAGCTGAGCCATCTCCCTAGACACCCTTCCAACAGCCCCTGCTGAACCCTGTTCTCTTCACCCCCATACCCCTAGCAGAGGGCTCAGCTCCTTCTAATTCTGCATCCTTAGATTTCGGTGTTACCCTACACACTGAGTTGGCTCTGGGTTGGCCTAGACCCGGTTTTGTCTGCTGACCCTACTGGTGGGGCTTGTGCGGCGTCCGTCTGCACACATTTTCAGGAATGAGCCAGTGTCGAGGCCGCCTGCACCAGGTCAGTAGAAATTCAGGAGCTATTTCTGTCTACCGAAACTGCATGCACACAGGTGACCTTTCCAGCTTCATTGCTGAAAGAGGGGCCCCGCATGCAGACGGGCACTCCCGGGCCTCCAGCTGCCTGGTGTCTTTGCCCTGCCTGGGGTGTTCAGTTGGTCCACTTCACAGCAAGGAACAGAGGTCTGTCGTGAATCGGGCTCCATATGGGAGAAGGTTTGCCCGCCCAATAGCCCTGCAAGGAACACCCCCGCCCTCCTGTATCATACAGGACACATGGAATCTGTCATCCTGTCTTGAGGGGCTGCATGAGACTAACAGGAGATGGACCCAAGAGAGTGTGTGGGCAGCGCCAGCAGAGGCTGGAGGCCTCCCTGTTCCAATCTTGATCTTGGTTTATTCCCACTGACCGAGGGGCAAGGCCAGGCTATCCCTGGCCCAGAACTCAGAACAGGTGACATTCATCAACCAGAGAGCTTACTGTTTATGGAGTTAGGGGGATGTGTTAAGTCTTCATTCAGTGACCTGCATATAGCACTCATGAGTCTATAAATAGCTAATGGAATTAACATGAGAAAGGTATTCTCTTCTTCGTAAGTCCCATAAACTATTGTTTTCTCTGGAGTAAGATTTTGAGGAACATTTAGCTTGTTAATTCATTCCTAATAAATAGGCCTCTTGGTTGTTTTGTTTTTATTTATTTATTTTCTTTAAAAAAGGGATCTGACTTAGCCATGGTTTGTGTGGCTTAACTGCTGAACCTTGAACCCAAGGTCAGTTGACAAGCCAGGGTCTTTTGGGACTCAGGCCAAGACCCTACTTTCTATGTATTCATTCCTATGTGACCAAGATCAAAATTCATGAATACTAAGCAATTCTCTATAAGTATCAAAAGTACCCTTATCAAACACAAACAACTAACATGCTGGGTCTCTAAACATCCAAGAGTGGACTTCCTCAAATGTTCTAAGTGATGTCATCTGGCCCCTCTTTCATATCCGCTTTTATTATATTCCTGTCCTTTCAAAACAGAGTCTGTACCACAGTCCCACAAAAGCCAGGAAATGTCACCCCTGGCAGCCACAGACCTGGGAGTAAGAGGAAACTGATAAGGTTCAAACACCTCCAGGCTGGGAGGGAGGAGGATGGACTCTCACAGAGCAGTTTGGTCTGGTGGCTTGTCAAACCCAGGGCCATTGCCTGCCAGGCAGCGCCCTCCCATTGAGCTGCCATTCCTTCAAACCTGGAACCCTTGCTTTCCCATTGGCAAGCCACCAATGTCACCCCCCAACCCTGCTCATGCCCTGTCTTCTCCAGAGCATTCCCAAATGTCTGAGAGCTAAAAGCACCCAGGTCCCTGTCCCTGTCCCAGGGGCAGCAATCTCAGTTCCTCTGAACCACAGTCACTCAACCACACAGAACAAGCTGCAGGGGACAGGGACAGACAGACACCGCACAGGACAGAGGGAGGCTCTGACCCTAATTCCTGCATTTAGACTGAGCTGTGCTTGCTTTTCTGCACTGTCTGCCTGAACTTCTTGCTTTCCTGATATCAGTCACGTGTCCAGTTCCTTCTGCATGCCAGGGATGGAAGTATTCTTTGGGCTTAGCTCCTGTCAATTTTTGGTCAGGAAGCCCAGCACAGAGACTTCTGGACTGTGATGACAGCATGTTACAAAGCAGAGGACAGGATGCTTTTGGGGGGTTGGGTGTGGAGGGTGCGGATGGGGGACTTGGTTGGGTTTTATGTCTGAGGGTTTGTCCTAAAGGCTGTGGTGTGGGCCTGTGGCTTGGACCCACTCTGCACGGCGCTCCGCCTTTTAGGCAGTGACGCCACTGTTCCCTTCAATGAGCAGCTCGTCATCCGCCTGCCTCCTTCCCAACTTTGACCTTGTCAGTATTCAGTGTTTCCTTTCACCCAAATCTCCACCCAGGGAGGAAGCCACTGCCAGGAATTGCAGCTCCCTCACATACCATAAACGTCCAGGCTGTGTAAGCCTGCTGTGACCTCCACACATATGCTAAGGCCTTTCCCTTAGTGGACAATCTTCCTTTGCTCAGCAGCAATCCCTGAACACCCTAGGCACATGAAAGGCCGAGGCCCTTTGAAGTCTGTGCCAGCAGTACCCCCGAGATTGCACAGCAGACATCCCAGGGAGACCAGAGGGTCAGGGAGGTCAGAGGATGTGCGTGTACATACCAGGGGAGGGACGTTAGGTGACATAAGAGCCCAGGCCACAGAGAGACCCCCAACCCCGCAAGACCTGCACTTTTCTCTATCCCTCTTCAACTATTTGCGACAACGCATGTTGCGAAGATGGGATCTGCCTTCTGGTGGAACTGCCCTGAAGGACTGGGCTGGTCCCTGGGGTAGTGAGGACACTCAGGGGAATGCCACTCAAGGAACCAGACCGTTGTGCTGCAGAAGTATGTCAGGGTGGAGCAGGGGCCAAACCCATACCCTCCTTTCTCTGGGGGAGCCACAGCATGCAATCCTGGCACTTTACATTCCCACTGGCTTCCCGGGTGCCTGGACCCTTCTCATTCTTTTTCCATCTTCAGAGGAGATGTCTTCCAAAAAACAGGAGTCAGCTTACGGGATGGTTGCTGGTTTAGATGCAGACACACTGGGTTGTAGCTAGGTGACATTGGCGACTGCTGGACCAGAAGCTGGCACACTTGGGAGTCATGGGACCCTCTAACTCCGAACCTCTCCTATCTTCCCAGGACCCAGATGCTTTTACAGTGTCATCACAGGCGAAGGCAGAGCGAGTCACTGTGCACAGTACTGCTGCTGTACGGGAGTTTGGGGAGGCCTTCAGAAACCCAGCACATTCCGGTGTACCTCAGCTCATCGCAGTCGCTGCTACGTCTCTGGATGTGTCTAAACAGCTGCAGATAACCTACCTATACAGTAGAAGCCCAGCATCTGGACGCCCCTGTACCCCCCTGATTTCTCCCCTCACCAAACCTGATAAAGGGCCATTACGGTTCAGGCTCCATCTAAACCAATGGTTCTCAACCAGTGTGCCGTGACTCCTTTGGGGTTGCAGATCAGATATTTACATTATGATGATTCATAACAGCAGCAAAATTACTGGTATAAATAACAACAAAATAATTTTATGGCTGGGGGTCACCACAACATGGGGAACTGTATTAAAGTGCCACACCATAGGCAAGTTGAGAAACGCTGGTTTAAACCGTACGGTTCAGGCACCAGCAGTCACGTTTAAGATCAGTTTTTAGAACTGGGTAAGATGGCTGACACCTCATGCCCCACATCAGCACAAGAGCTCACTATAAAGCCTGGCCAGGCTCCCCTCACACTTGTGATTCTCCTGCCTCAGCCTCCCAAACATTGGGATTGGGAGCTCTTTCTTAGTGGAGATCGATCGGGGCTCTTTCTCTCCTCATCTGTGTCTTACGCCAACAGGGGAAGAAGATGTGGTGAAGACAGAGGCCACTGAGCATCCACACAGACTGTCTGATGGGAAGGAAGCAGCAGCCAAGGTGTGTGAGGCCTGCAGGGCTTTCTGCACACGGAAAGGCTGCGTGGTAGAGACACCTTGACTGAGTCCCCGCTGAGAGGCACATGTGCAAGACCCAGAGGACTCCCTCTCCATCTGGAAAACTTAGAGTAACCGCCGTAAGAACACGCTGTCTCTCCTCCCATACTCTCTTTTCAGCGACTGGATTTGGTCCTCTTAATTAAGCAGTGATTTTTCTGCATAGAAAACAGCCCTCACTTTTTTTTTTCCTACTCAGAAACAAATGATTAAACTTCCTCTGAGTTCCTTCTCAGGCTCATCTCTGCAAGGTGGTACCCTGGAGAGACGTTGCTAAGCAGCCCCTCATCTCCATGGATGGTATTAATGGCTGCTGACGGCCTGGCCCACAGAAGCAGAGGCAGGTTTAGCTCTGCCAACCACAGGCCACCAATTTCTCCTCCAGTGAACTGCTTCATTCCTTTTATGGGGCACACAACTCTCCCAGAAACTGTCTTGCAGCCTCAAGAACAGAACAAAGCCCCAAACAAAAACCTAGCCTCTTATTCAGCATGTGCTACAGGCCAGAAGCCAGGAGCTGGGGCTGAGGAGGCCAGAAGAGCATGAGGAGGAGATCATGTCTTTGGGGCACAGAAGACAAGGCACCCTTGCAAAACCGAGGCCCCCAAATCGGGAAAACCACATGTCATGGTTCAAGTCTGAAAAGACCCTGACAGACTCGTGTATTGAATGCTTGCTCCCTATCTGTTGACACTATTTTGGGAGGCTGTGAACCTAGGTGGGGAAGGCAGATCGCCAGGAGCAGGCCTTAGAAGGTTGGAACCTGGTCCTGGTTTCCGTCCCATTCACCGTGCTGTGACTAGCTTCCCTCATATGCCCTGGCTGCTGCGAGCTGACCTGGGCCATGTCTTTTCAGAAGAGATGGAACTGAGGCTAAGTCAGTCTTTCTTCCTTTGAGTCATTCAGCCAGGTGCTGTGGTCAGCGACACAAAAGGAGCTAACATGCACTCACTCCTTCCTCAGCTGCAGCAGGGACTTGTGTGTGCCCTCAGGCTCACACACTGGACCTGTACTGTGCCCACTTCAGCTTCCACCATATGCTGGGTCGGTAGTGTGTGCTGGCTGGCTGGACCCACACAGCTCCCATCGTGTGCTAACACAACTACCCCACAACCACCAGGTTTAGTGGCTCCTGGCAGCCCAGTGCTCTGTGGGAAACAATTTTTGCCTTATTCACTCTCTTCTCATCATCAGTTTTCCATGGCATGTCGCTCTTTTTGCAGTCCGTGTGGGGCTACTCCCTGACTGGCTTAGCTGGCTTACAGTTATGGAAGATTTTTGTGGGTCCAAGTATTTCAGGCAACTACAGACATATTTACAGAATATAAAACACATAGAATGCTGCCTCAGTAAGGGCTCATCACATCTGTTTAAAAACTGGCTCAGGACAATTTAGTAACAAAACACCCACACAGTGGTAGATGGCCCACTTGGAAGAGTCTCTGGGTGGTTCTAGAGCCCCAAAGAACAGTAGCTCCAAGCTTTGCTACCACGATGCTTACTTTAGAAGCGTGTCTTTTGCTGGTCACATTTAACTGCCAAAGCATCAATAAAGCACTGCTGCTGGGAATGAACTTAGGACCTGTTTGTCTTTGGTGTGTGCTCGAATACTGCGCCAGGCTCAATGACATGCTTTTGATAAGAGAATGCTTTCATTATCCTAAGATGCTCTGAAACTGATGGGGACCACTGCAACGCCTCCTAAACCATCCACACATGGCCACTGCTCACAGACTCATGTTGGAACTTCTGTAATTGGCAGGGCGGCCAGCAGGGGATCCCAGGAAAGCATGCAGGGGCCAACACCACTGCTGGGTGTGAAATCCCGTGCAGTAGTCTGCCATTTACAGCGGAAGATAATCCTCCTCTGATCAAGGCCCCAGACAGCACTGATGCTGAGAAGCTGAGGTTCCAGAACCAGATACTTTTGGGGTGAGTCCTAAGGCTCCCAGTAGGACGCCCTCTGCTTGTGCTCCTCTAGGAACCCCAGATGCAGACAGGAGAAGACCCACCTTCTCCAGGACATGTAACAACTGCATGTCTCCCTGATGGGACATAGCAGTCTGCGGCATAATCAAGCTGACTTGGCTGGTCAGAAACAAAGGCAGGAGAAGCCAGGCCAAGCTGGCACCAGCAGCTTCGATGAGGACAGCCGCTGTGCCAGGCTCCCAGGCCACTCTCCAAACTGCAATCTGTCTTAAGGACCCCATAAAAACTTGCTTGTTCAACTTCATTTTGATATTCAGTGCCTACTTTTTTATTCATCTGTTGGCATGAATAGCACCATTATACTCAGCACCCCAAGTATGGCAGCATTATAGCTCTCTGCATGTTCACGAGGGGTTGGCTATGCCCGAGACACACAATCAAACATATTATCAGAGGGTCATTAGAATATTTTCCAGGAAAAGAGGAAATGGCCAACTCTTAATTCTCGGCATCAATGTTCCAGAATAGTGGAGAAAATAATTCAGAATGGCCTGGAGGAAAAAAGTTAATTTAAAAAAAAAAATCCCAAACTGTCTGGGAACACACACAGATGTAAGCAGCTGTAGGGTGAAGGGAGGAGAAACAGCCTGGTTACCCTCTGGGGGCAAGAGTGACAGCTGCATTGCCACCAGAAGAACATAGAGTCTACCATAAGCGGGCAGACAGTGAGGCTTTCATGGGAACCTTTGAACATTGCTTGCCGAAGCTACCTCTTTCCCATCCTCACTTCCCATACATGGTATACAGAACCTGCCAACCAAGCGTTTTCTCCCAGAACAAAGACTTACATGGTAACGCTGACTAGACACCCAGCACTGGGAGGCTGAGTCAAGAGAGCCTCCAAGCCTGTCCAGACAACACAGTGAAATCATATCTCCAAAGAGAAGCAACAATTCCTTCCTAGATATATATATATTTTTTCACTCTGTGGGGATATGCGCCAAAGCCCTGGGGATAGTCATGGGAATAAAGCAGAGTGAACTCTGTGAGAGCTTACCGTTACCTGAGGCACCAGAGGGAGAACACAGAAGATAACCCTATCGGCTGGCTGGCATCTGGAGAATGGGTAGCCGGCTGCTCCCCGTGGACACTCAACCACCACCCTCTGTTACACGTCTTTCTACAGAGCAGAGATGACATTCTACAAAATATGTCACTCCGACTTCTTCCTTTCTTTCTTTCTTTCTTTCTTTCTTTCTTTCTTTCTTTCTTTCTT
>NW_026590699.1:7246329-7256683 GCF_907164565.1 Psammomys obesus
TTCTTTCTTTCTTTCTTTCTTTCTTTCTTTCTTTCTTTCTTTCTTTCATTTTTTTATAGCATCAGCCAATTCTCCTGCAACCAAAGCTTCCCATAAGTCAACTGCTTGTAAATGATGCCTGCCTGGCATTTGCTGCAGGGATGCTGGGGGCGGGGGCTTTGGAGATTACATGTCTACCTGGCAAGGAATACGTTTGTTTTGCTGATACGCATCTCAAATGTGTGCTGTGGACAGAGAGGAAATAGGATTGCTCTCTATTCCACAGTGAAAGCTGCTTTCGGATGTGGGCACAGCCGTGACTCTGCCCTCGCGTGTGGGTCTCTGTGGTGGTCCAGGGGAAAGGATCAGGGACAGAATGCTTGGCACATAATTCTAGTCCCTTATGATATGTGCATAGCAGCAACACTCACAGGGACAACCAAGCACAGCAAGGCCTGCTGTGATTGACAAGCAAGTGCTTCAAAAGCCCAGGCCCTCCTCAGAGATTCACCGTTAAGAGCCAGTGCTCTTGACTGGCTTCCAAGAAGATGCACTTTGCCGCTCATCCTCATGGCATGTGCTACCCAGCTCCACAGGGGCCAACAGCATCTCTGTTACAAACTGCAGCCCAGGGCCCCCGAGTTCAGGCGTTTAGGCACACTGCATCCAGCTCCTTCCACGCTGTCACCAAACACTGCAGCTGTGGAAGAAGTATTGAGCCCAGCGTCTTGAGTGGTACCTGCCATCACCAGCTTAAGTTTCTGGTCCTGGCTTCCTGGTCAGTTGAATGAGGACAGTGTTCCTACTTCCTGTGTCCCCAGGGAAGGTAACGTAAGGTCATGTGCCTGAAACACTTAGTTCAGGGCCTCTGTCATGATAAGAACTTATCTTGGAACAGAACAATGTAATTATTTATAGTTAGAACTATGCAGAGAAACAGCTGTGAACATGGACGGCCACGAGCCAGGCTTCTGGCATACAGCGGCTGAGGACCCCATAGGGAACATGTACTGTGGGGGCTAGTGAAACAGGCCCCAGGCTGTGGGCCACCCCTGCCCAGGGCTCAAGAGCTTGATGCAGTTAGATGGACATTTACTGGTCTGGCACCTCAGTCAAGAAGTCTTTGAAGAAGAAAAGGGGTTACAGGAGGCCGCCCCTGAGAGGTTCTGGAGAAGACGTGGGAGTCTGTAGGTGTGGAGGCTCATCAGGGCTTCAAGTCACTGCGCACCTGTGGAAGACTTGATTTTTTTGCATGGCTGGGTGTGGGATGGACACGAGATCCCAGAACAGGTAAGCAGAGAGCCATGATGCCTTCTAAGAAATTGGAAGCATCTCTGGTTTCATTAATAAGAGGCTGGAACACATTTCTGCTAATGGCAAGGCCAGTTAAGATCAAACAAGGCAAGACAGAAAGGTGTTTACAAGTGGCACCTACACTTAGGAGCCTCCCCAGGTCAGAGTAGGGGTGATCTGGGACCCGCCTATTCCAGAAACAAGCCCTGCAAGACCTCAACGGCTGTAATGCTTCCCACATCCACTTCTTACTCACTTGGAGCCCTGACCTTTGTAAGTACTGTTGGAACAGAACTTCCAGAAATATCACCGTGTGTTTAGGTGGCGAAGACCTCCAACTGAGCTTGGCAGTGGGCACTGCTGTTCCCAAAAGCCAGCAACACCCTTGAGACTGCCGCTGACATCATGAATATGACGTAAATCAATCTCACAGAAAACCAGCTAGTACTGGAAGGATTCCCTGGTGACCTTGCGAAATTAAAATTTCAAGGTCAGCAAGTTGTAGCACAGACAAAGAAGGTAATTATCCTGGGAAAAGTTAACGTTAAAAACTTCACAAATGTGTATCTTACAAGCTCATTTCTTGCCTTCTGTAGATCATGCTTGCTTTGGGGGGAGACCATAAGCCACAGTCAATGTTCAAGTTGAGGAAGACAAGAGAAGAGGAGGAAGAGCATACTCTCTCTGTTAGAAAGTGTCCTGAGAGCAGCCGGCATGAGGCATTGCGTAATGTGTCAATGTGTCCTTAGTGTGTGTTCTCTGTATCTGATCAACCTTGTTAGGGACAGGAAGACTAGAAAACTTTCCCATGAAAAGAGTCCAGACCCTCTGCACATATTTCTAATATCCACCTCCAAGCCTATGTAGTATGCCAGTGGTTGATAAGTACTTCCTGACTCAATGTGGCTAAGATGTAGCTAGTGAAATAAGACAAGAAAAAGAAAAGTATACAAAATAAAAAGCCACCATTATTTTTAGACACATAATTTCACTTAAACAAAACATAACAGGATCTATTGTAGGACTCCAACCACAGAGTGACTTAGGAAAAACAGTAACCATATAAAGAGATTCTTAAGTTGAACTACATTAAAATGGAGGCATTAAGGCCAGCAAGATGGCTCAACAGCAAAGGCACCAGTGATGAGTTTGAATCTTTGGATCAATGATTCAGTGATGGAAGGGGAGAATCAGCTCTTGAGAGCTGCCCTTGTGCACAGGACCTTACAGACACGGGTATGTGCTGCTTTTAGTCTTAGCATTATCACAGCAGCACAGAGGCAAGCTAGAACACAGTTATGAGGCCACGAGGGCGGGCAAGCTCCCCTGTCCTTCTTGTCACTACATCAGTCTAAGGGGGAACCAAAGTGGCCATGGATGTGGCCCCTCTCAATCTCCCTCTGGTGGATTTGAGTGCTACATGGTGACGAAATGGGAAAATGAAGAACTCTTCATGTCTTTCCAACATTTTCCAACAACATGGAAATCTCTTAAGATGCGAAACATGGAAAGTTGGTGCAGGAAAGCATTGTGTGGGGGGTTGGGGTACCCTAACCTACGCCCCCCAAGCATCGTGTTCCCTTTGCTGCCACAATGAAGACACACCTCCTGGAGTTGGTTGGGGCTGTTATAAACATGAACCAGCATGCCTGGCTTCCTGATGCCAGCTGCTTCGCCTTTGCTGTGGCCTGGCTTTGTCCTGGCTCTTTATTGCTGTAATTTAGGCTCAGTATAAACTCATCTCTTAAGCTGGAAAAGGCAGAGATCACTCTAAGAGAAAATCACTTCAGTGAATTTCCTTTATTTAAAAAAAAAAAAAAGCTGCATGAAAAGACAAGGACATAGCTGACCCCAGGAGAATCTGGACATGCAGGGTTTATTTAAACGGCATTTCTCCAGGAGTTGTTTCAGGCAGGGGTCAGCAGGGTGTTAGGCACACCCAGAGGAATGCGGTGGGATGGCTCCTAACCAGGACTGTGGCCTGATTGCCAAGCTATTTAGAGAAGAATCACTCAGCCAAACTAGGTCAAAACCTGCGGCGGGGAACTGCTGGCGAGGTCGCTGCCTGAGCTCAGCTGCAGGTGAGGGCCAGGCCCTCTCCATCCCGGTGGTGGGACACTGGGCTAGCAGTGATTTTGAAAGGGGATGTGGCAGGCGCTCACGGACCACTTGGGCAAACAAAGCCATGCACTTGGCTTTGAACCACAAGTGGCTCCCAGAAACAGTGGCCTAAGGAGGTTTGCCCTCTTCTCTGAGCTGCCTCAGGACCAGAGGACAGGCAGCTGGGTGGTTCAATAGACTTCAGGGGATTTGCCCCAATCAGACTGACACTCTGGCTGGGAAGAACTTGGGCTCTGGACAGTGTCCCAGCCCCGCCCCCACCTCCCATCTCATTCCGACCCACCACACACCTACACAATGAAGCCATCCAAGGAAAGTGCCCGGGGACCACGGTATCTTTCCACACTAGCCCTGCAACTTCACCCCCTTCAAATCGCTGACGCATCAGCTGTCTGCTTAGTGTCCATCATGAGGTTGAAAATTCATTTATTTAGCCAGCTTGGGGTGAAGTCATGCAGCTATAGAGTGACTTTCAAAATAAAATCAAATCCTACTCCTGGTTCATGCGGCAGCAGGAAGCCTTAAAATCTTCAGGGTCAAGCCCTGCACCCATCACATTTTATTAGAAAACTGCCCAGCACATGTAAGTTTTAGAAAGAGTAAGAAACAGAAGGCATAGTGTCTGCTCAACTCAAAGCCATATGCATACCAGATCTGTCATACTGCTTTTATGACGAGGGGCTGGTCCAGTCAGCAGATCACCTGACATGCAAGTATCAGGACCCAAGTTCAAATCCTCAGAACCCATGTAAAATCTGGCACTGTGGCCTACATCAAAGATTCTACTGCTGGGGAAGGGCGCACAGAGGCAAGGGCCTGAGCAGGGTTTGCCCTCTTCTCTGAGCTGCCTCAGGACTGGGGGACAGGCAGCTGGGTGGTTCAATAGACTTCAGGGGCATTTGCCCCAATCAGACTGACACTTTGGCTGGGAAGAACTTAGATTTTTGTAGCTCACTGGCCAGCCAGTCTAGTGGGAGACCCCAATGCAAAAATCAGGTGGAGAGCAATAAAAGAAGTCACTCAACAATGACCTAAGGCCACACACACACCATAAAAAATATGACAACCTGGCTACATGATTTTATCTTTTCTTCCAGCTATGGCATGGCATCCCGCTGAGTGTGAGGAGATGCCAACGGGAACCTTCCATTCCTACCATGACCACCACAAAACATACATTCTTCTATTTCCTCTTGGCTGTGATTGACAACATCCAGTGGGACCCACAGAAGCACTTCATACAGAGATAAGTGACCCACAAATAATGTGCTTGGGACAAACACTTCAAGCAAGAGAGGGCTGCAGTTTCAGTGTTAGCACTTCAGAAGCTGGCCAGTGTTTCTGTCTCCCCTTCCTCTGTATAAAGGAATGTTGCTCCTGCCTCATGTCTCATAATATGCTCCTTTTCCAATGCTGATTCAAGGTAACAGTGGGTTACCTTGTGTCAGGGGTTCAGATTTAGAATACAAGAAAAGTTGTGGCTGTGTTGGACATCAATTGAAACTAGCCTGTCTTTGAAAACATTTGCATGTAATACTCCAGGGATTAAAGAAACAAGTAACTTGTCCAATAGTCTAAACTTCTTCATTTAATTTACCTCTGCTTTTGTAGTGACTGGATATTTATTTATTTATTTATTTATTTTTGAAACAGAAGAAAAGATTTCTATTTTTTTTGTTTAGCCATAAAATGGGGCCTCAAACAAGCACGAAAGTTCATGGCACAGATTACTTCTACCAAAGTCTATGAGTTCTGGCTAGGGAATGTCCTGCTCATTGCTTCCAAAACAAGCCTTTGGAGACAGTGAATCATGTAATTTATCCCCCAAGTGATCTAAATAGAAAATGATTTAATTAGAGGAATTACATGAGACCATTTATTTATCAAGCTATCATGGGCTAGGACATGGAGTCTCCATTCTTCCAGGCTCTGATGTGTGTGTTCTACCCTTCTATCCCAAGTTTAAGATAAGTTTGGGCTTGTCAACCTTTAGGTCCAGTCTGACTCTAAGATGCTGTACTTATAAAGGGCATTCATAGAGAATATCCTTATTGTCCTAAGTATTGTACATTCATCAAAGTAAATACACAAGTCAGCTATTGAGATAACCACACCAATGGCATCAATTTCTTTTGAAATCCTGGGGTTTGGTTTCCATGTGTCATAAAAGCAAGGCAGGAAGTAGCATCAAGATGCTTACAGAGACGAATCTCCTTGTACCATACTGACGCAAACTGGGCCAGCAGGGGCTCATGCGTCCTCAGCAAGAAGCTAGGTTAAAATATTTCCCTCATTTGTCTATGGAAGGATTAGATGAAACAACAACAACAACAACAACAAAATATGACCTGAAAAACTCTGAAGGGAGAAACAAAGTTTTAAGGTGTGTGTGTGTGTGTGTGTGTGTGTGTGTGTGTGCCTGCGCATGCGTGTGCATTAGCAGAAGTCTTTGTTGACTTGCTAAACTGAGTGTAGAAGCCTGGCCTTATGTACAATAAACAGGTGCTTCACTAACCACCCATGACCTCATGGGGGGTTCTGGGCACTAAGCCACAGTCCCAACCCCCCACTGTAGATTCCAGGCATTCTAGAGTCTACTACTGATTTTCATCAACTCACCACGAGCTAAGACATCATGGTGTCTGGCCAGGCTCTTTAGGATGGACCAATCAAATAGACCATATTGTCATTAACAGCGACTGTTCCCATCCTAAATGTTTGCTGGGTTCTGAGAGGAGGTTTTCCTATGGATGTTAAGAGTACTTGGATGAGCTGGGCATGGTGGTGCACACCTTTCATCCCAGCAGAGGCAGAGGCAGAGGCAGGCAGATCTCTGAGACTGAGGTCAGCCTGGCCTACAGAGTGAGTTCTAGGACAACCAGGGCTACACAGAGAAACCCTGTCTGGAAAACAAATAAAACAAAGAATACTTTGATGAACACTGCCCAGCATCAGCTCAAGATTCCTTCTTGCCTAAGGTCATTCTTTGGTCAAGTCTATACCACGAAGTCTTCAGAACTTGGTTCTAGCCAATAGCTCAAGTCAACACTCAGCAGCCATTCAACAAGTTTGCTATGCTTCTAAAGCAAAGCCTGAGGAAAATAACAGTAATCTTTCTAATCACGCTGTACATGTGGCTGAGGAACTATGAAGATGTTTATGCTCACAGCTTTGTTTGAAAGTCTGCAGGCGTGCCCTGAGACTGCTCTCTGGCATGGCTGTAACTGATCACAAGAGCAGGCTTCTTGGGGTGTGGGTCACAGCAGGAGGCCTCTGTAGGGAGCTGGGGGATTTTAACGCTTCGCTGACACCACCACCGTATAAATTCCTCTCTTAAAACAACACAAGCCAATGACTTCAAACTGGATTTCTTTGTTTTTCATTCCAACATCCCCTGACCTCTTCACTGTGGGGCGACAACACTCAGAACAGGCAGCTGGGAGTGTGGGAGAGGGTCACTCTCCCTGGCCTTTGAGAGTCCAGGCTTAGCTGTGAATCTGTCTCAAGAAGGTGACAGAGGCTGGATACCAGGGGGGCTGGCTGGGAGGTAGCCTGGTTCTGCATGGTCAGTTTAACTGTGGTGTGCGCTCTCTGGGGGTGCATGAGAACTGAGGCCAGGGGATAAGGCCAGGCAGGGGAGGGCCAGTGCAGCTCCAGCTTTGTGGCTAGGATGGGCAGGAACACTGAGAATGGCAGGCCACAGACTGGGGGAACACCAGCACAGGTCTAGGTAGGCGAGCGGATTGGCAAAGGAGGCTGTGGTATGGGCGAAAGGCACTGCCCAGCCTCGGGCAGATACTCAAACCGAACCATTCGCAGCCAGAGGCTACTCCTCATCCGCAACAAAGACCCTTTAATCAGAGATGGCCAGGGCATCCACAGACTTCTGATAGCCAGGCTGAGCTTCTCCTCTGCTGCCAAGCAGATTAGAATGAAGATCTGAGGTAGCTGCAGGGGCTTTCTGGGCCTGCAGTAGGAGATGGAGGGAGCTGCTGTCCCAGGCGCCATGGCTCAGTGAAGCAGAGAAGCCTGGGTTGCTTCAGAGCCACCAGGAGGAGGCCTGCTGAGGTCCAGAGGTGGGGGGAGGTGGTTGGGGAGACTGGACAGGAAACGCAGTAACCAGAGCCGCTGGGGAGGTGGTTATTCTACACCAGGCCCTGTTAAGGGCTTCCCCTTCATTGCCGAATGGAATCCTCTTGGCCACATTCGATGGAGGATTGTGAAGTCCTCTTACTGAGGGGGATGAAGGTTTAAGACATGAAAGCTTGCACAGGCTTTCTGTGCAAGTGATTTACAAAGAGCTTCAGACACAGGACACGTTGGTGCCATGGAAGAGCTGGCTCTCCCTTCTTGGAGGAGGACAACGTGTGAATCCTGAAGTGTGAAGACAGGTCCAGAGCAGGGGTGGGCACAGACACACAGCCACGTTGAAGTGACTGTGTGAGGAAGTCCCACGGTCTTGGATTTGCTATGTTCCCATCACTCAGTTTCTGCCTTACTCAGGTAACTTCAAGTGTGATCTCTCTAGGAGACACCTGTGTGAGCCCTCACGGCGTCTCATCTCTACGTGAACCTGTAAGATGTGGCTAGAACTGTGCATGGAATTACGTGGAATTTTGCTGACAATGAATAGATGTTTGGCTATAGAGTAATGCACTGAGCACTGCGATCAGAAATAATCAGCAAAAGCCTGAAGAGAGCAATGGAGGAGGGACTGACTGCCAGGCTCACTTCAAAGGAAGGAGCTTCCAGCAACTCTGAACTTCCAGGAATGCTCTTGAAGCCTAGTGTAGCTTTCTGCTTCCCATAATCCACCCTCAATGCTTATTCAAGGGTGGTTGATCTCAGACGCACCTTGATTCATTCAGACTCAGCTTTGTGAAAGTCCTAGTTAAGTCTGACTGCGTGGGAAAGCTCATTTTTATAGGGGTTATAAGCCACATATCAGATTGTCCCCTTTTACGCTCTTTACTGCAGATCACGGTCACACTGGTGAGCTGCCTTCAGGGTTCAGCCCTCCTGCACAAGGCTAAGAGTTTTGCAGAACGCTCATTCGTTTGCCATGTCATGGGTTAGCAGAAGAAGAGCAGCTTCCTCACAGCGTTTCCTACTGCTTACCCGCGGGCACGCAAGTGGGCGGGCACCTTCGAGAAGACTCAGTTACACACGCTACTGCTGTCCAGGCAGCGCAGCCACGGCACAGCCAGTCCCAAGGCTGCAGGGGCCCTCCCGGCTTTCAGGCTGGTGGCCACACTGCGGTCCTCAACCTGTGGGACTATCAGAGTCTGAAATGCAGAGTCCCAGGCTGCACGCTGGCCCGTGGATGGCACGGGCAAGGGGAGGTGGCACGACGTGCTTGCTCTTGTCCTGACCTCCAGCCACACTGTCCCGAGTTTGGCCTTTTGAGCATTCAGGGAGGGGACTATGGCTCCTCTGGGCATGGGCACTCTGGTTTCCTTTCTCATCAGGGACCACACCGAGCGGGATGGAGTGCCCTCTGGGAAAAGCTCTCTTGTTGGGTCCACCCCGCCAGCTTGGTGGAGGGGCCTGAGGGAGTGAGTGTGGTCATCGCCATTAGGTGTGGTCGGGACACTAGTCGGTGCCTTTCTCAATTGATTTTCGGCTTATTTTCTGAGACTAGGGATTTCCCTGATCCCGGGGCTCACAGTTTCGGCCATGGAGCCCCTGAGACCTGCTGCCCCCCAGCACCGTGACTGCAGGGGGCTGATGTTCTCGCGTGGGCTCTGCGGTTTGGACTCAGATCCTCAGGCTCGGATGGTGAGAACTACAGACTCAGCCATCTCGCCAGCCCCTCGCTTTCCACAGTCTCATCCCTTATGAGCAACGTGAAGGCTCAATTCTCAGAAGCCTCAAGGAGGCCTCTGGGCAGCCTCTGCGACCCTGAGGACAGAGCTCACTCAGCCCAGTGTGCTTACTGGCCGAGTGCCCTCTCCCCTCTGGCTCTGCAGCTCAAGGAAAAAAATGCAGCTATTAAAGGGAAATACTTTGGCACGCTGTCTTGCAGTTGAAGCATATTTTGCATTAGCTTGACTCTGCAGATAAGCCAATGTCTGCCTACTCCAGTAGTTTTAAATATGGCAATTCAAATCAAGTAGAACCAATGGAGAAGAATGTCCCTGGCTGACTCTGAGCGCACATTTTTGATGGACATGCCCCTGGCACTCAGCACACAGATTAGCACTGTGATTCTGAACAAAAAGCCCCCGCCACTTGGGCACTGCCCAGGGTGCGTCTTTGCTCTTTCTCTAACCTCTGGAACCTTCTGAGTCAGGCCCTCGGCAGCGAACCAGACACCGGCCACGCACAGGTGTCTGGTCCCTGTCTCTGTTCCTGCAAAGTCCCGAGGCCATGTCTAAGCCCCTGGTGGTGGTGGGGGAAGGGCCTCTTTTCCTTGTTTTGATGCTTCCTCCTTCTCTGTCCTCAGCCTCCATGACAGGTAGCATGGACACTAAGAGAAGCGTCTCCCCAGCTGCCTTCTCCACCCAGGAGACGGTTCTCACAGCATCCCAGCTGCTATTTGTTGAAGGCCCAGGCTTTCCAGTGCAGAGACCAAGATGGTAACTTCATGTTGCATGTTTTACCACAGTTTTAATTTAAAAAGAAAAGCTTAGGAAAACCACAACACACACACACACACACACACACACACACACACACACACACACACACGATGTGTGACTCACACCCGAGTTCCATGTCTTTTAAGTCATGAAATGTGTACAGGAACAAGGCTCTAAAAAGGTGATAGATCATAATGCCTCACTTCTGCCTTTATCCTTAGAGATTCAAAGTAAACCCAGGGAGGAGGAAATCCTGACTAGAAGGCAGATATTTTCTGGCCCACTGGTGAACCTTAGGCATGACAACAGTCCTCTTCGAAGTGGCTTTGGAAAACATATATATATATATATATATATATATATATATATATATATATATA
>NW_026590699.1:7256783-7288569 GCF_907164565.1 Psammomys obesus
TTTTTTTTTTTTTTTTTTTTTTTTTTTTTTTTCCTTGAGACAAGCTTTCTCTATGTAGTCCTGCCTGTCCTGGAATTAACATTGTAGACCAGGCTGGCCTTGAACTCACAGAGATCTGCCTCTTGAGCACTGAGATTAAAGGCCACCACCGCCCAGCTTGAAAAAGGCAATTTTAAAATCCAGTCTTTCTGTCAGTCCATCTGTCTGTCGGTCTGTGACTCCTCCATGGAAGAAACAGACTTTTAGCTGCTTTGCTTCCTTGATTTCTTAGGACATGGAAGTGGATAGCCCAAAGGTCAGTATTTGCTTGAGAATCTAACCAAAGTCGTTTCAAATATCACTGCAGTCCAGTTGTCTTTATTCTAGAACTTTCCAACCAGACTGCCTTATTCTTACGGGTTTGTTCTGCTTGTTTCTCAGTGTCTGGGTTGGAACCCAGGGTCTCTTGCATGTTAGGCAAGTGCTCCATCATTGAGCTACAACTCTAGTCTGCTTTTTGCTTCTTCTATTGAGACAGAATCTATCACACCATCCAGGCTGGTGTTGAATTCACTCCATAGCTCAGATAGGCCTTGCGCTTGTGGTCTTCCTGCCTTAGTCTGCCAAGTAACTACAACTACAGGCCTGCAACACCAACTGAGGCTCAACTCTGCTCTTAATTGCTTATACTTCCTAAGTAAAGAATTTTTGGATTCAAAAAGAAAAAAGAAAAAAAAAAAAAGCCCAGCATGAGTAATCTCACTTCCTTCCCCCTCTAGAGTGAAATGGCTCATTCATTTCTAGAACGTTAAATTCCAATCAGGTGAGGTGCACAGATAACAAAGTGCTGTTGCTGGAGACTCAGGACCATACAAGGGAAGAACACAGGAGCCCAGGAGGGGCAAAGTGCACTGGGGGCAGGGGTCCCTCTGGGCCCAGTAGAAGAGGTAACCAGGGCCCAATGGCACTAACCATCCCATATAGTGGGAGAGTGGGAGCTGTGCCAACTCAAGGCTGGCCTGGCAGAAGGCGACCATGGTGGATGAGCAGAGTCTCCAGGTGAACCGAAGAAAGCCAACAGAAGCCAGGGCTGGAGCCGGCCTGTCTCAGTAATGGCTAGAAATACTCTTAGGTCGCAGTGTTCAGATGTGGGTGAGCACACCCAACTAAGCTTGACAGCAATAAATGCTGCCACAGAACCCAGAGAGGGCCAGAGCTTGGTCTCAGCGTTCCTTGTATTGCAGGAAGAGGGAGGAGGCCAGACAGTAAGATGGTGGGAAATCCTGTCAAAGCCGAGGTCCTCTCTGGAGGATGGGGGTGGGGGTGGGGCGGGACACCCGCTCTTCCTGTGGGAACTGGCAGGGGAAGGTGGATCGCAGACAGGAAAGGAGTGTATCCTGGTCCTTTTGCAGTTATGACTCAGCTGTTTGTGAGAAAGAATAAAGTCACCAAATAAGAAAGACGGGAAGGAGACATTTCCCTCGGAGATGCTCATGGCTGGCCGAGACCAGAGGGCCAGCTGGTCCTCATAGGGCTATAGAGGAAGTGAAGGTGCTCGGCCTAGAAGAGCGTGCTGTTAGGTCATGGGGTAGAGAGACGTTTCTGTTCTTTATACAAGGTTTCAGTTGCTTCTCCATGCCACACTCTGACAATCCAGGACCCTCAAGCTTTCTCTCCCGATCATATTAGCCCTGAATACAATGTTCTTTGTTATAGGCCTTTGTTCTGGAAGGAATGTAGCTATGCCTTGACTTGGCTTTAATGAGCATGAAGTCTTCTCAGACTCATGAAGAAAATGGGACTTGCTGTCTCATGGCATCAGTGGTGTGCAAGACCAGCTCCTACTCTGCAGGGCAGCACAGGGTGGCAGCACCTGGGCTCACGTTTGTGGTCACCACAGCAACACCCTAACAAGAGCCATGAAGATACAGGAGGGTTCCATGCTCTAGACACTGAGAAAATGGTCAAAACCTTCACCCCACCAAGGACTGCCTGGTTAGATAGTGGACTCTCTCTGCAGGTAACAGAGAGAGGGGGACAGTAAGCGAAATGGATTTCATCTGAAAGGCAGAGCTGAGTGAAAGAAGCAAAAGGGAGAAAAGATGGTCACAATGAACATAGTGGGCTGTACACTTTCCTGGTTGGAGACCTAGCAGCCCTACCCTCCAGATAAGCCCACAGCCTCCACGATGCTCAGGGCAGTTTTGAGGATCTTCTGGTCGATGGGTCAGTAGAGGAGAAAAATCGGATTTTGTAAGGGCTGAGGGAAAGCTTAGAGTGACAGCTGTCGGGAGCAGACAGGCAAGACACCAGGAAACTCAAGGGTATAGGCCTAAGACAGGTGCACATTGGAAAGTGTAGAGACTTTTAAAATGTATTTCTAGCTGGGCGCGGTGGCACACGCCTGTCATCCCAGCATTTGAGGAGGCAGAGGCAGGCAGATCTCTGTGAGTCCGAGGCCAGCCTGTTCTACAGAGTGAATTCAGGACAGCCAATGCTACACAGAGAAACCCTGTCTCGAAAAACTGAAAGGAAAAAAAAAAGTCTTTCTATATCTTGCATGCTTTGAGGGTTCTGATGCTAGAGTGGTTTGCAGCTCCCTTGCTGAGTCGTGTCTAGAACTGGGCCTTCAAGAGCAGCCTGTTTGGAAACAAGATCCTTCAACTAAGAAGAGAGAGCCAAAAACAGCAAGAAATACGAAAGAGCCAGACAATGCTTCCAAGATCATAACTCAGCTACTGAATTAGAAGATTCTGAAGTAAGTAAAATCCAAAAAGAGAAAAGCTTTCAAAGTGTTGTGTCAAAAATGGTCAATGGCCGAAGAGCAGACACATGCAAAGAAATTCAACCCAGAACCTAGAGGGGAAAGCCATCCAAATGGAATAAGAAAAGTAGTCACAAGGAAGAAACCATCATCAAGGAAAGACCCCCAAATAGTACCAGAGATCTCTTTACATTGCATAACCACTTTGGGCAAAACAGGATACAAAATCCACATCCACAAAAAGTATTAGTTTTGCTGTCTGCCAATAAGAAACTCACCAAGGAAGGAATCGGGCCTGGGAGGAAGGGGTTTCTCCCTTTCAACCCCTTCAATAACTACATAAGACACCTATGAATAAGGTAAACAAGGAGTCTGACACAGCGAAAGCTTTAGGGCGTGAATGAATGAAGGCTAGAAGAGCTCACATGCTTGCAGATAGGCATTTACTGGGAGCCTAAGCCCAAGTGAGGGGCAGAGGCTTAGAATGGACAGGTCTGGGTCCCCTCCCACCTTGGGTCCTATTGACACTCCATTCTTCTGCCCTCTCTTCCTCAGTCTGTCCCTCAGGAAGTGTCAGTAGCTGGATCTGGGCTTAGAACCTGCGGCTGAAGCACCAGCCACGCTGAGTTTCCCCCAGCTCAGGAGTCTCAGCTGCTAAGTCTTCAGGGCTTACATTCTCTGTGGGGGCCCTCCTCTCTCTCTTTCTCCCCCAGGGCCACCGTGGGTGAGACCTGGAGAGGATGGGGCCATGGGGTGACTGCACCCTGAGCCCTGCCAGAACCCTAGGACACAGAACGACGCCATGATTGTGACCACGTGAGTCCAGAAGCCCCTTTCCCCTGCTCTCACAGGGCCCTGTCACCCCAGTCACCAAGATCAATATGCAGAGGAGTACAGTGCTCAGTGGGTCCTGCCAGTCGCTGGATTACAGCTCCATGGAATTCAAAACACAAACTCTCTAATTCCCATGTGAGAGATCACCAAAATGGGCAGAAACAGCACAACAGGAATTTTATGGGTGGGGTCTGAACAATCCCTAGGAAAAAATGCAAATCTCCACGGGCGGATCCCCCCCTCCCCTGCTTTAGCCACTGGAGGTAACATTTAATTTGGGGGGGGGGAGGGAGGGGTGGGGAATGCAGTGAGAAAAACCACATTTTGATGTAGTCTTTCACTGATTCTCTTTGAATACAGTCTTCACCCAAATGATGTGTTTCAGCACTGGCAACCGAATTCGCCTTCACTCATTCCCAATCAACCATGGCTTCCTCTAGGCCTCACTGCTTTCAGGCTTCAGAGTGCCGACTCCAGAGGGGTGCCCACACCTGAGGGTGGGGGTGTGGGCACTGGAGTTGAAGAGGGCGTGTCTGGGCAGACAAGCCTAGGGTGGGTGCAGGCCACATTCAGTGTCTACGCTTCCCCCTTTTTCATCATAAATGGTAACATGAGGCCATTTTCACACGGGTATGTGATACTCTGTTGGCACATGCCTTTCACTTCCCTCTGGGGTTAGGTTTTGAGACAGGGTGTTGCTTATACGGCCCATGCTGACCTCAAGCACACAATCCCCGCTTTCCAGCCTCCTGAGCACTAGGCTGAGCTGCCTTTCCCAGCCCAGTGAGGATTGTGAGCGATACTCTAAAATTCTGTATCTCCAAGGATGGTTTGAAATCCTACCAGTTAGAGAGAGGGGCCTTCAACTAGACTCATCAACGGGCCCCTTCTCTCTGTGAACACGGGCATTTGCATCTTTGCTCTGAGCGAGCGCTGGTGGGAGTGGACAAGGGTGCCTTCAGACCTGAGTGAGAAGCACACAGGTGTGCACAAGGGCAGACCTGGCATGCCAGGACAGAGGCTGCCCTGTCCCTTCCACTGGCCTCTGGTTATCAGGAGGAGAGTGCTGACAGGTGGGTGGTTGGCCAGTGTGCCAGGCCACACCACTGACCGAGCACCACTCATGTTCTTGATGCTTTCCCCCAAGGGTTACCTGAAACAGAGGCCGTGGTCACTGGAAGATCTCACATCGATGCCTGTGCCATGCAGAGCTGTGTGTGTGTGTGTGTGTGTGTATGTGTGTGTGTGTGTGTGATGGGGTCGTTGGGGACACAGGATGTCCTGATTTACCGCTTCCTCAGCACTTAATCCTTATCTCATGTGGGATAGGGCATGGAGCTCTCCCGTCCTCCACAGCAGTGAGGACACCGCCTGTGGGAGGCTGAGCTATAGTCCTGCTGCCCCATGGGGAGGCCTCTGCCTTCTTAGAGGCAACAAACTCTTCAACTCAGCCATTCCACCTCAAGCTGAAGAAACAACAGCGGCGCCATCTTCCCCCCCCCCCCCCCCCCCCCCCCCAGCCGAAGAAAAAACCGGGGCGCCTCTTCCCCCCCCCCCCCCCAGCTCTGAGGAAGTAAATAACTGTTTCTTCAAATTCAACTCCTCTCCTCTCCTCTCTCATGGATACAGAATCCCTTTGTGACCCAGATGTGTGCTCCACTCCCCAAGCTGAGGAGACCCCGTTCATCACCTGGGCTCCTCTCCTTCCATCCTGACCTTGTTCACCTGGGGAGAGCGTTCCCAAACTGCCCTGACTCCAGGTTCTGGCCAAAATCGCTTCTGTGTCTCTCATCCACTGGGTCTCCTTTGTCCTGCCGCTCGGTCCATAAATTCACTAAAACTCCGGGAACACACTTAGGTCTGGGAGCAATGAGGCTCCACACTCTCAGCAGATGCTGAGAAAACCAGCTTCCAGAAAACCCCAGCCAGGCTACAGGTAGGAAGCTGCCAATCAGCCTTGGGGGATGTCAGGGAAGCGATGTTACCATCCACATGGTGGCTCAATTCATTGGTCATGGGTAATCCCTGTTTCCGGGCCCCTCTCTCAGAGGTGGGTTTTCTGGGCCCCTCTCTCAGAGGTGGGGTCTTCTGGGCCCCTCTCTCAGAGGTGGGGTTTTCTGGGCCCCTCTCTCAGAGGTGGGGTTTTAAGCCCCAGCCTCTAAAGCTGCGTAGGTCCATCAGGAGACCCCATCCTCCCGATCCCCGTAGAGGCAGCTATCAGCCAGTCAGTCAGCCATTACAAAGGGCATTGACTTCAGGGGAGTGGCAGGATAAGAACAGCAAATGCTACGTGCGCACTACCCCACCTCCCTGTGGGGGTGGAGAGTGCCCCTGCTGCTCCTCTGCATGGCCTTCTGGGGGAGGAAACCCCCACCCAAGCCAGGGGACAAACCTCTTTGAGCATAGGGCCACCCCTGCCATAGTCCCCAAGTCAGTAGAGTGACTTTGGCAGTGTTTCCTGCCTTGGCACTTCTGCGGTCACTGACACGTGATTCACCCGTATTTGACATTTCACTAGCTTCTAAAAACTCCTGAGAGCTGGGCAGGGTGGTGCACGCCTCCTTTAATCCCAGCACTCCAAAGGCAGAGGCAGTCTGATCTTTGTGAGCTAAAGGCTAGCCAGGGCTATACAGCAAAACCATATTTCAAACGTCGTCACCACCACCACCTCCACCTCCATCACCACCATCTATCACCACCACCTCCACCACCATAACCACCACCACCATCACCTCCACTACCTCCACCACCTGCACTAACACCAAAATACCCAAGAGCTTCAATTATCTATATTCTCAAGTAGTTGTCACTGGCAGAAAGATTGCAAGGACAGTACAAGTCCCTGTACAACCTCTACCCAGACAAGAGGATGAACTAACACTTTACAGATATTTGCACACTTCTCCAATGGAAGAAATGAACATTAGCACATTCATTTATAGCCTCCAATAGATTTCTGCTATGGTTTTCACTAACATGGCTTTTCTGTGCCAGGATCCACTCCGGGTGGTTCATCGCATTTGAGGCTGTGATGTACAGTAAAGCTCACTGCTGCAAAATCAGCCTCGGCCAGAGCAGAACAGGCCTTAGCAGAGATGGTCAGAGAGCAGGGACTTCCAAGGAACCAAAGACAGGAGGCTCCCCAACACCACCCTCCGTGACTAGGTTAGAGTTTACTAGGGAAGCGCTACTTAGCTTTCTTTGAAATTCACCCTCCAACTATACCCACAGGACTCAGATACCCACAGCTGCCCCCCTAGATTCCATATCACCTCATTCTCTGATAGACCACGTAAACAAAAACCTCATTGTCGTGGAGACAATGTCAGTGGGGTCAAAGGCTGTGGCTGGAGATAGCAACATTAACTGGAGGGACTGGCTTTGAGGAGTTCCGTTTATTCACTGGATTCCAGAAGCTTCGCCACAGCACGGCTGGGAAGGCCTCGCACCCAGATTGCTGTTATGTTACATGCTAGAGAACCCTGGCGTCCACCCAGACAAGTTTCCTCACTCGCAGTGGGCTCTGGAACCCTAGGCCCATGCCCAGGGCCTAAGTGTACCACAGGGCCTGGCAGAGGTGACAGGCTGGGGTCTGTCTCTGACTAGCCTGGGTTGTGCGCGTTGAGCAGCTTGCCGCTCATCCACTGTCCCTCCTGCTCCACTCCCTCTGAGCTCTCGCAGCCAGTTAGCAGCCAAGAGTGCTTGGTTCTCAAGGGGAAGCGCCTCAGGCTGGTGCCTAACTCCCCTCTGCAGGGAGCATGCCACAGCCTTGGCAGTAAGAAGCCAGAGGTGAATTTCAAGGTATTTTCTGGAATTCTCAGATCCTAGACACTTCTTGACGACCCCCAATTGCAGCCTTCTCGCAGCAGCTTTCTAGTCACTTTGTTGAAAAGGGTGTGTGTGTGTGTGTGTGTGTAGGCTCTGCCCTGACTTCCCCTCACTGAACTCTTATTTGCTTCTCCCCATGCCTACAGCTACAGCCCTTTGAGTTTTATTTATGGCCAAGTCTTAGCTTTTTCTTCTGCTCTGGAAAATTGTCCTCGAGTTTCCCATTCTCTCCTTGTGGGTCTGACCATTGCTCAGAGAGGACTGGAGCCCTTTCCTGTCCATGCTCTTCAGCTCCCATTTCCAATCCATCTAGAAATGTGTGGGCTGTTGAGTCTGTGCTGTGAGTAAGCCATCTGAGCTCCTCAGGGAAGGTGATCACCAAAGCTCCAGAGGGCTGGAAGTGTTGGCGGCTCTATTCCATAAAGGCAGAGTTCACACTCACTTCCGCTTCTTAGGGGCCCACGGTTCACACAAAGGGATCAAAGGGAAGTGGGAACACACAGTCCTCCTTTGCCTCCAGGCGGGCCTGCTCCCTTCACAACCCTGTGAGGTGGACCCTACCCCCCCCCCCCCCCAGTCCTAACTCGAGCACACATAGATGTGACCACAGGAGGCTTCAGCTGCTCATCCAGTTGGGGTTGCTACCCAGGCAGCCTGCTGTGGAGGATTCTGGGACTGGCACCCCTTTATAACTCAAGCCTTGCTCTTAGGATGGGCAGTAGTTTTTCTGGCCTTGCATTCACATTTGGAAGCCTTCAAAAGTGACTATGTGGATGGCAGTAAGTGTCCGGAGATGCAGAGGCAGAGCGTCTGGGTCTATGGTACCCTGAGCTGAGGTGATGATGCTCTCTCCTGTCTCCTTCTTTTCTTTTCCTCTGTGCTCCTGGTCTGCAGGAGACACCTCTCCACTGCCTTCACTTCCCAGAAACCAGTGTCTCAGCTTTACTGTTTGTCAAGACCAGGGAAAGCCCCCACATGCCAAGACCTCCAGAGCGTCCTCACTATGGCTTGGGAACCCAGGAGGCTGGTGTGGTGGTGAGGTGCCTGGCTCCCACATCCTTAGCTATTTACAAGAGAAATTCCAGGCAGGCTATTTCTATTTCCCCCCTCTTTTTTCCTAGCATGTAAAATGGGCATAAGAGTTACCTGCCTTGGGAGCATTTTCCTGGAGGCTTTGATGTACTCACACATACAAATTGGTATACAAGAAGCTTTCATTAAATGATTACCCATTCCTTACGCTTACAAGTCTCAGCTGTTTCTGCACTGTACCATGTAGCCAGTGGTCCTAGTGACTGAAGGACCCACCCCATGAAGATTCCGGATACCAGAAACAATGAGACAGAATCACAGAATTAGGCAGACAAAGAGGGGAGGGACCAAGCTTGCCACAAGTAAGAATTTCATACACAACGTTTAGGATCAAGAAATTATGTCACAGGTACTAGCTGTGAAAAAGCCAATGGCCTAACAGGAGGCTTAGAAGTTGATCAATGTACTGTTGACCATAACCAATTCCATGCTGTTTCAGGCACACAGATTCACACAGCTGTGGGAAAGCCATCACAGTATTCACCCACTGTATTTGCACATTCAGAATCTAAAGCCCAGAGAATGCAATAAGCACACATGAGACCTCAGAGGCTGTATCTCAGCTCACATGCACAGACCAAGGTTCCCAAAGTTTTTCTGTCTTGGAAATGCAGGGTTTCAGGCAGCGCCCCAGAGAGTCCTACAGGGATGTTTGCAATGAGGGTCAGGGGTCTGAAATTTTGAAAAGCTTTTCTAGGCTATTTGGTTTTGCTGGGAAATACATGCTCTTGGTCACATCCAAGTATAAAGGGGACAAGACTTTAAGGTGGGTTTGTAGTATGTAAAAGGATGTATGGAGGCATGAAGCTGTATTGGACAAGCAGGAAACATGGCCTCTGGGACAAGATGTAGATACTCTGAGAAGTGTGTAAACTGAGGTTTGGTATCATGAGGTGAGGGCAGAGCTATGTAAACTGCCTTTCCACGGCAAGCCCTTTCCAGGTTTAAAAATGACACCCAGTAAGGTCTTCAGTCTCAGGGAATGAAGACAGCTGGGCAGTGGCTCTGGGGCCAGGCTGTGGGAGTCAGTACACATCCTGGAACTTTCTAGGAACTTTCGTTTAAGTGTGTGCTGTGGTCTATGGATCCTGGCCAAGTGGGAGCCATGCATGAGGGCCCACAGGTAATGGCTGCTCTAACATTTAGGTTCTGTTCTTCTTAAGGCAAGGCTAAGGACTGGGGCAGGAAGAGACAGACTCAAGCTGTAAGACTGGCCAGGATTCACTGTCCAGAGTCTGGTCGGAGCTCCCCTTTCTCCTCATGCTGGGTCCTGGATCCCAGCGAGCAGAAGGCAACTCTTTGCTGGGACCAGTTCCCACTTCCTGCAAGCCTGAGAATTACGGATGGTTTCAGCTAGGTGAGGGAAGGCCAACAACACTGAAGCCCACCGTCTTGCCCTGGGGTGTGTCGGTTCCAGAGAGCCGACACACTGGCGTCCCCAAGCTCTGTCTAGGCACTGAGCCCTACCCAGAAAGGTAGGCAGGCAGACCTGGCCAGTGCCCTCAGTTTTCATGCCTCTTTTAAACAGTCTCCACGAGGACACCCTCCACCGGGGTGACACTGGTGTTCAGCTCCACACAGATGGGCTACAGTCAGCATGTGTGGAAACCCCAGGACATTCCTCGAGTCCAAAGGCAGTTCTGTCCGGCCTGCTTTGGCCATGGAGAGAGCAAGGGGCGTAGTGAACAGGTCACAGAGGGACCCGGGCCACAGACCCGGGCCACAGGCCTCCCTTTGGCCTGTGGCTCTTCAGGGCCTACTCAAGATTTGGGAGAGACCTCGGGTTTCCAGCCCATTGTTTCCTAAACAGCATTAAAGCAGGAGGCTGTCTGCTCCTTGCTCCGCCCCTCCCGGGGTCTCATATTTAAGCAAGAAGCTCTCTGCCCACCGCAGTGCCCTGGACACCGTCGCTGAGTTTCTGGAAACTCTTTGCTCCCAACCCCCTTCAACCGTGCGCCTCATGGCCTAGTGACAGACATTCCTCCCTCGCTGCTACGGCCAAAGCTTGGCAGCAAACGGTGCCTCGGGCTACGTTTTAATTATTAGCTCCCTAGAGAGGGCCAACGCCTGCATGGCTCTAGACGCGCGGCCGGCCGGCACAGTAACGCACACCTTCACACACTCAAGCACGCTCGGGTGGGCTCAGCGTGCCTGTCTTCCACGAGGCTCCGCGAGCCTCCCAACCCTTGCGGGCGCGGAAAGCGTGGGGTTCGAGCGGAACTTACCGCCAAGGCGCTCTGAGCCAGGAGCCCCAATGTCACAATCGCCAGCAGCGGCCACCTGCACGGGAGAGGGAGGGAGAGTGAGAGAATGACACGAACGTGCGGGTCCCAACTTGCCAACTCCTCAAAGTTGCCTGCAAAGGTCCCCTGCAGCCAGGAGGCCGGGCAGGGGTGACTTACCCTCGCAGGGCAGGGCTAGACGCTGCGAACCGCACTCGCTCCATGATCGAGTCTTCCAGGTCTAGGCTCTGCTCGGTCCCCTCCTAATCTGGAGGGGAGAGACAAAGCGGGTTAGCAAGGGTCGCTGGCAGGGAGGGCACCGTCACGCAGCACCCTGACTCCCAGTGCCGTCGCTCGTTTCTCTGAGGGGTGATCAGGAGGCAGAGAAAGGGGCACTCTTCTCCCTGGGCCCTGCCTGGAGTCGCTTAGCCCACGCAGCGCAATCCCCAGCCCTCCACCTCCTCCCCACTCCCATCCAGCCCGGCGCGCGGCTCTGCCCGGCTCCAGCGCTCCAAGCCCAGGACTTGAGGCCTGGGTGTCGGCGTCTCCCGGGGGCGGCTCTCACCTCGGGCTCCCGCGTCAGGGGCGGCTGCCCGCGCGCATGGGCCCCGCAGAAGCGTCGGTCCGCGGCACCCCAGCGCCAGGCCCGCTCGGCTTCGCTCCGCGGGCGCCGGACTCCCGGCCCCGGCGCCCCTCGCCCGTGCCTCTCGGGGATCGGCGGGCCGAGGGGGGCTCAGAGGACCCGGGCGCGGGAGGAGCTGGGTGCGGAGCGCGGAGCCGCGGCGGTCGGACGCTCAGCGACACCAAGTCCCGAGCGGCGCGCAGCCTCCGCCTCTTACCCGCGCCGCAGGGTCCTCCCCTTGGAGACGCCGCCCGCGCGCTGCCGAGGGGAGGGGGCAGCGCCAACAAATTGGGGAGCTCCTCGGGCCGCGCGCTCAGGTCTCTGCTCAGAGCCGCCGCGCCCGGGACGGTGAGCAGGGCTCACACTCGGGCCCTCCGAGACTGAGTTGCCCGCCGCGGCCCCCGGGAGCCGGGCTCAGCTCCCCGCCGCCTCCGCCGCTCCCCCGCCGCGCCGGGCGCAGCTACAATGGGGCCCCGGCTCAGCGCCTGCCTTCTGCTGCTGCTCGGCGCCCTTCTGCTCCACGAGGAGCGCAGCAGGGCCGCCGCGAAGGTGAGTCCCCCGCGGGCTCCGCTCCCCAGCCTCCCACCCCGCACCCCGCCGCCCCGCGAGGCCTCTTTGTCCAGCGCCCGGCACGCTCAGCCAGCCCGGCCCCTGAGTGTGTCGCGGGTGGCACGGCCAGGTGCACTCCTCCGGCGGCTCTCCGCTCGCGGTCCCTGTGGGCTGCGGTCGCGCATCCATTACGGAACCTCCTTTGTTACGGGCTGGGTGCGGGAGACTTAGGAAGGGACTTGAAACTTAGCGCGCACCGCGGCGGGGTGCCAGGGAGCCAGCGAGATTTGAACCCTCATCGCCCGGGCGCTTAATCGTCGGGGCGCGCGAGTGGGTCGGGGCTGGAAGGGTGGACACGCACACCCCACGCCACTCAGAACCTCACACACATGTGCGGGGGGAATCGCTTTGGGCGTGTTTTTGGTTGTTTGGGAGACCGTAATGGTTGAGGCCGAACAGCTTTGGGCCGTTTGCCTGGAAACATCTGTATTTTTGCTTTCCCACGACTTTTGTGTAGCCTACGGCACGCTTGAGAACAGATGCGGGCGCTTCTACGCATCCTAAAAGTCACTGCTTCAACTCTTGCCTTTTATGAGTTTGTGTCTGAAAATTATAACCACATTTAGACTTGAGTGTGAAAGCAAAGCAAAACTCCATCGCATTGTTCTCTGAGCAAATTGTTTTTTTAGTTTTGTTTCCTCTGGTGCTTGGCCGGGAGGGCGCTGGGAGATATTTGCAAGAGCCAGACTTCCAGCTCTGGAGGAGCCGGGCCAGACTTTCTGCCTTCGCCTCTAGAGAATACACTTCAGCTGCCGCTGTGACAGCCATGCAGGCCCAAAGGCCACAAGGTGTGGCCTCTCAACAGTTTGCCTTCCCCCTTCGATGCCTAACAAACGTTGTCTGCTGCTTACTGGCACTTCCTATATATATACATATATGTATATTTTAAAACTGTTTCTTAATTCTGCATTTTTTTCCTTTTAAGAATTTCACCTTTTTTTTCTGCAGGAGCGATACTGATCAACTATACTATAAATTATTAACTGTTACATACTAGAATAAACTGGTGATATGTGCTGGGGTTTCTTAAATGAGTTTGGCCTCCCTGGTGACAGCTTTTTCATTGGTCACTGAAGAAGGATGATTACATTAGCAGCCAACTTCAGAGAGTTCCCTCCCTGTCCAGGGTCTCTTCCCTCACCTTAGGGAGTGGTTTATAACTACCCTTTCTCTCAAAAGAGCAGGCTTGCTGGGCTGGGTCAACTGTTGCAGGCCTGTAGTTCTTGCTACTTGGAGACTGAGGCAGTAGTATCTCAAGTTCAAGGCCAGCCTTGGCAACAGAGTGAGTTCGAGGCTAGCCCAGGAAACTTGCTGAGTCCCTCCCTAAAAATAAAATAAAATAAAAGGTAAAAAGTGGTCTCTGGATGTAGCCCCGCTGTGCAGCCCAGGGTGGGAAATATTAACCAAAAGATCGAGTACTTCTAAGGGGGCCAGACTAGGTCATTCTGATGGAAAAGCACGAGCCACCGTTTGTATTTAGGTTTTTCTGAATGACTGACTGTGTTAGCAAAGCTAATTGCAGGACCTAACTTTCAGACACTGGGAACTTTGAAAAGAACTAGTCAGCCACACAAATTCCAGATCTCACTTGAAAACTCAAACAAACTAATGTTGAGGTTTGAGGTTGATGTATTTCCTATTAGTTGTACAGTTCCTGGCCATTGGCTCTGCTGTATTCCTCAAGCTGCCTTAAGCATCTTAAGCAGCCTGGCCACCTAAGACATTACTGTGGTGTGATATTTACCCTGAATTAGAAAACCTGTCAATGTGCATATGACTTTTGAGGAAAGAAAAAGATCCATTTTGAAACAACACTCTAATAGAACTAAGTGTTCTCTTCATGCTGTCAATGACATGTTTGCCCTGTGCCTTCTAAACCAGCTGTTAGAGATGCCGCAGCAACAAAGTAGCTTCCTTTGTAGCTACCCAAGTCACACATCCCCTAGGCACAGCCTTTAGGTGGTAAGATGCTACGGCTCTGCCTGGTAATGGACCCAGGGTCACTTACAATGCTAGGCAAGCACTCTATCTGGGTGCCTATGAAATTGCCTCTCTGGGTCTGAAATGCGAACTTTCCCCTAAGTGCTGCCATGCCTGCCCAGAAGTCTTGCTGTCTCCTGACCATTAGTCACATCTCCAGGGACCAAACGACCAAAGAGCTCAAGGAAGGGAGAATTTGTTCCCATGCCAGTATGGGCGGCTTTCCTGAAGTTTGTATTTAGATGGCAGGGCTGGTTTCCTCTGTAAGCCCCAACAGGGCACATTGGAGTGGGGTGGGGTGCTGGTGGGGGCAGTCCTCAGCCCTCTTGTCGTCCTTGGTCACAAGGAGCAGGACTGGGAAAGGGCAAGGGCCCCTGAAGCCAGACAGAGGTCTGTGCGTTAACTATGTGTGTGCTAGACTGGGCTTCACCTGAGGAGTTGATTGACACTTTGAATTACTGGGTGTTCACGACACGAGTGTGGTCACGGATAAGGGTTTGTGTTTGCTTTTATGAAGCAGATAATTAGAGCTCCTTTGAACCCTGTGCCTCAGTGTCCCTTGAAGTCACTCTTATCGCTTCCTTATATGCACTCTTTTGTTCTTCCTTTATTTAAATGCATTTGGAGCACACACTTCCTGTCCTGTCCCAGGCAGGCGCTGGCCACATAGCCTGTCCCAGGGAGTAGCATGCAGTCCTGGCCTGAGGGCACAGACTGATGAGAAAAACTGAGTAGAGGAGCATGCAGAGACGTGGGAGAACTTAGTCCAGCTTTTGAGGGGACAGGGAAACTTCTGGGGGACGTTATCCCCCAAACCTGTGGGAGGCATGGGGCTAGACCAGCAGCCCCTGGCTGTTAGGACACTGCCCTGTAGGAGAATGCAGGATGACATTTCCTGGCATCTGTCAATCTTAGGGTCTTAGCATTCCACAATGACCTTGATATCTCTCCTTGGAGATGTCTGTGGGGATAGCTGTGGGAGTGGCTGACCTTTGGTCTTACAGAGCCTAAGGGGAGCGAAAGGGCAGGTCTACGCCATCAGAGATAAAGGGTGCCCAGCCCAGCTTGTGACGTGTCCTCTCTCTCCAGGTGGGAGATGTACTGCGAGTGGGGGAGGTTGAAAAGTTAGGCAAGGGTGACTACTCAAGGTGGAACTGCCTGTGGGAACTGACCCAGAAAACCTATGTGGATTTGAACAAGGGCAGGAGGGACCTCACGAACCCCCACATTATTCATTAACAGGAGTGGTGTTCTCCTGAGAATGGGGGCAGGCCTAACAAGCTGGGTTGTTTAGTGAAGAGCTGATAAAGATTTCACAGACAATGGAACCCAGAGTCAAGCAGGACCACAGAGCCCTGGTGGTAAGGGGAGGGGGGCTTTACAAGGCAACCCAGCACGAATCTCTGTGAGGGATGATTGTACAATGTTTGTCCGCCACAGAACAGCATCGAACAGTGATTGTTCCCAACACTGGAAACAGATTAACCTCATTAAAGTGTCTCTCAAGCAGGGTTGGCATTTGGAACTCGGGATAAAGCAAGCAGGAACAACAATGGAATGCCTAACATAGTATCTTGGCGCATTGTTCTTCCTGACCAGCAAACGTGTCAGCCACAGAACAATACCAAGGACGGTGTCTGCCATTGTCCGGCACACAATGAAGGGGTCAAAATCAGAACCGGGTCATTGGGAATTCCTTCTGAGCTCTTAACTCCGGGATTCCTGTGAGGTTAATGTTTGGCCTTCTGTTGCTCAGAGGCCTGAGTCCACCCTGTGCTCCATGCCATTGTTCTCCTGGTCTCATCCTGGGGTGTAGGGCTATCTTCCTGCTCTTCACTTCCTGTCCAGCCCCGCTGGGGTTGTTTATGGAGTAGGCCTCTGCTTTTTTAAAATTTTTATTTATTTATTTTTCTTCTCAGCTCTCTACCTGGGGATCTGCTCCCTGCATTCTCCATCACCCTTGCCTCTGACCTTCCTGAGCTTACAGCACATTGATTTCAAAGTTATGCGGAGGTGAACTTGCCAGCTTTTCCTCCTGCTGCCTGGCCTTGTGATGCTCCACCCCTTGTAGTGTGGGTGCATGGCATGGGTAGGCATCACCTCACTCCCTGACGTCACGAAGCTATCTTTCTGCCCTCGGGCCTGGTTTGTTTCTGATGCTTACACACCTGCAACAGGCCTGTCTTCCAGCCTCCCCAACTTCTCTGAACCTCCTGCTGCAGTATTCTCTAGAGGTGTGGTGTGGTATAGGACTCACACGTTCATCCTGAGTGAGGACTCATCCCAGTCTATAAGGTTAGGCTAGTCACAGGGGCCACAGAGGCCTGCGCCTTGCAGAAACGCTGTGTGCATGAGGTAAGTAAGCAAACACCAGGAAAGGCAGGCTGCTCTCTCTGCCACGTAGTTTGTTATGGCATCATCTTGGTGGTTCTGACATTCCTGCCAATTATAAGATGCCTAAGGACACATCTTTTTAAAGCACCTTGGCTCTGTTAGAGAGGGAGCCTGACACATAGGTGGAGGCAGGCGTTAATCACTGGTAATTAATTGGTCCTGATGTTTCCAGGCTGCTCCCTCAGCATCCCCGGGGGAGTCCTGGTGAGGCTGTGTACTGGCTCATGGAAACTCTGTCACAGTGTCCATCCTGAAGTATTATTAGAGAACACAAAGGAAAATGATGGCCAAGGAAGGTGTTTCCCCTGAATTTGGAATTCTCAGCAGATAACCCAGCACAGACTAAACATGGCATGGAAACACACACGATGCTGACCTTCCTGTGTAAATAGTTTATCCCGTGGGCTAGTAATGTTCATTATGGAAGCCTGGCTAGGTTTGGTTTTTACGCCGCACACTATGAGCACACTTCATGTCTGGGATTTAAATATCTCCTGGTGTGTGGTAGGTTAAGAGGTGAGTGTGATGTCTGAGTCAGACGTAACAGATACACTTCACCTGCCAAAGGCACCTAAGTGTGCTGTGCGGAGAGTGATCTCTGTTGCCCAAGTAACCCAGTCTTTAGGGATGACTGCAACTCACAATTGAGTCCATATTTTATTATATCTGGGGGTCCTTCTATTCTAGAGACTGGACTGAGACACTCTAGGCCGTGGACTGAGAGAAGCAGCTGTTCCATTTCATTTGCCCAGTACACCAACTGGAAAGCCACTTATGTGATTGCTCATCCCACAGATTTAGCTGATTAGACACTCCTCAACACACCTTTTTCTTTCTTTCTTTCTTTCTTTCTTTCTTTCTTTCTTTCTTTCTTTCTTTCTTTCTTTCTTTCTTTCTCTCTCTCTCTTCCTTCTTTCCTTTCTTTCTCTCCTTCTTTCTCTCTCTCTTTTCTTTCTTTCTCTCTTTCTTCATCTTTCTCTTTCTCTTTCTCTGTTCTTCAAGACAGGGTTTCTCTCTTTAGCCCTGGCTGTCCTAGAACTCTCTCTGTAGACCAGGCCAGCCTCAAACTCACAGAAATCTTTTTGTTTCTGCCTCCCAAGTTAAAGGCGCATGCCAGTACCACTCAACACTCAGCACAATTTCTAGAGGTGCCAAACTCCTCCTGCATTTGATGCTTAATTGAAAGGTTTAAATTTTTGGTTGTTAAATTTCTACTTTGGAAAATAAAGACCTGCTTTTATAGAGACAGATGTAACTCAGTTTTCCCAAGACATTTTTACCTGTGATGGATAGTTTTAATTTATGTAAAATTGACACAGCTAGAGTTTCTGAAAGGAGGGAGCCTCAATTGAGAACGTACCTCCATAAGTTCCAGCTCTAGGGCATTTTCTTAATTAATGATTGATGGGGAGGACTCAGCTCATTGTTCGTGGTACCATTCCTGGGTTCTATAAAAAAGCTGGCTGAGAATGCCATGAGGAGCAAGCCAGGAAGCAGTACCTCTCTATGGCCTCTGCATCAGCTCCTGCCTCTAGGTTCCTGTCCTGTTTGAATTCCTGCCCTGAGTTTGTTTCTTCAATGATGAATAGTGATTTGGAAGTATAAGCCAAATAAACCTTTTTCCTCACCAACTTGGTTTTCGGTCATGGAGTTTCATCGCAGCAATAGAAACCCTCGCTAAGACAGCCACACATTCTCCTGCTGGGAACAATGACATTTCCTGGATTCTGGCAGTAGCCATGTTTCTTCTTTTCTGAAGGATAGACTTTACCTAGCACTCTACTTCTAGGTGGATACTTATTTCCTGTTTAACCAGGGGACAGATGAACCCAATGATAACTATTGTGATATTTTTCCCCTGTGTTTTTCTTACAGAAATCATCATCAATATGTAATGCAGTTGGTGAAGGCTTGAGCTACTATGTATCTTTCATGTTTGGGCAATTATGTTTCCTAATTAGCTCTTAACTCAATTTAAAAGGAGGATTTTTTCTTTTCACTGTGGCTTACATGTGCCCTAGTCAGCACCTAGGGATTGGAAGAGTGTCACCTTCAGAGTTGGAGTCACAAGGGATTATAGGCCACCTGGCCTGGTGCCAGGAATGAAATGCAGGTCTTCTGCAGGACCAACAAGCATCCTTAGCCACCCGTTTGTCCCTCTAGCCCCCTAGTTAGCCCTGAAGTCTCGAGTTACAGCTTTGACTTTCCTAAGGAACACAATGGTATCTCAGTCTGCAGGCTTGTCATCTAGCTAAGTGCCGTGCAGGAACTAGCAGCAGTGTGCCTGGGTCAGAGCTCAGCGGATAGTGATGGCGTCACTATTACTGTGACAGCATGTGAGGTTTCAGAGGATAAACAACACAGACCCAGAGATTGGTTTAATTATTATAATGTTTACTTGGAAAAAAAATCTATAACTTGGGAACCTGGCTAGAAGCCAACATACATGTCTGAGGAGAAGAGATGGTTTTAATTCTGGTTACCTAAGTTTAGCCCCCCCCCCCCCCACACACACACTACCACCAAGAAAAGTCCATTTCTTTCATAAGTGAATGTTAGGGGACCAGATGCAAGCGCATATCTTTGGAAAGAGAATGGGACACACATCTAGGGAGGAAGAGACCTGCCTTGCCCTACTCAGGGGTACATGCTGGTGCACGGGCTCTGGCCTCCACATGTGTGAAAGGCAGTGACTCTGATGATGGGAGGAAAATAAACCATTGTTTGCAAAGTGATTATGCAGGGCTTGTGGAATGCCAAGCAATATTATGTTGGCTCAATGGAAGGCAAACTTCGAGAAGTACATAGTGGAGTGATGATGTCAGGAGGCAGTTGGGTCTTAGACCATTACGTCAGCACCGCGGAGCCCATACTAGCATCGGCATCACCAAGGGGTAGATGGTAGAGGTGGCGTTTCTGGAGCAGGAGTGTGGGGTGCAGGGCTGGTACTGGTCTAGAAACATAGGTTCTGGCTGTTCTGTTTACTTTTTCTAGGCAGTGGCGTGATGGATGATTAGGTTCTGGCCAGCGGCCCGGTGGTATCAGCCATGCCAACATCTAGGGACCTCCATCCACTTGTCCTTAGATTGAAGCCATACCAATTGCATGTGAAATGTCCCTCCTCATCTTGACTCTTGTTGGGGTCACTATTGCTGATAGCTAGTTCGTTCCTCGGAAGGTCCCAGCATCCATATGAAGCAGATTCTGGTGAATTAATTTGCCCTGATTCCCTGAGAACCCTTCTCTTCACCGGGAAAAGAGTGAGCCATTTCACAGGGCTTTGCCCGAGTCTCGCCAGCCTTAGTGTCGGGGTTGAGGCAACTCTCCTGCTGAGGGTGGTGGTGAGCATTTGTGTGGCACTCAGCCCCAGCAGAGCACAGCTGGGGCAGGTGATGACCTGCGTGTAGGCCAGAGCACACCATGCTTGCTTTCCCTGGCCTCAGCCACCTGGTTCCCTGACTGGAAGTATCTGATTTGTGTCCCGTTACAACCAAACCCATTTCCTGGAGATTGAGAACCATTTGGGGTTAGTGGTTTAAAATAACTCCTAAATTTTGGTCAGGAAGTGGCCTATAAAATTAAGAGGAGGTTGCCAAGGCAGGCAGGAAAATGGGTCAGTGCTGGGGGAAAAATCCTAGCTATCAGATAGTCGCTCAGTCTCTGGATCAGTTAGGTTTACTTTGGACGTGCACACACACTCAGCTTAGGGCCAGTGGTGCTGATTGGTGGCACTCTGGTTTTCAGGACATTGCTGATGCATCGGGGGAGCTTTTTCAACCTGCCCCTCATCGAGAGTTGGTCACCGACAGCTGCTTTAGCACGCATGGCTGTGGCCAGCACCGCACGCTTCGTATCAGTACATTACCCAAGTCTGACCCAGCGGCCGTTGGGCGCCTTCCTCATAATTAGATTTTGCTTTCCCAAGTACTTGAAAATGGAATGGTCATATTTCTTTATTCTGGAATTCAGGCTTTTGAAACTGAAAGAAATTCTTTTTAAAATAATAGTTTAATATTTTCTTGTTGACTTTGGATATCTTCTCCTCTTCCGTGGGGCCGTGATCTACTGACATGTTCTGAGACACGGCTTCCCCCTTCACCAAGTCATCATTCATAGTCATTTGGGATCATTTTATTTTTTAAATTTATTATCATTTTTTACATAAGTGAAAATAAAATATCAAGAGCCCCCCAGAATACAAGTGCAGAGTGCTAGATAGTGGGTACTGCAGGCCACTTCTTACCCCGGCTTTTAAGATTCAGTTTGTAAATGTGTGTTTGTATTCATTCATTCATTCATTCATTCATTCATTCATTCATTCACTCATTGTGTGTTTGTATTGAAAACCATTCATGGCTAAGATCGTCCATACCCTTTGATTTCTGGTGTGTGGTCAGAGCAAGTTTAGTAGCGATGTTCTACCAACAGTGAGTGGTGGTAGCTTCCCGCTGGGCCTCAGAGGTTGTGCATGGTGGTCCTGAACCCCTGGGAGGAGTGTCATGTACACCTGCACATTCGGAGTCTGAGGACATGAGGTTGGGTTCCTGACTTACTGGGAAGTAACCGCGTCCCCCTGCCTCAGCATGGAGTGTCTGAGACAGTGTGTGGGGCCTTCTGTGCCCAGTGTGGAGCAGCCCAGTTATGGAATCAGCCCATCAGCATGTGAGTGTAAGGGAAGCATGGCAGACACAGACCGCGTAGCTTCAGTTAGAATTATGTCATCTGTAGGAAAATGGATGGAACTGGAGACCATCATTTTAAGTGAGATGGGCCAGACACGGAAGGATAAACATTTTCTCTCAAGTGCTAAATCTAGGTGTATGCGCGTGTAATTGTGTTTAGGACACGAAGGTAGAACAGGGGGCCGTTTTGTAGGGAAAGAAGGTAAAGGGAAAGAAGAAGAAAAAGGATGCTGAGAAGAAAAAGATAAATATTGTTTTTTTCTTAAACGTGGAATCAAGATTCTAAACAACAACAACAGAACATATACTGAAAAGATGTGAAGGCAGAAAAGGAGCCACGTGGGGAGACGAGGGCCCAGTGAGAAGGAAGGTAGAGGGTTCTAGGGCGTTACCAGCGAGGCACAGTTCTGCAGATGCCAAGGTGAAGCTCCTTACTTAGTCTGTAACACAGGTGTTGATCTTGGGTCCAACATGATCGCTCAGCTGCAAAAGTGCCTAAGAATCTGAATTCAGCTCTCAGAACTCATGTACATTCAGGCCTCACATGCGTGTGCACACACAAGAACACATACACGCACGCCCACACATACACATAAGATAAAAACTATAAAAACAAAATATCATTCCGCACGTGCTTTGTCCCTCGTGCACATCACGGCTGAAGCCGTCTCCGAGTGCAGCGCGGTTCAGGTCAGAAAGTGACCCCGTGGGAGAGCGTAAACATGAAATCCGATTCACTGAGGGTAGTTATCTGCTAAAAACCCTGAAAGTGGGAATGCCGCAGCTGGCCCTGTAAAAAGCCCTCTGCGCAGGTCTGATTTTATATCATCTCTTCTTTATTTAATCTTCCGTGTATGTGTGTGTCCCTGAATATGTATCTATACGTGCCACATGTGAACCACGTATATGCAGGAGCCCCTAGAAGTCAGATGGGGCTGTAGGGCCTCCTGTAACGGGAGGTTGTGAGCTACAGTTCGGGTGCTGGGAACCCAGCCCGGGTCCTCTGCAAGAGCAGCAAGTGTTCTTAAGCAGTGAGGCATCATTCCAGCCCTCTGTAGGCTGTTCTATCCGAGTGCTGGCTGTGTGTGTGAAGTGTGCTCACGAGCAAGCTGACAGCTGGACTTCCCAAAGACCGGCCACAGTCAACATGACAGCCTTTTCCTGGGAGTGACATCGTTTGGGACCCAGGCTTACCAGATCCTGGGCAAGAGGAAGCTAATGGTGGGCTAGGGATGATGCACTGGCTGCGAGAGCTGTTGCTATGCAAATCATCACTGGCTTTGTAGGGAAAGCAAGCCAGGGTCTTGGTGAAAGGCGCTGCTGATTGCCTGAAGACGTGGGCAGCGCTCATGCCCTGTCGACCTGCACGTGGGAAGAGGTGACGGAGTGCAGACATCTGCTGTTACGTTACAGAGCTATCACGGTGGGAAATAATCCTTTTCATGTGATGCCTTCGCTGGCCTTTCGCTTCTGCAATAAAATGTATCAGAGTGAGGAAGAAGTAAGGTGAGCTAGTGTTTTTTAATGTGTCCAAACTCCATCCTCAGAACTGCAACCCTGAGTCTGGGTCACTGTGCCTGAGCCATCGTTGCGGTGTTGGAGCAAGTGACCTCAGGTCAGAAAGACAGACGACTGATGGGTGTTCCTGGGGCATCTCCATGCTCTGTTCCTGCATCTGTGTGATTTGAGAAGAGTTGGTGTCAACCAAAAAGATGCCAAGCAAAGGGAAAAAATTAGGTTGGTTGCTTATTCTCAGCCTTGGGAGCAGCGGAATGGCTGCTTGCTGGTACAGGTTACAGCTGCTCCCAGAACCAGGGCCAGGACTGATGGGAGCGCCCACCACACCAGCTCCTGCAACAGCCAGGGCAGGCTGCACTGCAGGTTTTACACAGCATGTACCTAGACCTTATGTATTTGTGTAAGCTTTGCCTTTGTTAATGGCCTTCGAACGACCAACTCCCTACCCCACTGTCATAGGGCAACGAGCCCAGCACTCAGCCAGGAGCACCTGCATTGGGAGCCAGCACTGTCTATCGAGCAGGGCACATACTTTTCAGGGATGCTCTGGAGAGGAGGCCAGTGATTGATAGTCATTTCTTTTTTCCCACAAGCCCAGATCCAATCTCTTTCTATGTGCTCCTGGCAATCTTCCTGCCTCCACCTCCCAAGTGCTAGAATAACAAGTATGAGCTGCGCCTCTGGGTCAAGCTCTTGCGGAGGCATTTGGGGAGTGATGAACGGTATATGCAGACCCCTAGCAGGGTATGAGATACATCAGGCCAGGCCAGGCTATGTCTTCCTGACAGTTGCTCCCTGGTGGCCAGCTTTTCTGGTTAAGCAGGAAAGTGGTTTGGAATACTTATCCTCCAGCTGGAGTGCTATGAAAGGCTGGGGGCCAGCAAGTCATAGTCTGGGCAATACTGCGCAAATGCCTTTCCGTTGTGGTCAGGTTTTAATGGGATCTGTGTACCATGCTGCTCCCAGATTGATGCCTGGTGTGTTTTTGGTCTCCAAGAGATAAATGGTCAAGAGGGTCTGGGTAGCAGATTAGCATACAATCTGTTGACATTCATTTACCAAGACAAAAGACTCTTCTGAGTGGCTGGAAACTGGGCTACATTTGACAGTGCCTCAGAGTGTGGGCTTTCAGATAGGCAGGATTCAGGGCCCCGGCGGCGGAGGAGGCAGGTAGGTCAGGATTCAAGTAGGCACCTGGGCAAGTGCCAGTTCTATCACCTGTGTAAAATGGCAGCACTTACCTCTTGCTTGTCAGCAGTGCTGATGTCTTTCTTATGTGCGCGAAGCCCCTTTCTTCAGCATGGTTCAGTTTCCTCCCCTGTGTCCTACAGTGCCTGTCACAGCGCAGGGACTACACCCCCAGAGACAGGGGCTCAGCCAGCAGGTGACCCAGCTGACCTCTGAAGATAAATATTGAGTGAGTGTGGTCACCTGCAGACGGCAGGACATTCCGGTTATTTCGGAAGCCCACCTCAGAGTTCTGAAGGAGGGGAAAGAGACCAAGAACTCACAGAAGAGGCTTCAGGAGAAAGGCTTTCACAGCAGCAGCGAGGCAGGAGCGTGAGAAGCTCAGTGGCTGTGTGGGGCGTCACGGACACTTTGTGAGCCTCTGCACACCTTGATCCTCGCAGTCACGGAGGTTTCCAGAAGGCCTGCAGCCGCACAGGCAGAGGAGGAGGCCCTGAGGTCCATCGTTCCCGTGACCTGGTTCACTGGTGGGGACTATCCGTGCATTCCCAGTGCGGTCCTTGTCTCCTGTACTGTGACGTGGGCAGCCGGTCATGAAGGGACCACGGCTAAAGCCTTCCACCTCTTTTCTACCCAGCCTCAGAAGCAAAAGGCTGGGAGCTGCTGACAGAGTAAGAAGGGAAGAGTTTGGAAAAAAATTGTTTTAAAACATAAAGTAGGTAAAAAAGACAGATGGCATTGGCGAGGTTCCTCTGAGAGAGGTGTGGAGAGAGAGGCAGGTGTAAGGCAGGATGAACGCTTTGGGAGGCCTGGACAGGTAAGCTAGGGGTGACTGCTATCCCAGAAGGGGCCAGCAGATGCTTGGCCTCTGTCTGTGCTCTGGGTGAGGGAGCCCCTCGCTTTCCTGACCTGCCCAAGCCGATGCTGATCTAAGTGATGGCGGCCCAACACTGGGTCAGCTCGGGGTCGCAACTTCTGTGCAAAAGGTGTTCCATGGTTCACTGACCACCTGTCATGGAGGAGCCTGACAGGACAGAAGCGAAGTAGATGCCAAACCAAACCCTCCGGCACCGAGAGGTCGTGGGTGGATGTGGTGGAATGCACAGGGGAGATGAGGATTTGAAGGGCCCACAGGCTCATGAACAGGAGTGACCCAGGAGTGGACCTTGGACAGGTACCTTCCCCCCAGGCGGCCCGAGCCGGCCCAGATGCTTCCGAGAATGTTTGCGTTGTACTTTGGGAGTGGAGTTGGAGTCCAAAGGGAAGGAGGCAAGTGAGCTGAGGAGACCGAGAAAGAATGTTCCCGGCAAGGCTGCCTTTTAAGGGAAACTCGTGGGTAATGTAAACATGTTGTTGGTCATTAGATGTGCTGATTAAGAGGGTAAATCATAAAAGAAATTACATCTTGGACGTAAACTTTAAACAGTGCGACGGCGTTTCGATGATAAAGCTGAAGCTGCGCAGAGCGTGTCCCCCGGGGAAGCATGGGAATGAGACCCTGAAGGTTGTCCTGTGGAGGCTCGAGGCTCGCAGTGCGGTCCCCAGGCTTGCCGTGTGTGGTCCCTGTGCGCACGGGGGGATAACTGCGTCCACACGCTGCATGAATGAAGAAAGTAAACTTTAAAAGGCCTTTAACCGGGCTGTAAAAGAGAAGAAAAATCGCAAAATCTATGCAACAGCATGTAAAAATTATTGAGTGTGAAATAGGACCGCCCTGTTTAGGGAAACATCAAAATGCTTTCGAAGCGAGCCAAATGCTTGCAGTGCAGTGCGGCTCGCTGGAGTTAAGGGGGAAGGGAGAGGCAGGAGCCTGGAGAATAGCTTTGTTCTAGCCAGGACTGCTGCCAGGCCAGCCCCTTCATGCTATCCTCTCCTCTCAAGGTCGGAACCTTTAACCCCTTCCCTGGGGGGCCTTGAAACACCCAGTTTGTCTCCGTTGATGCCGAGAGCCCATGAGAGATCACTGCTCTGGCATATCTGGTCATGTGGGGTGCAAAGGGGGCTTTTTCTGAGGAAGATGGAGGAAGAGGCAGGTGGTGGCTGGCAGTGGCCCCTGAAGGAGAGGCCCGGGGCATCGCGAGTACCTGGAGTCTCTGGACTGCTCTAGGTTTTCAGCAGACAGATCCGTTGCTTCCTGGGGGTGGCTGCAATTGTGTCTTATGGTCTGGAACACAGATGTGCAGCAATGCAGCCCATGAGGAGGCAGGAAGTGCCCACAGTCCATGAGTGATTAACATGGGGGTAGCTAGCTAGTCAACCTTCTTTGACTAGAAACTGAGAAACTGGTGGCTATAAGGCACATAAGTGCTTCCTTAGGGTGGACAAGGCCAGCAGCAGGTAGGTTTCCAGGCCTTGTCTTCTCAGGAGACAGCTGCTGGGAGTGGCTTGAGCCCAGGCCACAGGGAACAGAATGCAGTGGTCCTGGGCCTCTTACCTTGCAGGGACCTCTCCTGGGCAGCCCTTGGCATCCTCCTGACCTTTATCACTAATGACTCTAGTCCTTTACTTCTGGGCCAAGATAAGGCCATTCAGACACTGCTCTTTGAGACCCAAAACTCCTCCCCAGTCAGTACAATTCTGGGGTTCAGGCTGACTGAGCAGAGACCTGCTGTCTACAGCTTTAGCCAAGAGCAGAGCACGAGAGGGAGACTAAGAAGCCAGGTTTGTGAACTTCAGAGCTGTGTTACCTATAAGTAGGCTGGTTATTTTGAGGCAGGGTCTCATGCACCCCAGGTTGGCCCAGGATAACGTGATCCTTTTGCCTCCACCCCCTAAGTGCTGGGAAGACAGGCATCTGCCACCATGCCTGGGTTGACTTCCACATTCCTGCAACTCTCTTTTTTACCTGTTCAAGGAAAACACATTTGGTATAAAAAAGTCTGCCAGGGTAGGTGCTGTGAGGACCAGCCTGCCAGCAGCATTATCTGTGCTTGGGAGTACTTAGCTTTTGGTTGCCAGGGCTGAAAATTCTCTGTGCATCTTAAGACTTTATTTCCCAAGGCAGCAATGGCATGCTCTCATCTATCTGTCTGTCTGTCTATCTGTTTTTGCTCTTGCAGTGGATCCCATGTGAGCCTGGCTGCAGGCAGGCTTCTCCAGCCCTTGTTGTCCCTCCTAAGTGAACACTGAGTTTCCTGTGGCCTTGGGGTTGCAGCTCTGGTTAGTTCCTTAAAGGAAGTATTGCTCCCAGAAAGCCTGTTTTCTTCCCTATGCACTTCCTACCCATAAATAGCTTGGAAGCCCTGTGGGATTTGAGGAAGCCATGTCACCTCCTCACACCCCTTGAGCTCTGGCCAGTGGTCGCTGGGCAAGGCCAGTCTGGCACACGACCCTCACGGATGGGACACACTGCTTCACACCTCAGGTCTGGTGAGGCTGGCCACCAGCATGCATGGTCACGCGCTTCTCCGGGTGGAAACCCCAGCTGGGAAGCCGACTCTGGTTGGGGCTGGGGCTTGGCTTTCTCTTAGAGCAACCAGGAACTTAGGAGATAAGGTATTAAAAGTCCTGGAATTGTGGCAGACTGGGGGTGGGGCGTGTTTAGATTTGCAACTGTGTCTAACAGTTTGGAGGTCTACATCCCACGGGGCTGGCCTTGGGCCCTGGGTGGGGACGTTGAATCTGGGGACGAGGCCATCTGGGCCCTGGGTGGGGACGTTGAATCTGGGGACGAGGCCGTCTGCTGTCTGGGTCTGGCTTTTGAACTGCTGAGATGTCCCTGGAGTGGATGGGAATGCTGCTACTGTTGCTGACGGGAACCAGCGAGGGCATCTATTTTCCAGTCACAGGGAAGGAAGGTCCTACCCTGCCCATAGCCTGGCTCTCCCCGGCTCCCTAGGTGGGTGGCCTCTGAGTGGGAAAGACAAGAGGCAAACCTCAGCTTCTCTCTCCCCGCCTTCAGCCTTCATTTTTCCATCTGCCACTCCTGAATTTTCTAGAGTTTTGTGCTGTTTCCAAACTCCTTTAGAGGATCTCAGAACTTGCGTTGGACAAAAGAGGGGGCCCCCTCCAGACGCAGGGTCTGCCTCTTTCCTGTGGAGTGCACTGGTCCACAGCCTGGGGCTCTGACCCGTGGTCTACCTGCACGTGGCTGCCTCGATGGATGCTCTGCTCCCCTGCAGTACCTCAGAGCTGCATCTGAGGAACTCAGAGAGCCATGCTCAGTGCCAGGGAGCCAGGCCTGAGTGGCATTTGTCTATACCTGAGTGTCTCCTGTCCCTGTGAACTCCCCAAGGTGGTTGGCTTTCTGGCTTGCTTTTCTGTCTTCTTCCAGTCTAGCTCCCCTGGCCCCTCCTTTTCCCAGGATGGACTTGAATGACTCACCTCTGCTTCTCTACTGTTCTAGCTGTCTCCACCCTGACCTTCCTTGTCTTTTATTCCCTCTTCCTCACAGAGGCTCTAATGACTGATGGTAGCTAGCCCTTCCAGGTGGAGCCTCTGTCTCATCGCCAGCTCATTTCCCGGCCTCCAGCCAGGCCCCTGCCCCAGAGCTTTGGGCAGCCATGTCCCCTCATAGGAACAAATTGGAGAGAGGCTTCCTGGTCTTTCTTTAAGTTCCCATTACTCTTTGGCTCTTGTTGCATCAATCTTCCTCTGCTGTGGGTTTGTCACTCCCAATCTGGAGTCATCCTTCGCTCAGCTCCTCCATCCCCCCAAGTCGAGGGGCTTCCTCCTGTCCAGGCTGCTCTTTCTTTCTGCCCTTGTCCAGACTCTTCTCTCTCATACACACTGAAGTTAGGTGTCAACCCTTCCTGCATTGTGGGAGCCCAGGGCAAAAGCCAAGTTGGGTTCTGTTCACAGAGGGCCTGGCATAGTCTTGGGCAGAGCCTGGGAGGTGACTGCCAGTTGAGATTACCAGAGAGAACCAGTGGGAGGTGAAGGGATTAGCACGAGTGGGCTTCAGGAGTCCCATGGATTGTTGTCTGTTGACTGAGGGCCTGGGGTGCTAGTCTACAGTCTAGCCTGGACCTCAAGGGCTCAAGCCCATGGTCACGGAGGAAGATATAGTTGCAACTTTTCTGCTCTATGTAGACCTCTGAGTGCTTAGATAAAGTCAGTGAATGGAGAGGGTGTACGTTTCCTGCTGGCTCAAGGCTAGGCTCACACACAGCAGAATAACTGGGTAACCCATGGCCCAGCCATGGCTCATATAGCTAGCTCACTATTATATCCGCTTAGCTCAGTGACTCTTATATATACTAGGGGTTGAATATGCCCAACACAGAACTCTGATGTGTAGTGGGAAATGACACACCACAGGACTTCTGTTTGGCGTCCAAAATTATGACAATAGTGCACTAAAACAGCCTTCATTTTGTATGCACAAAGCTTCATTATTCATTTAGACTTTGGTTCTGTTCCCAAGATAGTTGTAAGGTACACGCAAGTATTTCTGAACCTGGAAATCCTAAAATCAGTCACTTCTGGTGGGAGGAGCTTTGGGTGCTCTGTGATAGACCTGATGGAGGAATCCAGCTCTTTCTGTGCGGGAAATGTATTGCTCATTGATAAAATGCCACACCCATGTTTCTTAAACGAAACCAGTGAAGGTGGCTGAAGTCTCCAGTACCTTTCTGTTCTGTTGGGGACTGAAGACTACCATGATGTATGATGCTGACATCTCCAGACAAACACCTGTGCAGCTTCCCAAAGATGCTGTTCCTTTGGAATTTCTGCCCCAGCACAGAAGCCGACCAGGATAATTTGGAAGCTGCAGGGATTCTGTTTACAGATTAGAGGCACGCTGTGGGTTCTGGGTTTCTGACTTCCAGAATGTTATCTTTGCTCCTGCTTTAGCTGTCTTTGTGACTCTAGGCACCGACCTCCAAAGAGACTAGACGGAGGACTAAGTACCCTCTTTTCAGATGTGGCTAGCAGATGGAGACATTGGAAAGAGTTTGGTGTGTCTACCAGGTTGCAGCAGAGGAGGGACAGTCATGGACAGCTCAGGAGCCTGAGAGACCATGACCTTTGCTCTTTCTCCTGTGTGCGCTCTCCTTGGCTGGGGAAGGCCCTGGTGCCCGTGTAAAAGGGAATCATGGGTAGGGTGTACACCTACAGAGCTCTACTCTACCCCCAAAGGAGTTTGTAGGAATGGGGGAAGAGTTCTCAGTCCCATCAGATAAGGCTGTGTGGGCCAGAGATTGCCCAGGTGGGCTGGCTCCATCTTCTCTGCAGCTACTGAATGACGTGAGCCAGAGACCACCCATGTGACAGGGCAGTGTTGTCCAGGAGCTCACCTTCTCAGTCCTGGCCTTTTCACATGCCATTAGAGCCCTGGGGTCCTCAAAGCTAGCCCCACAAAAGCTAGCCCTAGCGGTACTGTCCAGTGAGGCAGGCTCGGGGTGGTGGGAATGTGCTCGAACCCCTAGCTCGCAGAAGACAGGTAGGCACTGAAGCCACCCCACTCTGTTTTCTCTCTCTCTCTCTCTGTGTGTGTGTGTGCTAGAAGACAAGCATGCACGCGCAGGCCCATGTGGCTGTATTCTGGATGTGCATGTGAAGGAATGGCTGAGTTGGCCTCCATGTGTGTGTGGGGGTACATGGGTGTGCGTAGACTGGAACATGTGTATGCAGTATGCAGTTGTATGTGGTAGAATGTATGTATCTATGTGTGTTCCCACCTATGCCGTACCCAGATGTGGCCTTTCCTGTTAGTTAGGGATATAAAGTGTCTCCGATGTGCACGTCCCCATCTCCCTGTTATTGGCCTTAACATTTTCCTTTGGGTGAAATAACCATTACTATTAAACAAGGAGAAAAAACCCTCTCAAATGCAGAACAAAAACACAGCCACTGAAGTAAAACCAGCTAGTCTACACTATTCCATTTGCCAAGCATGGAGGGGATGACGCCAGGTGTGTGTGTGTGTGTGTGTGTGTGTGTGTGGTCACTGCCCCAGCTGAATGCATGGGAAAACCATGTTGTGGTGATTTATGATGGTGCCTGCCGTCCATCCTTGTGGAAGACAGTAGGACAATGACCCAAGAGCTGCGTGGCCGGACAAGCTGCCGCTCGGAAAGTCCTTCAGGTAGCGGTGGGTGGAGGTCAGATGGAGCAGGTGACGGGGGTGGAGGGGGAGTGTAGACAGCAGAGACCTTGGAAGGAAGTGTCCATGGTGAGAGGGGTGGCGGCGAGCGGGCGAGGGGCAAAGCAGGCAAAGCAGGCCGCTGTGGATGCTTGATGACACGGGAGAGGGAGCGACATTCCTGATAGGCTGGCAGACCATGTAGCAGGAAGGAGAATTTCTGATTTGGTGCGAGGTCTGTGGATGTGTGAGTTACTGTTTGTTCCAGAAGGTGGAGGCTTCTCTTTGTTCAAGAACAACAATACCCAAACAAGGCAGGGATCAAATCTTCAAATTCTTTTAAAACATTAATTAATTAATTTGGGTGTGTGTGCATGTGTGTGCGTGACTGTTGTAGCGTGCAAATGGAGGTTTTTGTTTTGGGATGCTAAGTCCTAGCTGTAGGGGATGAGGGGATGGGGTCACCCTTCCTAAAGTCTCCTCACCACACAACAGTGTTGCTTTGTACAGCTGTTCTCCCAAGAGAAGGCTCTTACTGAGAGTGTTTCACACACCTCGCAGCGAGCATTTCACGCATCTGGTAGCTGCACAGGCCAGCTGTCGGAGATACTGCTGATGTTGTTGGCCAAACAATGCTTTCTTCATGGGAAATGAGAGCTGCTGAATTGCTCTGAATGTCCGAGTACTAAATTGGGACACGTGGAAGGGGACTGCAGCTCATGCCAGGTTCTCAGCCCTGCAAGGAGTGGAATGGCACTTGGGGAGAGAGTCCAGAGTGTCCTGAGTTCGATGCTCAGCACTCAACTAGAAGAGCTGGGCTTGGTGGTACACACCTATAACCCCTGTGTCGGGGAGGCTAAGCCAGGCCGATTCCTGACATTTGCTGGCTAGTTAGTTAGTCTAGCCTAAATGGTGACCTCCATGCCCAGTGAGAATGTGACAAAGAATAAGGCGAATGGCTTCTCAGGAGCAACACTTGAAGGCTACCTCTGCCGTCTACACACACACACACACACACACACACACACACACACACACACACACACA
>NW_026590699.1:7288579-7382463 GCF_907164565.1 Psammomys obesus
ACACACACACACACACACACACACACACACACACACACACACACACAGTTTGGGGTGGGAGGAAGAGCTCTCCTCTCTCTGCTTTACCAATTCAAGAGAATTTGGTTCCATCTGTGGCAGACGGTGTATTAGCTGAATGAAGCAGATGATTAGTGTAGGCCCTTATCACATGGAGAGTAGGATAACGACAGCTTCAGACCAGGTTTGGAAACATCAAGTGACGTTATTGAAAAAGAATACAGAAAAGTCCGAGGGTCTCGACGAAGAAGGAAAATTGACATGCATGTCTGTGTGAGTGCTGTCGCTGCGATTTTTGAGAAGGGCCAGCTGGGAGACTAGCAAGGCTCAGTGGCAACTTTCTTTCCAGAAAGCTTTGCAGAGGCTGGAGTGGGTCTGCAGCAGGAGGTGTGATGGGTGAGGTTTGCGCCATGTAACACCGCCAAGCCAAAGAAAGCTCACTCATGCTGTGAACAAGAACCTGAAGGTTCTGTGTAACTCATTTTTAGAATGCTTTCCCTTGCAATACAAGTGTATAATTGTTTTCATTCTCAATAGCATAATGGGGACTTTGTGATGCCTTCATGAGAATTATGGGCTTCGGAATGTGACTTTTATTTTAAGATTTCTGAGGGAACTCCTAGTGGCATTTCACTTATGACCTTTCTATGAAGTCTGTGGTTGGCCAGTGCCGCATAGTAGGCATCAGAGAAAAAACTTGTTGTGTCTAAGATCTTGATGTTCTGGGTACTATGGGATGGGATAAACATGTCATACATGAAGCAGTTACGTGTGTCCTGTTGGTTTACTGGACGAATGAACACATGCTGTTTCAGTTTTTTAAAAAACGAGCTGTGAAAAAAAACGCAGTATTTGCTATACTGCTTGTAACCCTGTTTTTCATATTGGATTTAGAAATAAAAGTTAGGTTCACCAAAGCAGAAACGCTGCCAACAGAGAGGGAATGACCAACAGAAAGAAGAAAGGGGAGCCAGGAAAAGAGAATCAAGGACTCAAGTCACGTGCAAATGCTGGACATTTCTAGAAAGAAAGTTAGTGCAATGGGTGTGGGGGACCTCACCTTTGGGGGCCTGGGAGGCAGGGATGGCTCCACAGAGCAGTTGGCCTTCTTCATGTCCTGGAAGACAAAGCCATCAAAAGCAGGGTCACTGAGCAATAGCGCAGTGCCTGTTGGGAAGAAAAGAGAATAGTGTGATACGGAGCTGGCTAGAATGTTGAATGATCATATTGAAATAAAAAAAAAAATAATGAATTCTGGGGTTGGAGGAACTTTTGGAAGGGGATCAGGCTAAGCGCTTCTGGGTGGCCGGTATTTGATCCTGGGGAGGTTTGCCCTGCAAGAAAAGACACGCAGACCAAGATTTTTGCATATTTTGGGTCCCTTCTCAACCTGTAGGTGTGTGTGGTCCTCACGCTCAAGAAGAATGTGTACAGTTGAAGACATGGGACATGAGACACAAGCTTAGGGCACATGGCTTACTCTCGAGGGATGTGAGATCTGCACTGGATAAGGGTTTAGGTGACGTCTTATGCCCAGCCTGGCATGTGTGAATTCAAAAAACGAGGGGATGTGTGGGAAGTGGGGGTGCCAGGTCCATCCAAGAGGGGAGGGCGTGAAGTGTGGTTAAGTGTCAGTAGAGCCTGCTTCCTGTGGGGGTCAGTGGAGGCTCAAGGAAGATACAGAGTTTTGAGAACAAACGTTTGCAGTAGGTAACAGGTTTGGCTTAGGTAAATGCCAAAAAGTACACACAAAATGTGTGGTGGCTTTTCAAACACTGAGAGTGATGAAGGCAGGTATGTCCTGATTCTAAGCGCTGTCTATGTGGTTGGCAGCCTGAGCCTCTCCCTGGACACTGCACAATGGAGCCGCTACATGCAACATGCAGAGGAGTAAGAAGCAGCCTGGCTATCCACCCACCATGGGGCCACAGACTTTTGTGGTGGCAGTTTTGAAACAGTATACATAGGAGGAGACCCAGACCAAGATTCAATGAGTAGAGACTGATAATTCTAGGAGGGGAACACTGAGAGGTCATTTCAAAAGACAGTAAAAGGGAAGGAAGCAAGTGAAAACTGGGAACGTGGAAATGCCTTCTGATAGGGCACAAAAGTAAAATGGAGAGACACAGTTTGGAAGCCAAATAAACCATCTGAGAGCTTCAGAGTATAGGTGTAGTTTGGCAAGGACAGTTTCCCTGCCTGTACAGTGTTGGTGGCCTCATTCCATTGGCTACCCTGTGTCCAGGAGGCTTGGGACAATGTTTGTGGCCTAGCAGTGAGCAGAATCTTTATTAGTGCTGCAAAAGTAGTAGACCATGTGACTTCAAAGCCATTGGTTTGAGAAGGGCAGAGGCCAGCCAGGTCTACATATTTACATAATGAGTTTTATCCAGTGCTAGGCAGTGAGACTTTGTCTCAAAAATAAATAACTAAGTAAGTAAATAAATAAATAAGTAAATAAATAAATAAAAGACTATGTAGTGAAACCTTGTACATAACAGCAGCAAGAGCAGCAGCAACAATAATGATAAGAATTAAAGAAAACTTTCTTCAGGGACTCTAAGTCTAAGGCTTCCAAATTGTGACTGTTCAGCTATTTTCAGAATTCAAGCCATGAAAAAAATCAAAGCAGAATGCCAACAGAAGAAGAGGAGTGACTAAGAATGAAATGCGGATTAAGGTTGCAGCTGGAAAGCACTAAGTGGGAAATGGAATTACAAGGAAGTCTTGTCAGTGTGCTGCCATCTTGGTACAAAGCTTTTTATCATAATGTAAACATAGTTTTCACTGCCCCAAACTTTATATACACCCACCATGGATCAGAAGTATCTCTCTGGAACCAACAGTTGAAAATCCGGTTTACTGGGAATAAAATATTTTTTAATGACTTATTTATTTTACTTTTATGTGCATTGGTGTTTTGCCTACATGTATGTCTCTGTGAGAATGTCAGATTCCAACCCCCCCCCCCATCCCCAGGACTGGAGTTATAGACAGTTGTTAGCTTCCACGTGGTTGCTGGGAATTGAACCTGGGTCCTCTGGAAGAGCAGCTAGTGCTCTTAACCACTGAGCTGTCTTTTCCCATGGAGATAATAGTATCAAATCTTTTGACATATGTACTTAGCAAAGAAGGCAGGGAGTGAGAAATCTTGAGTTCTATTTATGTTAGTTTTAAAGGAAAAAAAAGCATCAGGCAAAATATGAGTGAATTGAAAAGTTTCCATCAGCTCCCATAATGCTAGGGGAGGTTACCCAATAATCGTAAAAGATGGCATGGGGATTAAGGAGGAGACAAAGCCAAGTGGATATTGAGAAACCTGAGGGAAATGAAGTTGCTAGGTTGAGTGGGGTTGAACTTTAACTCAGTGTGCAAGGCTTGCATCAAGGAAGGCGTGTGGGAGAGAAAGAAAGTATCTGCTTGGGGTCAGCTGTGCCTGGGAGCCTGGATCCACCTGGCTGAAGGGAACTGGCTGCTGCCTGCGAAGTCTGCGGGCCCAGCGCAGGCGCCAGGCCTCTGGGCCAGCTTCCCAGGAGTCTCACTGGTACTCCACCTGCCATGTCACTTGTGCTTTCCCCAGACAGATTGTAATTGATTTGAAAACTGTGACAAAAAGCTGGAGACTATAGAAAGTTTCATGTCAGTAGCTGGTCCTTCAGTGATGTTTGGTTATATGCTATTTTGTGGAAAAGGCCAGTGACAGGGGACCTGTTATCTTGGCTAGACAGAGTTAGGACATAAACACCCAAGGGAGCATTTGAGTGGCCAGGAGTGTGACTTCCCGTAATCTGTGTTGAGTTCATTGGAATGCAAATTCCAGTAAGTTAAACCTAGGACTGTGCAGGTTGCAAATCTAAGCTATGGTACAGAGAGGCTTGGAGTAGCCTGGGAGATATTGCAGGGAGACCATGAGCTTTGTAAGAGAGTGCATGTTCTGGCAAAAAACCCCCATCATTTCCTGCTTTTGACTATCTGGAAAGAAATTAGAAGCCTAAGGTTTCCATAGTAAAATCATCTTTAAAAATTATTTTAGAATGTTGTGCATGGCGCATAGCACATCAAAACTTCTCCCATGAGCCACTAGCATCCTCATCCCAGAGTCCATGTTAATGGGAGAGCTCATGCTGTAGCTTTGGACGAATGTAAAGTGATGTGTGCACTCCTCCACAGCACTGCCCCAAGCAGCTTCTCTGCCCTCAACACTTCCTGTGTTCTGCTTCTCTGCCCCCTGACTCATCTCTAGCCCATCATCTGGCTGGACCCACAGTGCCCCAGTCATTTAGCATGTGTCTGTGTAGCCTTTGCAGGTTGGTCATTAAAGTCCCTTCAGTTTTTAAAAGTGGATCAAGAGACAAGTTATTTTTAATGCTGAATAATATTCCATTTTCAGGACAGACTGAAGTTTGCCCATTGAAAGGCATTAATTAATCCCAAGTGTGACTTAAGGTGCTGTAAAATGCATTCGCTTGTAGGTTTTTGTGTGGACGTGCTTTTGACTCATCAGGATCAATTGGTAGAAGCATGATTGTTGGGCTGTATGCTAGAGCAGGATTAGTTTGGCAAGACTGGTCCACAGCTCTGTGTTCCCGCCAGGAATGGGAGCGCATTCCTGTGGCTCCACAGCCTGGCCAACATTTGATCACGTCGCTGCTCTTGACTTTAACCGTGGTGATTGGTGCTGTTTCCTATTTAGTGAGGGGCCTGCTAAGGTCTTTGGCCCATTGACTTAATTGGGTTATGTTTTTAAAGTATGTAGTTGGCAGTCTTCACCTCTTACCTGCTTACTGTTTGCAGGTATTTTCTCCCAGCCTGTGCTGAACAGTGTGGTTTGTCCAGCAAAAGTTTCAGTTGTGAAGCCCAGCAATACTTGCTTTCCTCTAGTCTACGTCTGGTGTTGAATCTAAAGTGTCATTACCAAAGGTGTCTATGTTTTCCTCTAGGAACTTTGTAATTTTGCATTTTACATTTTGGTCTGTGTCTCACTTTGAGATAATTTTTTATAAAAAACACAAAGTCTGTGTTTTGAAATTTATTTGTTCATCTTTTGAGCCAGAATCTTGCTGCATAGCCCAGGCTGACCTTAAACTCAAAACTCTGACTCTTAAGTACTAAGTGTAAGCTTGTACATATATGCGATGTTGTTTCTTTCTGACTTTTGCATGTGAATGCCCACTTCTTCTGGAAATCCATCTCTGTCTCACTGTGGAGATTTTGAGTCTTCACCCAGTCCCATTCAGAGTTTGATGTCTTTCCTCACACATATGTTACTAGACTATATCTGACTAGCTTACTTTTGGTGTTGCAAAAGTAAATGGCACTTGGGTTTGGCTTTTAATTTCAAACTCCGCTTTTCACTGCTGGTGTATTGGAAAGGGATTGGCCTTTTATTTTAACTTTGGATCCTGCCACCTGGCTATAATTCATTCTTAATTCCAGAAGTTCTTTTTACACAAACAGTCATGTTATCTGTTTAATGCTTTTCTGAAACTCAAGCATAAAAATGGAAACAACTGCAGTACATTAGAGATTTCAGGTTATCCAGAAAAAAAAAAAAAAAAAAAAACCAAAAAAACTTCCATATCTTCTTGAAGATGTTTAGAGCTAAATAGTGCTTAACATTTTTAATTAATTTTATTCATGCTCCACATACATACACATACATGTCTGTACTGGATTTTACATAGGTGTGTATTTCTCTCTTTTTTTCCATTTAAAAAGGAAGCCGTAGATACTAGCATAGCCTGTTGCAATTGCTTGCTCATCTGCCCTTGCCTCTTGCATCTGTCTGCTGTTGAGCTTGGCATGGTCACTGCTTTGTGGCCATTCCATTCATTTACTGGGCGAAGGGGAAGTTGATTATTAGTCCCCCAAATCTCATTCACTCTACACTGCCCGGTCGTTGGGCTACAAACATATCTTTGTCTTTTGTGTTTGCTCTTCAACAGAACCATGGTGATTCTGCTGGGGAGAGTGAAGTCTGGCTCATCTCTGCCACCTGCTTCCATCCTCACAAAGTAGCCTGGCAGCTCAGCCCATTTGACGACACTCTCCCCATCCTGCTGGAAAGGGATGATGAGTCAATGATGTGCCCACAGCAAATTGTGGAACACAGTCAGATCCGTATCTGTATCCGCAAGTATCACGCAGCATAGAGCTGGCAGACTCCAAGCTTATGGACCCTGGGTCTTCAAACTCATAGATGCTCCAGGCTGTTGTGAAATGGAGAGAGATGCCACCTCTCTCTGGTCTTTTAAGCCACAGCACCAGCATCTTGTGTGTCTGAAGACTGTGTTCCCTTGTGGGTGAGTTTCTGGAAGTTCTCGCTTCCTGTGACCATCATTGGAGAGAAAACCCACATCTGTAGGGCTGATGGACACAGGGTCATGTCAAGCAGTTGTCGGTCATTCTGACCTCGGAACTCAGGGTGGGGCCCAGCCAGCTTCACACCCACCTCCTATCCTTAGTCTTGTTCTTGTGGAGAGACAAGAGAACACAAGCCTCTTGCCTATTTTCATTACTCAAATGACGTCTTACAGCTCAAGCCCACTTCCTAATGCAGCTCCTTTTAGGATTATTTTTTAAAGTAATTTCTAAAGCTTTAAAATATGAAACAATTTCAGACTTAAAAGAAAGTTTTAGAGTCTTCATGGTTCTCTAAATTCACCTACTGGTAACATTCCATAAACCACAGAGCGGCAATCAGAATAGGAAAGCAGTGTCTACAAACTGCTATGACCCGATCCTGAAACTCCTAGATGTCACTGGTGCTCAGAACAGCAGTGTTGATTTCCCATCTGAGATCTGCGAAGGGCCCCGCATCACATTCATTCACCATCCGCATAGTCCCCTCCAATCTGGAACAGGTCTACCTTTCTGGGGCTTTTGTGAGCTTGTAAAATGTCCTTCCCCCTGGGACCATCTTTTGTTTTCTCAACACTATATATAGCACTATCACATATTTTTGGCAGAAATACCACACACACGATGCTGTCCCCTCAGGAGGCAGGCGGGGTGCCTTTGGGTGCTCTTGGCATGAGTAACTTCATCTCTGGTTAATGTTAGTCTTCCGGATCTCCATTGAAAAGTTCCATGCTTTCTGTGGTCACTAACAGATTTGTTGGAAAGACACTGGCTGCACAAGCAGACCTGCCCCTCTTCTCAGGAGAAACACTGATGGTTGAAACCCTCACTGAGGGTCCCTGCTGAAGCAAGTGTTACTCGGTGTGACCTCTCCCCACTACTCAGTTGGCATTTGGTTTCTGATGAAAAGAAGAGCAAGCCCCTCTCACGTGCATATTCATTTGGTTACAGGTTTATTTAAAAACGTGTTGTATTTTGCTGCCTAAATCATAGGTCATTTATGTATGTCCTTGCTTTCTTGTCCTGGAGGGAGTTCCAGCTCCATGTTCCTCTTGCCCTTCACCAGCCCTGACGCCAGCCTTTCTCATAAGAGGCCTCCTTCTCCTGAGACCTGAGGCTGAGGCATGGCAGCTGATGCTTATTCCAGCCGTTCCCCCACTTGGCAACTTGAATGGCTATTGCACTTCTTCTTCCTCCTCTTGCTGGGGTTGGAAACCTTAGGGAGGAAAATTGCATCATTCTTACTCAAACACTTACAAGAGGTTGTGACTAAGTTCTTATGCATATGGCAGGAGGGTCCCGGGTCACTCCCAGATGACATTTCTTCTGTGCTGGCTTTCTGGAGAACCAGAATGGCTTCAGCTTCCACAGTACCCTCAGCTGTTGCAGCTGCTCCTAGTCCTGACAGGGGCTAGGTGGTGGTGATGTCAGGTGTTCAGGCTGGTGTTTCAAACCTGGACCATTGAGCAACTGTGGACTGTGCGGTGTTGGTGAGGGCTAAGGCCTTTCATCCCAGGAGAATGGGGCAGTGCTTTCCTTCTGGCCAAGTGTTTGGGGGCTCCTCATAGAGCTTTCATACTGTGATTATTATAGAACATCCCACAGAGGTCCTCAAGGTTGGTAGGGCTGTTGTGTTATCTGTAGTGGACTGGAGCCCATGCCTCCAAGCCCAGGGCCGCCACCTGCACTGAACATACCCTATAACGTCAGGTGATGGATATGTGTGTGTCTATCCTCCCACATGCATGCTGTTAAACTACTGGGGATGGAGCCCACTGGGAAACATGCTCTGAATGTTTAACGTGGGGAGTGTAGCCTGGCTCTTCTGTTGGGGTGGAGGTTGAGAGCTTATGGCTGAATAGGAACAACTAAACAGAGATGGCACACAGCAGTAGGGTATGGGGCAGACAAATTCTGTCAAGGGTTTCCAGGCTTTTTTGATATCATAACCCTACAGAAGAGGTGTGTGTGTGCGCGCGCTCACGTGCTCTGATTACAGCCTGTAAGAAAAACGAGATACACTTTGTGAGCTCTAACTGGGGCTCCTCGGGCTTGGCTGAATGAAGCCTTCCTAGCCAAGTTCTCCCTTTGCCTTTCCTAGAGGCTCTGAGCATGATCGCCTCACTCCCAGCCAGGCCCCCGTGCCTGACATGGGCTCCCTGGACTTCAGATGGAACTCAGTGCTCCCATGGCCTGGCTGGGTGGTGGGGAAGCACAGAGCACGCTGGGGGACCGGAAATCCTCTCTGCAGCAGCACATTGTATTATTTGTGCTGAGAGTGGAGTGGCCTTTGTGGCTAATTCGGTCTGCTCAGAAAGGCTTGCCTCACCCCTGCTTCCCAGCTGCTACAGCTTGGCAGGACAGAAAGAACTCCACTGCCTGGTACGAGGCCTCTTACATGCTAACCCTCCTCTCTAATTTTCAAGTATTTCTTTACGTTAATTCATTAATATTACTGAGACCTATCTGGCTGTTTTTTAAAAAATTGTTTGTTTGCTTGCTTTTTACATTTCTTTAGTGGTTTGTTTTTCTGAGACAGGCCCAGGATGGCCTGGAACTCACTCTCTAGCCCATGATGACCTCAATATCATGGTGATTCTCCTGCCTCTGTCTTCTGAGCACTGGGATTGTGTACATCAACACCCACTGTGCACAACTCTACACCTTTGTTTAAATGAGCTTTTAAATAAACAAAACAAAACAGTAGTCTTCTTAAAAAGTTTCAGGAACTAAGAAAACAAACTTCCCACTTGACTCTTCAATGGTTTACATTTTGCTGCCTTTCTGACCCTCCCCCACAAGAGTTTTGAGTTTTGTTGAGCGCTGAGAGAGCAGGTTTACAAAGTTTCCCCTTTGGGCCCCTGAGCTAGTCAGTGTTAGACTTGAAGTGGAATGTTCTTTAATAAACTGTGATGTGCTTATTGAATTCAGAAACTTTAACCTTTTTAACAATGTCACATCCGTTACACAGTGGCCTTCTTACTTTTGTCGGCTGGCCTAGGACTGTCCTTTACAGCTGCTTGTAAAGGACAGCTCCATCAGCCAGGGGCTAGTCTGCGACCATGCTGCCTTTGGCTGACCATTAGCATTTTCTCACCCAAACCAGGCTTGTGGTCACCCTCTGTCAGTTTTCCCCAGGGCTGGACACCTTCTTCTGGCCTCTTGTGACACATCAGTTCTTACAGTACAGAGGACGTTGGTGTGCTGCTGTCCTGGCCTTGCTGGTACGGTGCTGGGTGGCTGCTCTAGGGCGTCAGCTCATTCCGGGGCCCCGATGCTGAAACTGCTGAGGTGGGGAATAGCTTTCAGCTCTTTATCACCGTAGCAATCTTGCTGTGTGGAGAATTTCCCCTGGCGCATGACTTCACTCTCTGGGTTATGTACTGCCCCTCTGGCTGCTGGCTCTATAACCTTGTTAGAAGCATTCAGTACTGGGCGCCATCCCTGTGGATGCTGGCTTCCCTGAGGCGGCCACATGGGCCAGTCCATGACAATGCCAGCAAATGATTGAGGCAGAGGCCTTTCTAGTACCCTAGGGTCATTCCAGTAGTCATGTTGGTGTCTGTGGTGATCCCCAGAGGAGTCTAATGGAACCCCATGTTCCTTCTCCATCTACTCCTGCTTTTGCTGAGATGGTGATGAAAGTTTGTCCTGTTGTCCTCAGGAGCTCAAAGTCTCCTGTCAGTAGAACCCAAACCCCAGCTTTCGACCTCAGGAATGCACATGGTTGGGTCTGCAGGGTCCTCATATTCGCTGGTTGGGTGTAGGAGGACTTGGGACTCGCTCTGAGGGGATTTCTTTCCGGAACACCAGGAACATGGGGCTGTACTCACTTGCGTTTTGATGTCCCCATCCTGCGAGGCTCCCTTGGTTTCTCACCGGCCCTAGAGTGGAGCTTCTGTGTGGAGGGCTGAGGGCTGTGCTGCATGAAAGCATGCAGTTGGCACTCTGGAAGCCAGAGCTGGACCAAGAGCTACAGCTGCCTGCAGCCTCGGTTGGGGATGCCACTGCTTCTCGGCCGCATAGGATGTGGCTTACCTTCTCACTCTTTGTTACTGAGAATAGATCCTCGGCCTTTTTCTGACTTTGTCTGCATGTGTGTGTGGGTGGGGGGGGGGGGGGGGGTGATCATGGCATCTAAACGTGGGTAATAAATCAACTTTTAATTCTAGCTGACTCCCCCCTTTTACCATTTGTGGTTTTTCTTCTACCTTCACACCTCTCTTCTTTGCCCTGTTCCTCACCTTGCTGAGTGGACATGAGCTGTTCCAGATACTAACATTCGGAGTTGAAGCATTAGGGACGTAGATGAGATATAAGAAGCGAGATGACCTCTGAACAGCCACAGTCAGTGTCAGTGAGACCACGCCCAGAGCCCTCCAGAGCTCCAGCACACTTAGCCAGGCCAGCATTGGAACACACATTGGTTACCTAGCAACGGATGAGGCAGGGGAGACAAGTATTAAAACACAACACAGATGATGGGGAGAGCGTATGTAGCAAGACATGGCAGAGGCCAAGTGGTCTTGCTTCCCAACTTGTGGGGCTCAGGGGATGTAGGGGTTCCAGCCTTGTTGCTTCACTAGACCAGATGGCTTGTCAGGAAAGAAGGGAAGACATGGGGATGGACTGGAGTGGGGAGGAGCTTTGGTTAACATGGAAGGGTCTAGAGCATCATGTGTGGGAGTATAGCCGACATTCTTAAGCCGTGAATGGCATGTGTTGAAGCCACTGCAGGTGGGATTTGTAGGTCACTCGAGGATGGAAAGAGTGAGCCTGTTCCTCAGAGATGAGGATGAACATGGACGAAGCTTGTTACTTTTCAGTGACCTGTCTGTTCGTCCATCCCACGATGAATGGCTGGTGTCAGGAGACTTTGAATTTAGAACCAAACAACCCACACTCCTGTGAGCTAGTTGGAAGACCTACTGCAGGGCCTGACCAGGGCTGGGGGAGGTCGGCCCTTGGCCCTCCATAGAGTCCTCATCTCTCATTCTGAACAACGGGAATACAGCTGCTGAGCCTCGAGCCTGCCAAAGAGTGACGGGGTAAGGGTGTTCTGCGCTCCCCAGATGCGCTGGCTCTCAAAACAATTCCTGGCCTACTTTTTTTTTTTTAACTTTCTACTAGGCATTTAACTGTTTAATTTCAGATTTAAAAAATCTGTCATTAGAAATTTGGCTATCCTTGGCCATAACATGGATGACTGACCTTACTGCTTTAGTTTATGAAATAACCCTAGTAGGTCTAGTGGTAGCCAGCACCCATTTCAGATACAAGGTTTAGGTTTCCATTAGTGCACAGTTTTGTAATGAGATACAACTGGATATGTGTGCCACACAGGAGCTGAAGTTCCCATTCATCTCATTCATTTAGAAAAATACATCAACTCCATTTTGGTGATAAAAGCAATCTTGCTCTGTTCCTGCATGTTTCTGACAGGGTTCACACGTACCCGTCATGAGATGCAGAGCTTGCTCACATGTGTCTGCCACACCACAGGGTGATGTGATTTCTCCACAGCCTCCTTGCCCTGGATTGACCTGTAACCAGGGTCCCTCCCATTGCTCATCAGGGTCACGGTGCATGTGCATTTCCTTGTCTGATTTTACCGTATTGGGTTTAGGGTATGATGTCAAGGCCACCTTAGGCTCACAGAAGACCTTTTGATGTCTCAGATGGCTCGCCCTCTGGTGGGGTGGAGGAGAGAAAACATTGTGCTTGGTTTAATCTTCATGCTTTCTGCTATGTGGAGTTTTTCCAGGAAGGCTTGGTCGGTGTCCTGGGTCTAGTAACCAGAGTTTCCTGCTGGGGGCGGGGGGGGGTAGGTAGGCTTATTTGACCAAAGTTCTGTTGTCAATTGGAATGTCCAACTCCTGGCGTCTCTGCAGCTCCCCAGGTCCAGCAGGGTCTGTGCCAGGTTCCTGCCTAAGAGGCAGCGTGCTGGATGACTCTGCCATGCTGGCAATATGGTAGAGTTGGCCATTCAGCCTTAGCAGGAAGGGCATCACAAAGGAGCGTCTAGAAAGGGCAGTGGATCAGGGCAGTGGGAACCATAGACCTTGACCTGGAAATTCCAGGCTGGGGTATAATGAGCGCAGCAGGCCGGCAGGCGTGTGTTTCCCTAGCGCATTGTCTGTACTTTCCTTCCGCAGTGTGCACTGGGGCCCTGGGCTCAGTTTTTTTTTTTTTTTTTCTCCTTACGTTTTCCTCCCATACAGAAACTACAGGCTGTGAGAGGCAGGGCACCTCCGCAGTTGTTGATGTCTCTGTAGATTTGTCTAAATAAAAACAGGAGTTAAGAACAGAGGAGAAAACTGGGCATGGTGGGACACTTCTGTAATCTCAGTCCTTGAGAGCTCGAGGCTGGGGGATGGTCATGAGTTCAAGGTTGCTTAGTGTCTTCCTGGCCATCCTGGGCTAAAGAATGAAACTGGGTCTCCAAAAACCATTCAAGAAAATGGGCAGGGGAAGGGCCAAGGAAGACTGTGGGTGTCCCCTACTTAATATACATGTGTGAAAGGGCTTGTGAGTTTTCCTTTTGTTTCTGACCTGTTGTGGACATGAAGGAGCTTCCTTCTCTCTAATGGCCTTGTTCTTTTAAGGGCCTCAAGCTTCTTCAGGTGGTTTCTGGGAAGGCGAAAGGTTAGGAGTGCTTTTTGCAGAGACAGCATCTGGTGATAGAGTTCGTGACTTTGGCTTAGGAAGGCCCCACACTCCCTGGACTGTACAGAGGCACCCCCAAACCTCAATGGTACCATAGCAGATGCACCAATTCTTGTTGGTGACAGTTCTATGGGAACCTGTGTCTAAAGCACAGACGAGGTAAGGGGGAGAACTTTGTTCCTCTCCTTTCTCCCCTGTGTCCCCTGTGCCGGATCCTGTCCCTCATAGGGACTTATGCCCCTCTGTGTCTTTTGGGTTTCTTTAAAGATAATTCAATGTTTTTCTGGCCTCCTGCCTTTGCACAGCTGGACTACAGAGGCCCATTTGCCCCATGCAGAGCTGAATGGCTATCCTTCCATGGTCCTGGGCTCTGTGGAATGTTCAGAGATTTGTGTCTTTCTGTTAGATGACAGGCACAGTTGCTGGGGAAGAAGCAGGAAGAATATCCAGTGTTGTTAGGGGCTAAGGTCCAGGCAAGCACCCAGATGCCTCTGTGCTGGCTTCCTTCCTCCAGCCACCAGCCACTGTGGGGACTCTCCCAGAAACCTCACAGGAAGTGGTTCTCAGAAAATGCACTTTGGGTGCTGGGACCCTGTGTTTAGATTCATGTCCCAGCTCCATGCTGGGAGTGTTCAGGATATCACTCCCATCCCCCTGCACCCTGTTTTTAAGTGACCTACATTGGGCAGCTGTGTCCTCTGCCCTGTGAACATGAGGTCCTAGGTTATCCATGAGGAAGTAGAAGGGACCGGCAAGTGACACCTGAGGACCAGGAACGCTGTGGCAAAAGGAAGAGCAACAAGTCTTGGAGGTGGGGGCTAGGAGGCGGCGAAACCAAGGTTTTCCTCAGAGAATTCAAAATTATGCAACAGCCGTGCATTTGGCTGTACTGTGTGGCTGAGGCACCACAGTAGGATGTGATGCGTAGGTGGGGCCTTGAATCAGCAGCCGTGTGTGTGTGTGTGTGTGTGTGTGTGTGTGTGTGTGTGTGTGTGGCAGCTCATGTGTGTGTGCACATGCATGTAGCGTGTGTGTGTGTGTGTGCCTGTGGTGTGTGTGTATGTGTGTGTATGTGGTGTGTGTGCCTGTGCACTTGTAGATGTCTTTGTGGGGGAGGAAGGAGACTGACTTCTAATCCCCAGCTGTAAGCATTGCTGGCGGAACATTGAGACCTTAAGAAGAGTTCTGGGAATTTGAGAAAAAAAATCTTCTGCCTTTTTAAGTTATTGCAGTGAAATACACACTCTAAAACCTTTACCATCTGAGTCATAGTTCAGTGTGCAGCTCAGTGGTGTGAGGCGCATTCACTGTTTCTCAGCCTCCCCACCTCCTGTCTCTGGAGCGCCTCAGGGCCTAGTTCTGGGCCTGCTTCTGGTGGACAGTAGTTATGGCAATGGACTTGCAGGGAAAGGGTGGAGACGGGGTGTGCCCTTCACCTCTGAGTCTGTGGGGGACTACAGCTCTGCTGTGGGCAGCAAACTGGCCACAGGTGCAGCCCTGCCCAGGGTGGAGGGACTTTGCTCTGGGTCTGAGTTCCAGAGAGATGTGTGTGTCTGACACTCAGCTGTGACCTGAGAGCTGCCAAAAGGTAGAACAGCTAGAGAATCATTGCCCGGGACATGTCGACTGCTAATCCCAGGCTGTTAACACAGTAGGGAAAGGGGATTGAGTTTTTTTAAATATGCAAAGTCCATTTTATTATCTAAACTTATTTTTTTAAAGACTGCCTATCTCATCCTGACTTGCAGGATATATTTGTTTGATTCAAACCTAACTGACCACACAGTGGAGGCAAAGGTCCCACAGACTCTTCTAGATATAATACGTTCTATATAAATGCTTTGCACTTGAGATCATGGTTTTTATTTCTATAGCTCGCTTAAAACAAACCTCCTTGGAACCTGGGGATTTAAATGCTTAAGGATGTAAATGAGAGGGCAAAACTAGTTATTATTATTATTATTATTATTATTATTATGGATTGAATTCAGGACCAGGGAACTTAGCTGTAGTTTAAAGTCTGAGTCAGAGCCATTGACTAAAAGCTATTCCAGATTTATTTTCATAATAAATTATGAATGATTTAATGCTGGTAGATATTTTCCTTAGCTTCCCTTGGAGATGACAGGCTTTCAGATGCCACAGCTCAGTTCTGTAGTTACGGAGCATTCTGTGGATGAGAGCACGCCTTGTCTGCGGGTGCTGCTGAGAGTCAGTGTGGCTTTCTTATGCCTTGGGAGGGTGGCTGTGTCTGGGGGTCACCAGGGATGTGTGGCCTGGCAGGGACCTCCGAATACCACGGTGCAGCTGCCTGAGGAAGCTCCAGAGTGCCACCCCTCCATGCGCCAGTGTCACTGTGAGGCAGGACCGAGAAACCACAGCTTTGACCGACAGTGGTCGCTTCTCTGCTGTGGTTTCCCTCGTTTTTCTTGTCTGACCATAAATGTGCAGTGTGTTAGGTAGCTCTTTTTAAAGCGCCATTTATGGTCTACACAGTAGCGGTTGGGGTGCACCAACCGTTATCATCCATATACTTTGAAAGTTTTTTTTGTCCCATGTTGCTCACATTGGCGTGTGCCTCAGAAGCACGGTGCGTAGAAATCTTCCAGACAAACCTCTGCTGCTTGCAGGGGCCGCGTCGGTGCTCCGCCATCTTTGCCGGTAATTGTGATTCGGCCACATTTATCACATGCACTTTCTGTTTACATTCTGTCTGAGTTTTCAAGCACAACTTTAAGGATACAAATCAGACGACGTCACCACGCCTCTCTCCTCCCTCCCAACAGAAGGGACAGATTGCTGTCCAAAGTCTCCCCCAGAGATTTGTGGCTTTCTTCTCTTTATCTTCAGATTTTAGGGTAGCAGGATAGACTGGGATGAAGCTTGGGAATTAGAACTGAACCAATATTCCTCCATACATAAAATCATATGCTTTTCCTTGCATAAATAAATAGAATCGTGCATTAAATAAGCCTTCATAATGAGGGGAGTGTGAGGCGTGCTGCATGGTAAACAGAATGAAAAATTAGCACATGAGTTTGATGACAGTAGAAACAATAATGGACAATAGAGATGCCAACTAAGAAAATGAAGCCCTTGATCATCTGTTGTGAAGTTAGACGCGCAGAGGCATCCCCTCCTTCCTCTCTACTCCAGAGGAGAAAATGGCATGACATCAGCAGCGCATTAAAATGTTTAATTGTTCAGTGAAAGACCGCGGGGGTACTCCAGCCACTGGCTTCATGAATCCCTCTTTTTGAGCTGCGTGTCAATCATTCCTGAAATTTTTCCCTAGTCACTTAGGCTTTTTTCTTTCCCCTTTCCAGTTTGCTACAAACTAGGCTCCTTAAAGGCTCAGCCAATGGAATGCGGAAGGATAAATAAAACATTTTTTCTGCTTATTTGTGTTGTGTGTGAAGAAAGCCCTTCTGCCCTGCCGCTGCTCAGGTGTTGAACGGCGGCCCTGCCGACCCGAAATCTTTACTCTGTACAGAGCTGTAGGGTGTATGTGATGTGCCTGGTGCACAGGTAAACCAGGCCTTGTGCTTGGAATGGCTCCTGTGAGAAGGCATAGCTCATGCACTGATGTGAGAACATCCAGCTTGCGCTCCCGGTCATAGACAGAAAGGCGCTAGGAATTCCCCAAGAGCTCCCAGATTCCACATGTGACCCAATTAGGGGCCTCTCTGAAGGTACAATGTGTAAAAGATGGTGGGATTTGGCGTGGGGGTCAGATGTACGAAATGGTGGTCGATGCCTGAATTCAGGGGGTGAAGCAGGAGGGAAGCTAGGGGTGTGAAAGGGTAAGGGTGAGAGAGGGTGGGGAAGGAGGGAAAGGAAACAGCAAGGAGGGGGAGAGGAAGATAAGAAAGAGAAGGATGGGATCAAGCTTGGTTGTACACACTGTCCTCTCACAGAGGGAGTCAGTTTCCCAAAGATGGAGGAGGTAGATGGCCCTCCATCTCTCATGCCTGGCTGTGTAGAATATGCTCTTCAAGGATAACTGGGACATCTTTGTGGCCAGAGTTATGTGGATGGTTTTTGAGAGGCCAGTGGCTATGGTATCGGGTGGGGAAAGAGAGTCGCTGTGACTTCATGGGCCAGGGGACATGGAAGGTAGGCTTGTCTGAAAGCAGGGACTTGTTGAGCCTACTTCCTTGTCCCTGGTCAGTGACTCACAGTCATGGCAAGTCTCATTCTAGGTCATGTTTGCCATGGGTCCCCTTGGACATACACAGCCCACCAACTCATCACACATGCAGCCGTCCAAGGCCACTGTCACATGACAACTAAGTATAGCCACATCTGTCTGCAGCTGGAGGAAGACCAGTAAGCTGGAGATGAAGCCCTGGCCTTCATTCTGTGTTCCCTCCGGAGCTGTCCTTTTCCCCAGCAGGGACATTTGACATCCTCCCCCGTCCAGTGGGAGAAAGAGAAGAGCAGCAATGAAAATGAGTCAACAGAATTGCACGAGGGAGGAAAATAGGACAAGAAGCGCAATCACATGGTGGCAGGACTCGAAGCCAAGCCAACACCCTCGTTTCCACAGTGCGTGGTGCTGGTGGGAGCCCACATGGGTTCTGCAACTCAGTCTCAAATGAGAAACAGATGGAGCGTCCATGGCTCAGCTAAGCCTTAGTCATATTATTGGGGGCAGGGAAGAAGGGCAAAGGAGCTGAACATTAGAAATCCAACTGGTTTGCTAATTCTTAATTTTATTTTTGCCAAGAATGTATCAACACTTGGAGTTGTTTTCAAACTGGAGTAGAGTTATTTTGTAAGTTTATAGGGTAGTAATGGTTGTTCTGTGTCTGCCTTCCATTATCAAGTGAGACAGAAATGATATTTTACTAACTCTTCTCTCAGTTGAATGAAGATAAAGAGTGATTTTCACAACTTGTGTGTGTGTGTGGGGATGGTAGTGGTGGTTGCTGTCTTAAAAAGATAAGATAATGAAAGAATTGCAAGAGAAAAACCTTTAAATCTACCAGACATATTTTTGGAAGTTCAAAAATGCTGTGCAAATGTCAGTTTTTTGTTTGTTTGTTTGTTTGTTTGTTTTTGAGGAGAGAGCTTTGGGCTTCACATAGGCTAAGTGCACAGTGTGCCAATGATTCTCTTCCTGGCCCACTTTTAATTTTTATTTTGAGACAGGGCCTCCCTGCACTGTCCAGGTTGAACTTGAGCTCATCTCGAAGCCCAGGCAGACCCTGAACTTAGGATCCTTCTGTTCCTGCCTCCCAATTAACTGGTACCACAGGCCATCAAAGCTGATTCAAATTTAGTCATAAAAGTGATTATTCTTTATGCTGTGATATTTTGAGGATAAATCCTGTGGACATCTCCAGTCCAGATCAGGGTTATTCCCCTGACCACCCACCCACAGCAAAAGAAGGCTGTGGTTGCCATGCTCCCTCCATTACTGTATGCCTTTGATTCTGCCCCAGGAGTAGAAATATGCAATTCCTTTTCCCCTCCTCACATATTCCTTTTGTTGGGTAAGTAATTCTTCTGAAGACCCCTGAGGAAGTGCTGTGACAGGAAGTGCAGCGGGCTGGCCATCTCCCCTTTGAGACTTGTTTGACATTTTGCACAGGACAGGGAATGTGAGAAGGAATCTGAAAGATAAGCTGTTTGGGCTTCGCATAGCTCCACATGCCCCTATTTGGAGGGGTAGGAAACTAATAAAAATTGCTCCAGTGGGGGTGTTAAACATCCATGGCCACAGGAGCCCGGGGACATGGAGACGGAAGGATGCACGGTTAGCAGCTCGTAGGGCGCTGTCCATCTACGCAGGAGCACACAGCCAGCACACACTCTGCCTCACTCACAAGGAGACTTTGTCACTTGTCTGTCACTGCGAGTCTGCTGTGACGTTAAGAAGGGCTTCTTGATGTCCTCAGTCCAGGGATAACCTGTAAGAGCCTTCATTTCACTGAAGGTCATTGGCCTCCATCCCTCCCCTGCCTTCTTTGGCAGAAACACTGTGCCTTGTGAAGTCTAATCAACGCCATTGCCATTAAGGCTGATGGCTCTTCTTTCTGGAAACCTTAATGGGAGTGTGAGGGAAAACTTTACAAATGCAAGTAGCTTTAACTTGTCCTAAGACTTGCATAGATAAAGAATATAAAAGGTATTTGTTCTGGGGATTATGTTGAGGGGCCTTCTGCATTCCTTGAATATTGTGCCCTCTGTGTCTGTTTCATGTTGTCTCTGCTGTTGAAGCCTGGGTATGTCTAATGGGGGGCTGGGGGGAGGGGAATGGTTACACTTTTGTTTTTTAACACCAGATACCTGGCGGGAAGCAATTTAAAGAGAGAAAGGGTTTATCTGGCTTACATTTGGAAGAGACAGTCCCACCATGGAGAAGTCATGGCAGCAGGTGGCCCCGTGGTAACATTGGTGTACAGGGACTTTTCACATTTTGGTAGAACAGGAAACACAGAAAGAAGTGGCGCTGAGGTATCAGGCCTCCCGGTCACCCCCAAATGACGGCTTCCTTCATTACGACCTTGACTCTACCGAAACAGCATCACAACACCGGGTACTGGAAACACATACCACTCTCCTGCTTCCATGGGGACAGGTCATCATGAGCTTGTTTCTGGCTACATGGTGTTCTTCTGGTGGGGAGTGACCAACAGAACTTTCTGAAGTGGTGTGGTTTTCAGCCCCCCCTCCGCCCCCTCCCCAGTTTTGAAAATGTAACTGTTTTTGGCCAAGAGCCCTCTGTGCTGCTTTGCTATCTCTCTGGGTTGTCCACTCTCTTGTCTGTGCATGGACAGCTTCTGTGGGAGAGACCAAGTCTCATGTGGTCTGTCCTCTGAGGTTATGCGGCCACATTCCAGGGCCCCGAGTGGGCAGCGTTCCTGACCCACTTCCTCCTGCCTGCATCTCATGGGAAGAGAGAACAGGACTTAACTAATCTAATTGACCCTAGGAGGGGAAGGGACTGCGATTCACAGAATGTTCCAGTTCCTCCCGGTCTAGAATTTGGAGCAGATGGGCTTGGAGCTGGTGGCTGTGGCCCAATGAGCTCCAGACATGGAGGAAGAATGAGCAGGCCTTGTAAAGTGCCTCAGATCCAGAGCCAAGGGGTACCACTGGGCTCACAAATCCTTCATGAATCACAGATGCATACATCTTTCCATCTTGCTGAGGGGCCTCAGGAAGTCATGAGGTTTGATGTAACCCTTAATATGTGAGGTCCCCAATCACCTCAAACCCATGTCAGTCAGTCATGGGCCCCTTTCACGGTCAGGTTACCATGCACATGCACAGGTAGGAATGTGTGAATAGCCGGGTGTGGCGGCACGTGTCATCAATCCCAGCACTCTGGAAGGCAGTGGGAGCTCTGAGTCCAGTCTGCTCTGCAAAGTGAGTCCAGGACAGCCAAAGCTGCACAGAGGAACCCTGTGTCGGGGTGAAAGCCAGCAAGGATCACTTCATAAAAATGGAGATAATTAAGGACCAGAATAGTGACATTTCAAACTAAATCCTATTTAACAAAGCACTCAAACACCACAGGACTTTTGGCTGTTTTTCTAAAACTTGGTGTTTGTTTTCAATCACGTCATTACGTAAGATACAAGGGTACCGAGATTATGGTGGTCTCCAACTCTTCTCTTTGTGGGTCTGGTGGTGTTTTGCCTGTAATCCCAGCACCAAGAAGGTTGAGGCAGAGTGTTTAGGGTTTTAGGCCAGTCTGGTTTATACAGTGAGACCCTGTCTCAACCTTCTACCTTCAAACCTTCTCTTTTCCTTCCTTCCTTCCTTCCTTCCTTCCTTCCTTCCTTCCTTCCTTCCTTCCTTCCTTCTTTCCTTCCTTTAGATCATAATTTGATGTTATTAGAAGGCTCAGCTGTTCCGGGTTGCTCTGTGGGGACCAGCATTTGGTGATTAGCTTTCCTGCATGCCTAAAAAAGGTAAAGATTTCCTATGTGAATAAAGGTGTGTGTGCTGACTCTGGGACTAGACATTTTTGTATCTAGGCTGTGGGAGGAGAAGCACTCTTGTCTTTTTGGTTTTGGTTCACTCTAGATTTGGTCAAGAGTTTAAGACCTGAACTAGGTCCCAGCCAAGAGCCTACTAGTTAACCACACCTCAGGCCTTCTGTTATCCTTGGCCTTTACCATCTCTGCTCTAGGTGGGGATTGGGCTGTCCCCTGTGCTTATGGAATCCACTGGTGGATTTAGAAACAACTTTGGGAAATTGATTCGAAGAGCTCCTTCAGAGTGTATAGAGTTGAGCTTCCCAGGAGGCAGCAGCATTTCAGACAGACCTCACCAGAGCTGCCTTTAGCTTCTCTTCAGATGTGACATTTCAAAAGAACTGCCATTGGCTTTCACAGAGAAAGTCTGGTAACCTTGAGCTACTGTTGAGTCTTTGCTAAATGTGGGTGACCAGGAGCCAGTTCATACACAGACCTGCAGGTCATGGACTCTCTTGCCTGGTTAGTTTCTCTGGGTGAAATTGATGGGGAAAGGAGAACCTGAGCATGATTTAGCATGTAGGGTGAACTGCTCTTGCTTCAAAGCAGAAGGTGTGGGGAATGGCAGATGCCAATGAGGAGGACAGCTGGCCACTCTTGGGGAAATTGGAATTGATGCTATCCTCGTGTCGATGATCCTAAAGCCGAGACAGACTCACCAGTGGGTGGCGCGCAACTGGTCAATTAAGCAGTGGCATCCTTTCTCAGTGTGGGCTTTCCTACCTAGGTAGTTTTTGATAAAAACACCCTCAAACAGCTCCACACCAAGCTTGGGTTGTGGCTAAAGGCTCAGGGTATCTCGTGCCACCCTAAATCGGTATGTCATGGGATCCAGGTGGTCAGAGGTGAGGACAGTTGAGTCTGCCTCAGCTTGCTGAAGCCCCTCAGTGGTTTTCTCTGCGTGTTGTGGATGGCCCTCCTTCATTCAGCTCAGACCCTGGTGGTAGCTGAAACACATGTGCAGGAGCCGGCAGAGCACAGGGAGTGTTGGAAATGGCAGGAAGAGCATGGGCTGTAACGACTGGAATGTGAGTCAGAGAGGGGAACAGATCCTGACCGCTGGGCTTCACTTGGAAAGCTGTCAAGTGTCCCCATCTCCAAAATATAAAATTAAGAACAGTTCACCATCTTGGAGGCACTTGTTCAAAGCTTTAACTCATAAAGTAAGTGTCTCCAGATGCGGTTGTTTTGGGCAGAGGATCTCCATGGTGATGCAGCCTCAAGGATGCTGTTAAAAACATAGGCTTCTCATGAGCCAGGGACTATTAATAGCATACTTTTATTTTGAAGAAAATGTTACCACCTGAAACAGACTATGGGTCTAAATTTTGGCACTTCTAATAAAGCTTGCTTAATGGTCCACTCTATATCCTCCCCACCCTTTTTTATACCATATCACAGTCTGTAATGGTTTAAAACTTGGGTTCTGCCAAAAAGGGCTTTGTGAATTGTGTGTATGTCCCATTCTGTGTTTGTCTTCTGTGCCGGCCACTTTATATGTTAGAAGCTGGGTTGGGCTCTGATTTCAGTCTTGTCTTAGCATGTTATGCTAAACATCTCCATCTTGTAGCCATACCTGTGGGACAAGGCTGCTCTTTAGATAGGATGGTTGCTGGGTTCTCACTGGGCATCTGAACAGGTTCCTCTCCAGCTTGTGTTGATGTACTTTAGCAGGCAACAACAAATGTGTTTTGTAATGGGGTATTCTTTAAACGAGTGGCCAAGCTTTCATTGAGTTTAAACACTCGGTCTCTGAGGTCAGCTCATTCACTTGCTCCTTCTCTAATCTTCATGTAGTTCTAAGTCCCCAGAGTCCACCCCAGGGGGTCCTTGTTTTCTCATGGTCTCAGGTGTGAACTCTTAAATCAAAGCCAGGCCTTTTCTTTGCCTTGCACCACTGTTCACACAGTCCCTAGGTGAGTCCATTTCTAATAGACAAAGGACAGCTGGTCTTGTGACATGCCTCACTGAGTCCCAGGCTGTGACCCCTGGAACCCAAGGATTTTTCTACGAAGTGTGTGGCTCATCATTGTTACCTACAGGTTCTGGTACTGCTGGGTCTTTCGAGCGGTGATCAGTAGGAATTTGTCTCCTGACTGGGTGAAGATGCTGATGTCATAATTCAAACCTTTTTAAAAATTGCGTTCATTTATTTTTTCATGGGTGAAGGTGTGTAATGTGCCACGGCACACATGTGGCAGTCAGAGAACAGCTTGCCACAGCTCCCCTTTCATGATGTGGGTCCTGGGGATGGGCAGGCAGGCTTGGTGGTAAGCGCTTTTCTCACCCATCTCATTGGTTCTCGGTTCAAGTCTTGACTGGATCCTGAACGTGATGCCCTGTCTAAACTTGCTTTCTCTCTTTCAGGGTGACTGTGGTGGCTCTGGCTGTGGAAAATGTGACTGTCATGGCGTGAAGGGACAAAAGGTGAGTGGGCACACGTCACGATCCTTTCTGAATGCTGCTCCTTCCCCCACATCAGGACTCTAACCCTGTAAACAGCAGCTCAGGGTCAGCTTCCTTCCTGCTTTAACAATTTCCCCAGAGCAGCGCAAGAGAAGTAAAATGTTTGACAGTGTCCTGAGCAATGTTATCACAGGAACAGGCATTCTCCAGGGACCGGTGCAATCAGTGACAGTGAGCGCAGGGAGCCTGGCTAGTCTCTGTTGACTGCAGAGGAGCAGGCGTGCAGGCACAGTGTATTTTGACTCACCGGTGCTTTTGGAATTGATGGATAAAGACTAAATTCAGCATATTTTTGGGAAAAACTTTCTATATGCTTTAAAGGCTTTTTATTCAAATTAATATTTTTTAAACAAATTCTCACCTATTGATATTTGTCTAGATTCATTTATAAAAATGAGGAGTACTTATTTTCCCAAATGTAAAATGCTAATTATCTGTACAAGCTTTCTACCTTCTTATTTAAGAATCATGGATCTAGGAAAAGGCATTTTTCTTGCTCTTTGCAGGCCAAACTCTTTATTTTTTTAAATGTAATTTTATTTATATGTTATTTGACAATTTCAAGTATATAATGTAGCTTGATTATAAACATTCCTTTCCCATCATCCCTCAGACCACACTATGGGTGTCTGGAATTTGAAGTCATGGGTCCCAAATGACACACAAATGTCTTTAGTTCCCAAGCCCCTCCCCTTTTTGATATTTGATATTCTAAAATGTCCACATATTAAGTTCCTTTGGGTTTCTTGTTCTTAAAAGTAGGATGGGAGTAGCACGTAGCACAGAGAGAGTTATACCTAAGCGGGAGAGAATGTCAAAGTGAGAGAAAGGCTGTGGTCAGTCTCTGAGGCATGCTTCCGGAAGTCCCTGAGGAGCCCTGGACAGTGCTCCAGCATACAATCCCTCCATGGAGACTGGACCATCTGGGGCTGATTGCCACATTGCTCTGTGCTGTGTCAGGCTCTCCCTGGAGATGGGTTAGTCGACTTCGTCTTCTGTTCTTGAGGGGTTGCAGGTAGCTCTGAACCCTGTCGACAGGCAATCAGCACAGTGCCAAACCGCATGTCACTTGACTCTCACTGACTTTCAGCCTCACCCTGAAGTTGTTTATCTGCCCCTTCCTGCCCACTGCTTTGAAGACCCCTCTGTGCTCAAATTAGTTCACTGATTTGGCCTTGTATGCAAAGGCCTTGCGTCCTCCGGGTGATGGTGTGGGGATGCTGTCTTACAGGGCCAGCATGCTTGATTAGGCCTGTATGTTCTTGCTTGATAAGGGTTCCCTCTGCTACCCCTTGGGGTGGGAAAGGCAGCCAGGCCTCTGGAATCTGCTTCAGGCATGAATGAAAGCATTTATGCATTGCTGGAACAGGGCTGCTTAAGAAGTCTTTCTAAGCACTTGACCGTGGCAATCCTTATTTATATAAAAGTACCACCGGTCTGGAGCATGATGGGACAGCTTCTTGGGCAAAGCAGCATCAGGGCTAACCCATGTTCCTGCAACAGACCTGTTTGGGTATAGGTTACAGTCTGGTGTCCACTCATGTGTGGAAAGACATGTTAATTTATGCTCATTAATCACTGGAGACTGCCCTTGGCCAGTTGCTGAACTATTACAGAAACACTATAGAACACTATTATATCTTTCTGTCTTGGTGATTCATTCGAGGGGCCTTCCCTAGTCTTGGTGCACAGAGAGTCTTAATTAGGCTGTGTGGGTATCTCGTATCTTCACAGGATGCTTTAACCCAGTGGTTATGCAGACCCTTGCCAAAGATGTGGGAGGAAACACATTTCCCTGTCGCTACTCATTACACTGCCTGTGATTCATGAGCCCTCTCCACACGCGTGGTCGCTGTACCACAGAGATAGCGTCACCCATACAACGCTGCCTCACATGCAAGCCGTGTCTGCAAGGGTGGAGAGAGGGCCAGTCTGGGATCAAGTCTTCCGGTTCTAGCTTTGAAGTCTGCAGGGCGTTTGGTGTTGAGCATGCACAGGAGAGCTGCCCGTGCTGGGCTGGCCACTGGCTGTGCTTGACCAGCTGCTGAGCTGTTTCACACGGTGATCCTGTTTAGCTTAACTGGCATCTTCACACAGACCACAGCTGTTGCTCACAGACACTAGAGTCAGGCTTAGGCGTGTCAGAGTGGAAAAGAAAAAGAGGGAGCTGGGTCTTCCACGTCTAGTCCAGCTCACACATGGTGACAGGTTGTGGAGACCCTGCACAGAGCAATTGCATTCAGTCTCAGGGAAAGCTGCTCTCCTACATCAAAGCAATCAGCATAGGGTGTATCAAGAGATGCAAAGCTGTGACTCCTCCTGCTCAGCAAGAATTCCTGTAGTAAATGCTGGCAGAGAGGTGCCCTGAAGGAAATTCATGGCTCTTGGTTAAAAACCAGTGACCCCTCATTGCTTACTGGGCATGCCACCTTCTTAGCTCCTGCTGGCAGGAAATGTGGCCTTATCAAATATGCAGTGGAGACCCAAGTCTAAGACCATGGCCATCACCTTCTTCCACCCATGTGTCTCTAAACATCCTGTAGGCTCCTTGGAGCTCCAGCGGGCTTGCCTGTCTGTCTTTGGTGGGCTTGTGTTTGGTGGCGCCTTTTCTGATTGCTCAGAGCATAGGGTTTGACACGCCTGTGTCAAAGACGTGTCAAGTAGGAGCAAAGCCCTATCCAAGGAACGCTGACTCTAATCGCAGCTGATCCTGAGAAGAGAGATGGAATTTTCCAGCCTCTCAAATCTAAGTGCACTTTTACACCCCCATCTCTCATCCCTGCAGGCCAGCGGCTGCCATGCCTCCTGTCTCAGGACCGGAAATTCTCTGATTCCGAGAGTGTCATGGCTTGCATTCTAGTCATTTTTTGGCTATGCTGTGATGATCACTAAAAATGCCTTAGGCCATAACATCACTTATAAGATACAGGACTTTGCCCCTGAGCCTCACAAACACAGGCTGCTTTCTGAGTCATCCTTAGGCCTGAGGTGACATTCTCTCCTCGGTCGAGGACTGTCCTTTATTGATACTTTGGGGGAACCCAGTAATCTTCCATTTACAAATGCGTTCATTTTGTTGATTGTAATACTTAATTGTGAAGTAGAGATGTGCAAGCACAGTGTGCCTATGTATTCTGCTTTGCGTGTGGGTCAATGGCTGTCGTCCTGTTCCCTGTTATTCTCTGTGTCTGCATGTACTCGAATAAGCCAAGCCCCTGAAGGATGACAGAAGGACAAGGTTTATCTTTTTATGTGTAGTAGAATATTGTAAATTTCTCCCCTATAAATTAAGCTCCACCAAATATGTTGTTTTAAATGTCAACAGGTAGCCTATTTCTTCCCGGGAAATACATTCTTTTCTGTAGCCCGTGAAAGCGCTCCTACAGAGATGCAGAGCTGTGCCTCCTTGGAAGTTTGAAACTTCCAAGCAGTTACCTGACTTGAGTAAACAGCAGGTTATTCGTAGGGATAAGTGAATTTATTAAATACTTTCTCTGGGAAGATACTTCATCGAATTTTGATTAGTAGAATCTAGTGTGTTTAAAAAGAAAATCCCTCGGGAGCTGGAGAGATGGCTCAGCAGTTGAGAGCACTGGCTGAGGACCTGGGTTCAATTACCAGCACCCAAGTGGCAGCTCAGAACTGTCTATAATTCATATCTAGGGCGTCTGACACCCTCATGAAGACATGAATGCAGGCAAAACCACTAATGCACATAAAATAAATAAAAAAGAAAATCCCTTTTTTCATTTTCAATGTATGACATGTAGAAAATCAACCTGCACAAAAAAAGTTCTGCTGCTCCCTGTAAAATATTAAAAGACTCTATCACTAGGCCAAAGGTTAGTTAGTGCCCTGAGTGTCTCTGAGGTTGTCCCTAGCATTTTTGAGCTTGGTGGGACATCTTTTTGTTTGTCAGGAATCTGAACAGCCTGGAGAGGCAGGGACATTCTGTTCAGAGCTTCCCTGTCAGAGCGCCTTTAGCATGTCCCTACATGTCCTTCGGTTTGGGAAGACTCTGAGGACAGAGTTTGGGAAACAGGAGTAAACACACATATTTGCTGCAGGTGGCTCAGAACCCTTTGCTGTCAATTATCCCCAAGGCACCTTCTGGGTGTTCTGCGGCACGTGGCAGCAGGAGGCAGGTGCTTTTGTTTGTCGGTTTTGAATCAATGTGGGTTCCTCTGTCTCACAAGGAGGGGCTTTTATCAAGTCTTTCAGGCCAGTTGCCCAGACCAGCATGTACCCAGAGCTAGTGTGAAACCCAAACTCCTGCTTAGGAAGTAGGGAGTAGGGTGCATGCCTGACATGGCCACAGTGCCAACATTTTCAGAATTGCGATAAACATGAGGACCCTTCTCCCACTGGCTCAACTCATGGCAGGGTCACAGCTGAACCCCGCCATTCGGATGGAGAGCAAGATCAGGTGATCAGCTGGCAGGACCTGGACTGAGAGGTGTCAATCACCTCGGAGCTGTGTGGTAGTTTTTGCTGGAGGGAGTGTGAGCTGGGTACACTTGGAAGGCCTTTCTGGGGGCATCAGTCATCCACTTCTAGCTCACCTGGGGTTTTCGTCACCCATTTCCAAAATCACTATTATCCTGTCACTTCCAGGAGAAGCCGATTCTTGTAGCCAGCATCCCAGCTTTCCCAAACGCTCACTGTTGTGCAGCTGACCTCTTTTCCCATGGTGCATCTTCTTCCGGGTGCTGCCAGGTTCCCCTCATCCCTTGCCAACTCCCCTTAGCCAGGCATCGCTGTAGGGCGTTCTGTGTGACATGCTACTGCATTTCTGAGAATGCAGGGCTCCAGGGCTCCATGCTGTCTGGCTCCAGCACCCTGCGCCATGCATGTTTGTCTGTAGGCTCTGGGGATGTTTTCTTCCCGTTTGGTGGGTGATACGGGCCAGCGTACACTCGTCCTTTTCCATGTGTGTCTGTTGTCTTGTCATGCCAAGATTTTTTCCAGATGTCCCGATTTCCTATTTCCTCACACTGTGCATGAATCATCCTCTGGCTCCCTGATCGTGAGAATCGGCGTGGATTCTCACAGCCACCTACTTTTGTCTTTTTTGGATAGAATTTTAAAAGGCTTTTATAAAAATTGCCACAGGGAAGCCACTAAAAGGGATCCGTGCCCACACGGTCATGTTTCCGTCTGCACACTGTGTCCTGTTATGTCTCTCTGGTGGCTCAGTACTCTTTAAGGGACCCGGAGCTGCCTCTGCCACCGTTCACGCTCATCTGCCTAGATCTCAGCGTTAGCTCCACGTTCCCACCCTGGCTGTGTGCTTCCTTGGCTGTTAGGCTCTGGGGTGACTCTTCACTCACAGCTGTTTGGAATGAACCTCCTGTAGCAGAGCTCGGCGCATAGTAAGTGGGTTTGGTTCCCATGTTCAGAAACAGCAGTAGGGAATTTCGTGCCGTGAAATTAGGTCCAGAGGTTGGCCCGTGATGCTGGCTGAGAAGTCCATGGCCCTGAAAGTGGCATATAGTCCTAGATCTGAAATATTCAGCTTTAACTGGAAGTGGGTTTTCCCAGAGGCCAAGGAGCTCAGCCAATCCAAAGGAGTGTTTTGTCCTGTGGCTTTAACAGCCTGGCATTTCACATGAGGCTACACTGCATCATATTGGCAGTCCTTGTCTTGGCTACACATGGCCAAAATTACAATATTTTCTTTTTGTATTGGCGAGCCCAACACAACACCCGCCAGCAGGATAAGAGCTTTTGGAATGGACAAAATGGGGTTGCATGTTTTAATTGAAGATCAAAGACTTCCCATAAGCCCCGGCACGTGAAAACAGCCCCTGGATTTCCCTGTTGCTGGTTGCTGTCGGGAGTTCACAGCATATACTTCCAGGCAGCAGTCAGGCTAGTCCTGGCCCTGGAGAGGGTGTGGGGAGCTACATCCGCAGAATGGCATTGCCAGAGCCCTGGGTCCCTGTGAAGTGGTTGAGCACAGAGGGCCATCAGACAAAGGGAGAATTAGTCAGAGTTAATGAGCATACCATACGACGCTGGGGGAGTGGCCCCTCTTGTATTTTTACCATTTGGCAAACCCATTATGATCTCAAAGGTACACCTCAACTCCATGTCTGCATGTAGTTCAGCACAGCTCCTGGCCGATTATACGACTTTATAATGCTAATTGCAGCAGCTCTCAACCTGTCCAAGCTGTGACCCTGTAATGCAGTTCATGTTGGGCTGACCCCCAACAATAAAATTATTTTGTTGCTATTTCATAGCTGTAGTTCTGCTACTGTTGTGAATCATAACGTAAGATATATGATATGTGATCCCTGTGGAAGTCGTTCAACCCCGAAAGAAGTCATGACGCACAGGTTGAGAGCCACTGGTATGGCGCTTCTTTGGCTTCACATGCAATGAACTCAATTTCTTTCCACGAGGTTCTGGTGAGAGAAGGTGGCAGTGTTTTGGGGCTGATGTCTAAAGCACTGCACAGAAGCCTTCATTGAAGCATCAAGCTGCTCGGTAGGGTTAGTCCCCTCTTAGCCCTGCTCATGGACTCGTCTGCTAGTAGGGGAAGGATACCTTCAGGAGTGGCTGCTTGCTGGAAATGTCTCACATATTTCCTGGGCTCACAAAGGTTTGTCCAGTGTCCTGCTGAAACATGTCACATTTAGAAGTCAGCTCATGACTCTGGGTGAGAAGTTTATGGCTCTTGAAATGACGTGAATTCCAGGATTACCTGCCTGCAGCATGGGCTTGGAAGTGGTTTCCTCTGGAAGACTGACAAAGGAATTACACGGCCACAGGAAACCCCGAGCCAGAAGGGTTTCTGAGCACTCCAGCCCTCACTCCCTCTCCCCTCTGTGGGCTCTCTGTGATCCCAAGGCACTGGAAACCTTTGGCAGTGGTTACTCGGGCAGGTAGCCCTTACCGTACAGCCACAGTGGAAAGAGCCACAGCAATGGTACACAAGCGCTCTAAACTGGGCATGACACTTGGCTCTGAGGAGGCAGCAGCCAGTCTCACTGCAAAACTGACAGGACACGCGCTATGGTAGCAAGCCAGCTATGTACCAATGCACCCCTAACACACAGCAGCGTGCTCAGCGTAAAACTGAGTGGCCTCTGAACCTCACTTCCCCATGGCACACCAAGTTTGCCCTCAGCATAGAAGGGCCCATCTTCAGGGTGGGTGCTTGTGTGAAGGCAGGAGTGTCTTGTCCCACTGTACTGTGGCCCCCCATCTAATCAGACATTTGTTTTTATGGGTCAAAAGATGATCCGTAGAGTGTTCTTTTCCAGAATGCTGGGATATTTTCTCCAGATCCATTCCTGCTGCCTTTAAGAGCCTTATCAACAGTGATCATGATTCATCCCTGTGGATGATGTGGGCGGTGCTCCGCTGTCTCCTGCTGATAAGGGTTTGGAACCCCAGGGGCTTGGTCTCTTGCTCAGAAGTCCTTGGTGGAGAGGTCCACACTGTCCATTCCCAGACCACACACAGGGCTGGGAACAGATTGGTTCAGGCTGTGTTTCCCTAGTCTGGAGGAAGTCCTCCTCCTGGCCTCACCATCCTGCCTTAGACTGGGGACACAGACTTCTTCCAGAGACAAAGAAGGATAGTTAACTGAGCATCTTATCTGCCAGGGCAGAAGCCATGTTCAGCTGAGGGGACTTCTAGCCAAGCTAACCACAACGTTCTAGCCTCTGCTTGAGGTTGAAGTGATGTTTTTCTTTTTCATGAGTTTTCAGTTGCTTGTCTCCTATTAAGGCGCAACATACTTGGGGGCCTGGTGATTCCAAGGCTTGATGCTATCAGCTGAGACCTGGGATGATAGTGATCTGAGGAGAATTTTACAGGCTTGGTTCCTGGGCCCCAGACCATCTCTTACCTTTTTTTTAAATAAAATTCTCTCTTGTTCCTCCCTGAGTTACTGGTCCCTTTCCAGTGTTCTTTCCCTCCTTTGTCTACTCACAGCACAGGCTCATCTGGTCTACTTCCCAGAGTTCCAGGGTCCCTTCCTCGCTTTTGACCTGTGGGTGAGGGTAGAAGAATGGGGGTGAACATCAACTGGGTGGGGGGCCCAGAGCTGTGGCCAGCAGTATGAGTTAGTTCTGAGATGTGAATATCAGAAAGGGGGATCAGGGACCCTGACATCTTCGTGATATTGGGGTCATTTTCCTTGTCTCAGTCTGTTGAGGATTTTGTTGTAACTTAGTGACTTGCAAACAGAGTTGTGGAGGCAGGAAGTCTGAGATCATGGATTCCTTCTTTGATAATGGCCCACTTCCTCACAGACAGGTGTTCCTCCGGTGTGTCCTCAGGGTGGGAGTGAGCTTCCCAGGTTCTGAGCGTGTCGACCCCCCCCCCCCCCCCCCCGCCGCCTGGACGCCATCTCCTCCCAAAGTCCTCCCCCTTCCTCACACCTGGGGACTAGAACTCAACACCTGAATCCTGCATTCTGGCTCACGGTCTTCCTGGGGTGGAGGACATGTCCGTCCTCCCAGCACCTGCACCCCCAGGTGGTCAGCGCAGGGCAGCTGTTTACGCAGCTGTTGTGTGGACCTCTCCACCTAGTGCACGTCCTGGTGACTCTCACAGGAAAGACATCTGACCCCTAAGGTCGCCCCTGTCTGGCGTGGTGTTTTCCGGCGCTGTCAAAGAAGGCTTCGTTCGGCACAGGCCTCTCCAGTGTCTTATCATCAAGAACTGGAATGTGGTGGCTTGCAGGACTCTGAGGTGATGGGAAGCTGACAGAGGTCAGCCATGTTGGTGACTTTATGAGAAGACATTTCTTCAGGGTCAGATGCTTTCCCAGTGATGTGTTCTGGGACAAGGGCCCTGTGATTCAGCAGTCTTTAGCACCGTGCCTCCATCACTCATTTCTTTTGCAAGCTCTGAAGTGAAATATTCCAAGCTACTGGTGCCATCTGGGTTTCTTCTCTTCAGTCTAAGTGATGCCTGGCAGGAGCGACATCCGTCCTGTCTTCTACTTCCTAATCTACTTAGCTCTCTCTCTTTTTTTTTTTTTTTTAATCTCCTGAGTATTTTATCTTTGGACATGGGAAGTGGCTGCTAAAATTCAAAGGAACTGTTTCAATCTAGCCTGGCTTCCTCCAAAGACTTTTCTAATTGTTGCCCCTCATCTCGAGGCAGTTTGCCAGATGTTTCTCTGATTTTTCTGTTAGATAAGGACCTGAATTGAAGAGAAGAGGGTGGGTTCTAGCTCTTGAGCACGGGAGTAGGCACAGTGCTTCCCTTTCCATGGCAGCCATGAAGGCATGGGTCTCAGCCCAGTGTAGCTTTCATTCGTTTACCCCAGCCTGGGACTGTGCGTGAATGAACATTCTCTAGGGCACATTTCTCTCAATGTCCCAGACAGAGAAAGTGTAGGGAAAGATAGAAAGATAGATACAGACAGAGAAAGAGATAGAGATAGAGATAGAGATAGAGATAGAGATAGAGATAGAGATAGAGATAGAGATAGAGATAGGGATAGGGGTAGGGATAGGGATAGGGATAGAGAGACAGAGAGACAGCCAGACAGGTTCTAGAGCTCTAGACAGCTTCTGTTTCAGAGCTTACGACGCATATCCTGCGTTGCTTCGGGCAGCATGCTCCCAGTTACAGGTTAAGTTTGTCTGTCTAAGGATATTTGTTTGCACAGTGACAGATGAGCACAAGCATGGGACACTTTGTCCTCTGTCCAGCGTTTTACTCCTGAAGTTATCACAGTGAGGCACCTATTGATCGCCTAATTTACGCAGTAGCCATTCAAGGACAGGGTGGTGGGCTTGTCATTTCCTGCTGTTGCCTGGGGTCTCTGCAGACCGCAGAGCCTGGACAGGCCTCTGTTGGTTTGAAATTCCATGTGTGAGTTTAGGATAGCCACAGTGAGCAACTGTATCCCTGGGAGGCGGGGGGAGCTTCAGCCCTTGGGCCCTTGGAGTGAGGCACTGTGCTGCCATCCCTCAGTCATCTGAGCTGGCTCCGTCCCTGTCCTTCCTGTCTCGCTAACATAGATGCACTAGGTCATCTGCCCTCTAATCTTTTTTTTTTTTTTTTTTTTGTTAAAATAGCAAATCACATGGGGAAATGTTGTGTTTTTATACTGTACCATCTATAATCTATTTTATGGGAGAGTTACTGCCTCATAATTAGCAAACCATAATGAAATTTGTTTCCACATCTTAGTTCTTAGCCATTAATTACTTAATCCATCAGTATGAAGTAATTATGAACATAAAAGCAGGAAATGATATTATAAATTTTGTCTGACTTTACAAAGTCTCTAAAATAGGCCTAGTAAAAATGGCATAAAGAGTTTAAATTTAAATTATTATTATTTAAAAAATTGGACCACGGCCCGGCTTCAAGTGTGCCTTGCTTCAGCTTCTATATATATGTGTGTCAATTTTGAAATGCACTGAAATGATCAGCTGAGGAAACCATTTTCTTTCCAGTGCTGAGGTCCTTCCCCACTGAGTTGTTCTGTACCTGTATGTCCCCTTCCTTCTGCACTGACGCTTAAACCAAGAGTTTTTGAGCCCAAGGAAAGTGACACAGAAGCTCAGCTTCTTGCTTCATTTCTTTGTTTGGGTGGTTGTGTTTTGAAGCTGCTGTGATGGACTCAAAATCCCTTTGTGTGCTGGCTCAGGTTCATTTGATGGCGGCTTCCAGGGCTCCAAGCTCAGCCAAGGCTACCCTTGGTGTAATGGAGAAGCAACTGCTCTAATTTTCACTCCCTTGGAGAAGCCCTTTATGTTTCGGGGTGTGCTTAGTGGAATTTGAAAGCACTCTGTGTCCCAGGGCCCAGTGCTGTTAGTTGTCTGATAACGTGGTGATGGAGAAAGGCTAACAACGGACACCAAGCATTGCTATCATCAGATATGTGTGGGCTGGGACACTAGTCCTGGGACCTCACTAGAGAATGCGTTGGTGTATGACCTTACAAACAGGAAGTAACTGAATGCTTGATCAAATTTGACTCTTGGAAAACTGCTGTCTAGCTACCCTTGGGAAAACTGATATAAAGAGAATCCAAATGGTTGGTGTTGGAGCCAAGGCTAGGCTCTTCTGGTTCCTGGTTGAATTCTTTCCCCATCAGAGCAAGTAATGAAGGCGATACTTCCCCTGGGACTGGTCACTAGAGCAGTCCAGGTTGAAATGCTAAGCTGTTAACCTGCATCTTTTGCTTTATTTGTTTTCTTGTTTTTCTAGTAAACATTTCATACATTCTAATTTACTTCTGAGGGTATCTAGCAAATTTCCTCATGTTTAAGTCCCAAAACTGTCTTATGCTTTTCTATTGTTAGTTATAAGTGTTAGTTACTCCCAGGGTCTCTTTGCCTCTCCTTTCCTCCCCCTCCTGCCTTCCTCCTCTCCTTTCCTCCTTACCCTTTTCTTTTTGAAACAGAGTTTCCTGTATCCTTGAACTCCAGATTCTCTGCCCCCATTCTCAGTGCTAGGTTGAGGGATGTGTGGACCAAGCCTGGCTTGTCAGGGTATTTCATTTGTATTGTTCATGTTTTTTTGTTACCACAGACAAAAAAATGTTCATGGCCAGACTGTGGCATTTCCTGACATTTATATGTCCTAGTTTTGTTCTAAGACCCTGTCACACCCACACACACTCTCACGTCAACAACGTCTTCAACCTCCAGGGCTACTTAGGAACAGAGGGGCATTTTTCCAGCTTCCTGTTAATGCAGAGCTCTTTAAACTGTTGGTTCAGGGATAAAGAAGACAATAATCAAACTTATCTTTATGGACAGAAAGATTTATTTATTTTCCTCTGAACTCAGAAGAGAGCTAACCCCTGTGAAGTCTGTTATCCACTATCTGTGTTCTTAAAGTCTCAGCCCTTCCCTAAGTTCCCCGTTAGGCCAGAGCATGGAATTTTCATCATTTTTGTTGAACTTGGAAAAGGAGAGGTAGCCATATTGCCAGTAGAATGTGACATTCTGACAGTTCTGAGTAGTCCCGAGGACCACCATCTCATGTTGCCCAGGTCAGGAGCAAGTCTACCTTGCCCTCCAAGGACAGCCTCCATTGGGGAAAAAAAAAAAAAACGTATCCTGTGGGTCAGCAACAAAAAGACTCCAATAGGCCAAGTCACAGAGCCGGGATGTTTAAGTGGCCCCGGACTGAGGGTAGGGAGACAGTCACTGTGTTACTCCAGTCCCCTGCACTATCACTTTATTGCCTGCCCTGAGGGTGACTCCTTGTTGTGTGGCCTGGCACCCCACAGTGACCTCCTGTGTGCAGTGAATATGGTGTTGTTCCCTGCCCACCTGAAAGACCCAGCAGAGAGCTGTGTGCCAGGTGGAGAGCTTGGGATGGCTTCTACAAATCAAGACAAACAAAGCAAGGAGAACACAGCCACTGCTTATTTTGGAGATCCTTTGTTACCCGTGGGCCTTGTTCAGTTCTGTGTGTGTTAGATAAAGCCTCTTCCCTCTAACTTCTGTTGGTCCCAGTGACCTGATTCATCCCTGACTTGCTGTTATGCCTAACATACACAACCATACAAGAGCATGGTAGGAAAGCTCCCAATCTGCCATTCAGCACCTGTCTGTTGCTTTTCTGCTTTAAAAGAAAGTGTGTGTGTATACACACATATCTATGATCAATTATGATTCCCTCATTCATTCTTTTGATTCCCCCCAACACTCCATAGCTTGGGTTGGCCTGCACCCATTGTGTGGCTCAGGCTGGCCTTGAACTCATAGCAGTTCTGTTGCCTTGAGCGCTGGGTGTGAAGCCCTGTGCCTGGGCTGCATGTTTAAGTCTGTAGGGGAAAAGCAGATGGTAACTTGTATTAGTGACTCTGAGCTTCCCGAGTGCTCATGCTGATTAGTTTTTAGCAAGGCAGCTCTTGCTGCCATCTCTTTGGAAGCTCCTGAAAACTGGATCGCTCTCCACACCCCACCCAGACACACTTCACTGGCAAATGAGGAGAATGGATGAAATTACCATAAGGCATAAGTTTTTTATGACCCGAGGAAGGAAGCCGAAGGCAAACCTTTGAGTATGTTTTGTTGGCCGGGTGGTGGGCTGCCATCGAGGACCCAAGAACTACTGCTGTTCGCTCTGTACCTGTTTGTAGGATTTAGTTTCTTTCTGTGTCATGTGCTATTTGCATGTAGTCATTTAACAAACTGGACCTTCTCAGTTTACAAAGTTGTTACAAAAGCCAAACTGAAAAATACCCATGATGCAAGAGAGGGACCAGCAGGAGGGAGGGGAAGAAGGGTGGGTACTGGGAACGGATGTCTTCATTCAATGCAGTTGGTATTCCCTAATAAAACCAGGAGAAATCATAGTTCGCGTCGTTGCTACAGTTATAGCGCTCGTCACTTCATAGTCCCAGCATTTAGGCTGTCCGTTTCATCCGTAATGTCACACTTTTCAATTCCACTTAAAGTGTTTCCTGGACAATTCTGTCTCTTTGACATGCTCATTTCTCTGTGTTGTGCACAATTGAATGTGCACACACATGTGGCTTGCAGATATCGGTGCAGAGGTGAGACAGGGCCCTGTGTAGCCCGGGCTGACCTTGAACCCCTCATCCTGTTGCCTCTGCTTTCCCGAGTGCAGGGCTTTCAGGTCTTGCCACTGCACCCATCATTTGTTGCACTCTGCGGGTTCACAGCCTGGAGACTCTACTGAAGACATGTAGACTCAGCGCTCCCTCTGGTGGCCAGACTGAGAGCCACAGAGGCCCAGAGGCCCAGGAAACACCCAGGTCTCCTGTTCTCAAGGGAGGGGACATCTGGCTGGGATCCCTCTTGTGTGTCTAAGGGCTGGATGGCACTCCCCTGTAGGTGGAGCTTCCTGGAGTCACCTGGGGATGGGGCGAAAGGCCTCTGGCATCTATTGAAAGGCATGGCAAAGAGGAGCTTACAGCAAGAGTGTAGCTCAGATCCTGAGGCCGAGCAAAGAGACACTCTGCAGGCATACAACCGCCTCTGGTGTTTATGAGTTTCTGGCTGAAGGTCAAGGACAGGCAGGAAAGAGCCCACTGCAACTGGTGAGCATGGAGACAGGCCAGCATAGGTCTTATTTGCTAACATGGCATCTGGCATGCTCCAGGGAGGGACTTAGAAGCTATGAGAGGTACTACAGAGGTTCTCTAGCTAGTGGGAGATGTGTACATCTTCACGGAGGACTTGGAAATCCTTTTCCTGCCGATGATTTGCTAGTGCTCTATTCTGCTGCTTTCCCTCCATCAGCAAAGTTACACGGTCAATTTGCTGCTGGGTGGCTTCATGGGAAAGTCTTGACTGTCTGTGATAAGAGGGTATTTCCTTTCCTTGGTGATTCTTGTGTTGAGTGAGTGATAGTTCTTCAGAAAGTACTTTGTGTTTTTTTTTTTTCTTAAACGATGATGAAGAAAATTGGATTTTTTTTATATACTCGAAACTTTCTGCAGTTTTTCCTTTCTGCAGCTGCTTGTTAACGGGGTGCTCACCATGTCTCCTCCCCACCCCTTGCTTCACTGAGCCCCACAGCTAACTTGTTGCGGAGCTGAGGGTCACGTTGGAATGGTAGAACTGACACTGCAGTTTACTGAAACCATCTTCTGTGCTATATTTAATCCATGGAGAAGTCCATGGAGAGCATTGGAAACGGGGCTGAGGGGCTCCCCCGAGTTAAGAAGCCCTTCCTTTGTCTCAGCTGTGTGTGTCCTGTCCCCTCTCCAGTGCAGTGTCAAGCCCAAGGCATGCAGGGAGCTCCCAGCGGGGCCCTGTCACAGGAGCTCTCCATGACCTGGTGACACAGATTGCAGCCTGCCTACAGCTTTCCCAGCAGTATCACATTCCGGATACGGTCCTGCAGATGCCTGCTTGGCTAGGCTCATGGGATTGAACTTGTGGAATTTTGGCTAAGTGCCAGGGTCCCCTGTTGACCATGGTCCCCCACTGATTGTGGTCCCCCTATTGACCATGACCCAACATCCCAAAATGCTTCTCAGTAACCACGTACACTGGGAGCTATGGGCAAAAATGCACGGCTTTTTATCTCTCAGTTCTGTTCAGCCTTGCTTGGAAAGTGACATTCAGGGTGCCAGATGACAGAAGGATGCAGCTGGCTCAGGATCACGTCCAGGATAGAGATTTTCCTGTTGCTGTTTAGCTGAGGGCAGAGGCATCAGCCAGGCGCTAATGGGGCCTCAGTGTGCCAGGGACCTGGGCTGTATTCTACCCAGGATTCTCCAAGAGCTAAAGACTGCAGGGTGTGTTCATGTGCTTGCCCCTTGCATGGGGTGCACTGTGCTACTTGTTATTTCATAAACCTGTCTCTAGTGGCAAACACTAACTGAATAACTTCTTCAAAGATGGAGAGGGTGACTTGTGCCCTTTAACCTCCGCTGATCACCCAATTCCCTGTGTTTTCAGTGAAAACCCAAGGAGAGCGTGGAGAGCCTGCTCCTCCAGGTGTGAGCAAACATTTTTGCATGGGTTGTGGTTTCCTTGAAGATCTATGGTCCTAGTGTTTAAAATGTGGGGGGAAAACATTTAAAGCTTGATTGAAACAGGGGTTTCATGTTGGCCATGAAACAGTCACAACTTATCCATTTAAATTCTATTTTATATATGCTACATTTTAAAATGATATTTATTTAGTTTTACTTTATGTATAAGTGTGTTTTGCCTGCATATATGTATGTGCCTTGTATGCATGCCCAGGGCCCACAGAGGCCAGAAGAGGACATCTAATCTCCTGAGATTCAAGTTACAGCTGGTTGCGAGCTGCCATGTTGGTGCTGGGAACCAAACTGTGTCCTCTGCAAGGGCAGCCAGTGCTCTTAACCACTGTGCCATCTTTCCAGCCCCTTAGATAAATATTATAGGGACATAGTTTTAACTTATCATTCAGGGTAAATTCATTACGTAGCCCAGGCTAGCCTCAAGTTTGCATCAATCCCCCTGCCTCAGCTTCCCACCTGCTAGGATTCCAGAGTCACCATTCCTGGCCATCATGATTGTTTTGATAGTAGGACTTTAGTGACAGCATAGTGTAGATTCGTTTTGTGCTCACTTTAGTTTTGTTGTGGTTGGTAATTATTTCTTGAATTTGGAAATCCCCGCCATTTCAGCCTCACACGCTTCAGGTTCTTCCTGTTAGGCTTTGGGGCTGAGACCGAGGGAGCTGAACCTTAAGCCCTTTTTATAGTGTTGTGAGAGGCAGGGACGTGATTGGGTATTGCAAAGGAACCCTCTCTTTCCACAGCTTTCAGGATATTTATGTGCTTGCAGTAGATAATACGGTAAGCAAATATTTTAAGTTTCTCCAGCAGGAAGCTCTATTTCAAGCCTACTTTGGGACGGCTGTCAGCCCCTAGACGACTCTGCCCACTGCCTTCTTTTGTCTTCGTAAACAATGGCATTCTGTTCTGAGTTTTACTGGAGAACATAGCCACAGTTGTTCTTTGGATACAGTCTTTATATATATATACACACATATACATACATATATACATATATATGATAGAAATAGATGATAGATAGATAGACAGGTAGATACCGATTGAATTTTAGTAGTCCATATATAGTTAAAATGATTTTGGGGACTAGAGATGATGAGTTCTTTTAAATTGACGCACACTATTGGCACATACTTATTAGGAACTGTGGGATAATTTAATGTCTGCCTTTGATGTGTCACCCAGGTAAGATCATGTTTCGCTGCTGAGAACCTACCCATTCTCTCTATCGTACTTCATTGCTTGTAAGAATGACGTCACATCAAAGCTTTCTGTGTGGTGTTTTACAAGCTTGTCTTTATGACTGTCATTCCTCCTCCGGTGCTGGGATCAGAACCCAGGGATCACGTGCTCTGTTACTGAGCTGTACCCTCAGGCCCTTGCCCTCAGTGTTGCTCACTGTTGTGGCGATGAGCCTCGGTGGTGGTCACTTGTGCCTGGGATGAACTGGGGCCACCCTGTCCTTTGGCTTCGCCTTCAGTGCATTGTGGGAACTGGATGACAGAGGAGTTGTTCCTCCCCCACTCTGCATTTGGCCTTGAGCTTAAGGGTGGTCACAGCTGGAATACTGCCCGCTGCAGCTGCAGCATCTGGCTTGGAAACTCCTGGCCTTTGCATGGCATGTCCGGCTCTCCGCTCTTCCTCTCACCCAGTGGAAAAGTGCAAAAAGCAGGATGGAGCCTCTGGGTCCCAGTGCTGTGTGCACCCTCTGCTAACTCCTTGTGTAACTGCAGGGCACTTGGTCCTTCTGTCCCTTCTGCTGTTGTCCTCCCAGTAATCTTAGAGCGGACACTGGGGATCCAGTTATGAATATGCGGTTTCTACCAGAAAAACATAGGAAAATTAAAAAATGGGGACTAGCAAAAAGCTTGTAAAGGGAAGGGTCATTTCCTTCATAGTTACTTGATTGCAGAACTCTTGGGAGATGCGGTTGCTTAAGCCCTCTAGTGACATTTGGGAAGAATGTGTTCTTGTGGTGAAGGCCGGTCTGGGAATCCAGAGTTCTATTTCCTGTTCCCGGGAGCGTGAGGGGTCATGTGTGACGTGTGACCAGTCGGTCCAGGATGGGTGTCGAACCTTCCCGACAACGTGAACATGGAGAGTCTGTTTCCCTGGCTGACATCATGCTGTGGACTCTTTTAACACGCTGCTGGGAACCAGCCTGCTCTAGTGACCCAGATAAGGAAGGGACCTGGGGTGGGCCGACTTGGTTTCTAATTCTGGGTCAGAGCTGACTCAGGGAAAAATCTGGTAGGAATCAGTTCATCTTGGCTCTCGTCCCCGCCACACTCACTCCATGATTAAAATGAGAAATAAAAAAAATCTTATCTCTGCTGGTCTTCTGGAGATACTGCCAGTATCAATTAGGTACTAAAAATACCCCTCAGACATGCTAGAAAGCTCTCTGCTGCCCAGCCTCCTCATTTCCTCCCTGGCTCAAGCTGGGTTAGATGAGGATATTCAATTCAATTTTTATTTTATCTATTTATTTTATGATCTGGGGGCCAGCTGTCTGAAGTTTGGTTGTATTCTATTCCGAGAGGCATTTTTCTAATCTGAAAACTGGGTGCTGCAGTCTGGCGACCCCGCGTGCCAGCGTTTTTGCCTTTACTGTTTCCTGAGGTTGCCACCATCTCGACAGTCTAAGGGTTGATGTGTCTGCTTCACTCTGTGTGAAAAACCCGGACAAAACGTGCCGGGTCTCCATCTTCAACACCCACCTTCTCCCACATCTGGGAGAAGGATCCCGAATCCATGCCAAACTTCATTCAGGGTCCCACGGCGTGCTTGGATTTGGCTCCTTCTAGTAGGTTCGTTGCTGCCGGCCCAGGGGTGCTTCAAGCGTAGGAATGTGCTATGCCCCTGTCCTCTTGCAGTCTGAAGCATGCCCCTTGTTTATTCACATGCAATCTCCACACTTCTGACTTGAGCTCCAACGAGTTGTTCCCACGCCTGTGGCCGCCACCATACTCCCACGTTCATAGAGACCCAGAGGATCCCTGAGACACCGAGACCAGCGGAACAGTCTGGAGGGAAGCGCGGCTTTGAAAGTGCCCCCGTGTCTCATTTTGTTGATGGGAGTGTTTTAAGTAACTCGAGTGAGATGCTGCCGGGGCGGGGGCTTAAATAGTCATGATGGGTAATGCACACTAGGTCAGTTTCCTTTTACTTGGGCACTAATGAAGCTGAGAGAAAAGCCTGGAGCCTTACGTGGTCCTGCTGGCCAGCTCCCAAGTGACCTATGCTTTGACGTCAGCTCTAACAGGTTACCTACAGTAAAGAGAAAATGTGCTCTTTTTTTTTTTTTTTTTTTTTGGTAGTCTAAATATGGCAGTCTCTAAAACCTCACTCCATCAGACCCTTAGCTCCCTCTTGCTGCAGAATACACATTTCCAGGTTTAAAGGTTGGTGTCACTTCGCCAGTTTTCAGTTTGGTCTTGACCACATAGTGTAGCATCCAGCCTGCACCCCTCCGCCTCTCTCCTGCCTGCGTTCCCTAGTCTTCTGATTCCTTTGTCTCTGCCTGCAGTTATTTCCCATTCATTTTTGTAAGATCAGCCTAAGGTCCAAAATTGTGCTTTTTCCCTCCCCCACCTTCAGGGTTCTTTTTTCTTTCCCTGTGTATTGCTGCCCTTGTTAAACATTTATACCATGAATGATATTTCTTTTTTTTTTTTTTTTTTTTTTAACTGTGTTCTGGTTAGGGACGGAAGCTACTGGTAAACGTTGATCTTTTCTTTGAAAAAAAAAATCACGTTTGAAAAGGACAATGATCCAAGCCCATCATCAAGCCCCTGGTCGTTTGTGTGCTGAGATCAGGACTTTGAGTCTGCTTGTCGGCCCTCCAGGGACCTGACACTGAGGGGCTGGTCATAGCGTTACAACGAGCCAGCGGTTGGGAACAAACAGGTGCATAACTGGGTGAGATTATAATCACCTCACGGAAAAAACCTCAAGTATGTTTTACCTTACAGACTTTGCACATTGTATAGCCCTTCAGGTGTTAAATATTAAGAGCTAATATGAGCACTTGGAGAAGGCTCCATCATCCATTCTCAGACATTCACTCTGTATGCTTATGATGCTGCGTGGGGCTTAGGAAGGTTATGCTTTGGTCCCTTTCCTTTGGCAAAACAGCCAAGAGGATGAGCAGATCGGTGGGTAGATGGGTGGGCGGATGGGTAGATGGAGGAATAAGTAGGTGGATGGGAAGACAGGCGGCATGTTGGATATATGTGCAGATGGGTGATGAGGGGGTGGATGTGTGGTGGAGAGGTGGGCAGACATGTGAGTGGGTGGGTACAGAAGGGGAGGTATGGACAGGTGGGTGAGTCTGTAGGGGGAGTGGGGTCATGGATGGATGGATGGGTGTGTGGATGGATTGGTAGGTAGGTGAGAAGAGATTTGTTGGTAAAATTGAGTCCTGTGACTGGGAGGCTGAGGAGACATACCACGTGTCTCCTGAAAGTCGGTGGCTTAAGGAGCCCAGTGGTGTAGCTCCTTCTGAGGCTGCAAGCCCGAAGACCTGGATGGCTGGTGAAGTCTGTGAGGCTGAAGACCTGAATATGTGATGTGGAGGACAGAAGAAGATCCGTGTCAGCCCAGAAGGCAGCCAGGATTGCCCTCTGCTCTGTAGTGGTTTCATCAGGGCCTCTGCTGGCTGATGTCCAAACGCCATCACCGGGAGGCAGGCCTCCCTTACCCTGCCCACCCACGCAGATGCTTGGAGCAGCACCTTGCAGGCACAGCCAGGAGGACCGCTTTACTGGAGCTTTGGTAAACCACGCATCGCCGTTGGCTGATCCTTTCGCTCACCCTTCTCTGACTGTGTGCTTTCCTGCAGGGAGAAAGAGGCTTTCCAGGGTTACAAGGTGTCATTGGGTTTCCCGGGATGCAAGGACCCGAGGGGCCACACGGACCACCAGGACAGAAGGTGAGCTTGACCGGGCTGGAGGAGGAGCGCACTGCAGGTGGCTCCAGTCATATGACAGCGGCCTGAGCCATCCTCACGGTATCTCTTCATTGTAGGGTGACGCTGGAGAACCTGGACTTCCGGGCACGAAAGGGACAAGGGTGAGTACAGGGCCTGGTGACCCTGGCTGAGCACTGAGGCATCTGGAGCCAGCGCATCCTTCACCCCAGGGATGCCTTTCTTCTTTTCCTCTGTGCCCTCCCTTCTGCCTCTCCCACTGTCGTGGGCCATCACCCTTCTTACCTGGGGGCCGCGTGTGCAAGCAGGACTCCTTCGCTGTATGAGTCTGCCTGCTTCCGTTTATTCTTCTTCAAGGGATATCAAAATTTGGGAGAGGAGGTAGATAATTACCTGTCCCAAGTCAGTAGAGGAAGAAAACATCATTGAATGTGAAGAGGCATTTTTAGAGCCAATCTCTTTGCTTTCTCTACTTCATCGTTTCTAAGCTGGGCTTCTCTGGAGCTCTCGGATCACAGACGCGCAGGCCAGTGTCATGCAATGCTTGGCTGTGGTGACGTAGTGAAAGAGGAAGTAGACACTGGTGTCAGTGGGCTCCTGGGTCAGAGAGGGGAACAATCATACTTGATCATTTAGGAATTAAAAGATAAGGCTTCTGTGACATGTGCATTTGAGTTTATCCGCAAACACTTCTTCCTAAGTGTTTATGATTTTAATGTGAGTTAAATATTAATTTTAACTCAGATACCACAAGAGATTCAATGAGTGCAATGCTATTTTTGGGTATTCACAGCCTTGATTTTAGAGGCAAGAAACAGTGAGCTTTGGAAAAAAAAATTCTGCAGGCCTGCATCTTTGCATCTTGTGTGGAGTCTCAGTGCTTCCTTCCCAGAGTGCTCTCTGCTCAGTGCTTATGTTCTAAGCTCCTTGAATGGGGAGGATGTGAAGAGGGAAATAAGGCCTCCCTCTAGTTGGCTGAAAGGCTGTCATTCTGTCTTTGCAGGGACCCCCTGGAGCAGCTGGCTACCCTGGGAATCCTGGACTTCCTGTACGTATACAAAATGTACACACCGATTTCATGAAGCATCCTGCCACCTGGTGACTTCCTCTTTTGCTGACTTCCTCATTTAATTGATTGCAGGGTATTCCTGGCCAAGATGGCCCTCCAGGTCCCCCAGGTATCCCAGGATGCAACGGTACAAAGGTAAGCTTAGAGACGAGACCCTCCCTTGTGCACGTGCTTGTAGCTTCACATGGGAACATCGGGTACTGTCACTGTGAAGTTCCTTATCTGAAGCTTTCTTTCTTTGATGGGAAAATTGCAGTTTCCATATTTAATATATGGGAAAGATAACAGTTGCTTTCTAGTTGTATGCTTTAGCCTAAAATGGTTCTTTTAAAGATTTTACCTCGAGCCAATTACTAAATCAAACCAGGACCTGATACTCTGAGTCCTTACCTCTGTTAATCTTGCTGGAGAATTCAGTGCTCCCTGCATGGGGAGCATGGTGCTCCCTCCATGAAGTGGCACCGAAAGTCTCACTTGCAGCAGACTGTGCGTGCTGCCACCAGTACAGTTTCTCTGAAAAGAGGGACAGTGGTATCTGTTGTGAAGTTTTGGGGTGTGCATCTGTGTGTGACATTTCCCTTCTCTCCCAGGGAGAGAGAGGGCCACTCGGTCCTCCCGGCTTGCCTGGATTCAGCGGAAATCCTGTGAGTATACGAGCATTCAAATCAGACTTTCTTTGGTTACGCTTCCTCTCATTTATTTTGGTTCTTATACTTTACTGATGCCAATATTTTTGGACAAACAAAACTTACAGCTAAACTTCTTTTCTAGGGACCACCGGGGTTACCAGGAATGAAGGTATGTTTAATTTAATTTAATTTTGTTTTAATTCCCTGGGTTACTCATAAGAAATCAATTGGAAACACTCAAAACAAATGTCCCAAGCTCTGTTTTTTTTTTTTTTTTTAAAAAAAAGGGGTGTGTGAACCACACAGAGTGATGTAGGCTTCAGAGCCTCATGTGTTCATCTCCTACTGTGGGATGCTGGAGCCATGTGAGGGGTTCAGGCTGTGGTTCTGGTGTAGACCACTGGGGTGGATCATTGGCTGGCCAGCCTGGTTCACTTGTTGAGCTCTGGGCCAGTGGAAGAAAGAAGGAAAAACCAAAAACCCCAAACAAACAACACCCAAGTTAGATGGTGCCTGAGGAACAACCTTCAAAGCTGTCCTGTGTCCCCAACACCCCAGGTCTAAGTCCCAGCCTGGAGCTAGTCACCGCAGTATTGAGAGGGTTCCAAGTTTCTCTACACGTCTATCAGCACTTGCAGCTTTTCTTCTTTTTCTGCCCTCTAGGGAGACCCTGGTGAGATTCTCGGCCACGTTCCTGGCACACTGTTGAAGGGGGAGAGAGGATTTCCTGGCATCCCTGGGGTGCCGGTAAGCCACTGACTGTTGCTCACGCTGAGTGACCGCCTGGCTGGACTGCAGCATTGTAATCCTTTCTCTTCCGATCCAACCGCAGGGCTCACCAGGATTGCCAGGACTCCAGGGACCTGTCGGTCCTCCGGGATTTACTGGGCCACCGGTAAGTTTTGAGGATCGTCCCTTGGAGAAGAGATGTGGAATGCATTGGAACAGGCTGAAAATCACGCCCTTGTGGCTGACACCTCCAGCCCTCAGTTCCCAGAGCTGTGGGAAAATGTGCTAAATATACTGTGAACCCTCAAGCCATCCTGGGTCATCACCCGTCTGTGTGTCTGTCCCGGCACTGAGGAGGACAGACTGGAGGTCACCAGGGTGGGCTCTGCCCTTTATGCAGGGGCTGCAGAGGCAGAGGCATATTGGAATTTAAGGGTCAGTTAGGAGCCCGAGGTGGCACTGGAGAGGAAGCTTTACCCCTGGCCTCTACACAGTTGACAATCTTTGCAGAAGGAGAAGGATTTTTCCTCACCCCATCATTTTGACAGCACAGAAAAGTTAGTGTTAAAAGACGTATTTACTAAGAATCATGTGTGCAAGGTTGGACAGAGATGCTTGAGTCAGTGGTCTGTACACAGCCTGACTGAGTGTCCTGTCAGAGAACCTTGGCCTTATACTTTAATCTTTTTCTTTTTATATTGTTTTTCTTCACGTGCATAAGTAGAATCCACTTGCCTTCCTATGGCCCAAATGGGCTTGCTTTTTTATTACAGAAAAGTTGGCTTTTCTTTTTAAAAAATATGGTTGTGATGCTCTGAAATTTTCTTGCAAATGTGGGACCACCTTTTTGGTGTCACCACAGTCTACTCCCTGGAAGAATCATTTTCTAAGGCAGATGCTTGTGTGTAAAGTGGACCACTGCTACCCCATGTGGGCCGCTCCAGGCTGGAGGACAGGCTGGTACCTCAGGCCTTTAGCACCCAAGGGGCAGTCCTCAGCCTCTGAGGGATTTCTTCCTCTCCTCATAATGATTCTGACCCCTAGCTGGCTGTTTGCACAGCTTCCATAGGTCTGTATAATAGACACCATCCTGCCAACAACAGAGTACAGAGGACCGTTAGTCAGTTGTTCCAGAAATGGTTTCCAAGTAGGAAAGACTCATTTCGGTTCATGGTTTCAGGGGATTTGACCCACATGGCCTAGGGTCTGTGGCTTCTGAACCTGTGGGGAGCACAGAACATCGTGGTGGGGAACCAGAGATATAGATAGTTGAAGAGGAAGAGGGCAAGTGTAGGGACAAAGCAACAGCCCTAGGGACTCATGTCCTCCAAACCTGCCTCCCACCCCGCGAGAGCTCATCAGCGGCTAAGCGTCCTTGTGCTACAGTCACCTCTGTGGTGCCGCTAGCTCGTGTGTGCGTGCGTGCGTGCGTGCGTGCGTGCATGTGTGTGTGTGTGTGTGTGTGTGTGTGTGTGTGTGTGCATGTGACCTTCCAGATCACGGTTGGTTTTGAACATTATTTAATTAAAATGACCTCTCTTACAGGGTCCTCCAGGCCCTCCTGGCCCACCTGGAGAAAAGGTAAAGATATTTTTTCATTGACTGCTCTCAGCTTTAGTGTAAGACTGTAGTGAGATTCTGTAATTCCATCTGTAAATTACTGTAAAGAGCTTTGGAAAATTGCCTCAACCTTACCCACACATGTGACTTCTTGTCAGTATTATGTATCTATGTATGTCTGCCCATCGCTCTATTGATTGTCACCTGTCAGTCATTTTTCTATCATCCATTATCTACCTACTATCATCCTCCTCACAGCATCACATTCTCTTCCTCCTTCTCCTCATCTTTGAGACCCTTCACTTTCATATACTCATCCCTTAGTTATTACTTTGGATTCATTGATCATTCCCTTTTCTGAACCCAGAGTTTAAAACCTGTACGTTAACGAATTCTGTATTATAATATCTGTAAAAATCTTTGCACAGTCATCGCATCCAGCGTGGCTTTTCTTGCAAAGCTTATGATGCTTGTAGGACAAAACTGTTGTTTGAAGCCTAACCTCTTGTCCCATCTGAGTGGGGCTTGAGGATGCTGGCCAAGGTGACAGACAGCCTTAATGATACAGAGGGATTTGTAATCAACAGGGGCAGATGGGCTCCAGCTTCCAAGGACCAAAGGGTGACAAGGTGAGTGAGTACCCGTTGTGGTTCTTTGTGTTCCTGAGTTTGGCGGAGACATAGATGAACTGCTAGGATTGCAGGGCTTATTCCACTTTGCCAAAAAGTGAGGCCAATTGTGGGGCCCAGTGACACGAGGATGCCAGTTCCCCTTTTCTGAACACAGGGCTCAGCCAAATCATCAGATCATCAGATCGCAAATCTGATCGCAAATTCATTTCAAAAGAGTGAAAGTTAAACTAGCATAACTGTATTAAGCCCAACAATGTCAGCCAGTGCAAGGAGGTCTGATGAAGGTGGTAATTGGTTCTTCCTCAGGGGCCAGATGGGCACTGAGGATGTGTGTCTTGGAAGTGGCAGGGGGTGGGATGGTGAAGACTGGACAAACATCCTTTTCTTGGCAAGAAGGGCAAACAGTGGGCACCTGGTCCCCTGCTGTCCTCTCTAGTCATGTCCCTGGGCAAGACAAAGGGGCATCATCACAGTTACTGCCTGGTCTTTGGCAAGCTGATGTGAGCAGCTGCCACCAGTGGGTACCAGACCTGGTGGGGCTGGGCAGGGCCTGGGCTCTGGTTTTTACTGTTGAGGTCTTTGGCCCTCACTCATTTCTGGCTGACTTTAATTCCAAGTGTGCCCAGCTGTTAGACTGCCTGAGGAAGAAGAAGCCAAGTTGTTCTCTTATTTTTGGCTCGCCTAAAACATCCCCTTTCCTGCCAAGCTCCTATCAGCTGGTGTGTGTGCTCGCTAACACAGGGGTGCAGCTGTGGGCAGGTGCACTAGCTGATATGTGCTGCAGCTGTGCAGGCTTCTAAGCCTGAGAAGCGTACCTCTCTGGGACACTCCCTAGTCCATTTTCCTACAGAAGCCAAGGCTTTTGCTGTGGGAGGATAACGCGCCAGTGTTCAATTTAAGGCTTTTACTACCCTCTCTTCAGTCTTTGTACTATCTTTGTACCTCATCAACCTCCAAATTTTACATAACAGGGCGAGCAAGGGGTCAGTGGTCCTCCTGGAGTACCTGGACAGGCACAAGTTAAGGAAAAAGGAGACTTCGCCCCAACAGGAGAAAAGGTATGCCTGGGCTCTCTTTGGCAGATGTCTGTTCTCTAATTTTGTACATACTCTGAGGGACAAAGAGAAGCTGGATCAAAATTCAGGTTCTCCAGCCATAATCACTCCTGCCCTGGGAAGTGGGTTTATAGACGTCCTTTGAGGGCAGACATGGCTGCACTGGGTTGGCTCAGGACTACCCTGTCCTGACTCACCTAACCAAGGGCTTCTTAAGTAAGCCTGACACTGGGGAGAGGCTGTGTGATAGGGGTCCAGCTGAGGGGTAGAGGGAGGCCATGCCCATTCTTTCACCAAGGTCGTATTAGACTGTAACCCAAACCATGCCAGGAAGGGCTGACTAGAGGGCAGCGTGCAGCTTTTGTAAATGTGGGTAAAGAAGGATTTTTTTTTTTCAGTTATCTGCATGTGTGCGTCTCTGTGTGAGTTTATACACGTGTGCACATTGTACCGCCCTGGAGCTACAGTTGCAGGTGGCTCTCAGCAGCGTACTGTGGTGCTGGGACATAAACTCAGGTCTTCTGCAGGAGCAGTACATGCTCTTGACGGCCGAGCCATCTCTGCAACCTGGGTTAAGAAAAAAAAAAAAAGTGTTCAGCGTAGCATCTGAGTAACTGGTCCAGGCATGGCAGCTCACCCCTGTGATCCTAACACCAAGAATGCTGAAGCAGGAGAATTGCCACAAGTTCTGGGCTACACACCAGGCTAATCAGAACTTCATAAAGAGACCCTGTCTCAGAAAAGACAGGAAGAGAGAGAAAGGGAGGAAAGAAGAAGGAAAACAAAAGCAACAAGGGTGTGATATGGCTATAAGATGGCGGATGCAGCCAGAGGATGGTACTAATCTGTCTCTCCCAACGCCTCCATTCTTTTAGGGTCAGAAAGGTGAACCAGGCTTCCAGGTGAGTGCTCTGAGCTTCTTTGCCAATATTATTTTTATGTGAAGGATGATACATTATGGTATTGGTGTTTCTTACCAAAGCCAGCGTGTATCTGGCTTCATGCTGAATTTGCATATATCAGCGGGTCTAACTCCTTGTCTCCTTGTCTCTTCAGGGAATGCCAGGAGTGGGAGAGAAAGGTGAACCTGGCAAGCAAGGGCCTCGGGTAAGTGAAAACTGTCCATGCCTCACTGTGGACACACTCCCCTCTGGCCCCCAGACTCACAGAAATGAAGGGAAGATTGATTGCTTCTCCAGACCCCCCTGAGCCTCCCAGGGAGGGGGCTTTTCAGGAGTCATCCCTGTGTGGTCCCCTGGGACACCTAGCTGTTGTCTAAGCAGGTGTTTAGGTGTTTTTGTCACTCTTCCTGACACCAGACCTGAACCCCTACTTGTGTGTGGCTGGGACCCTGACAGGCCCACGTACTTCTTCCTGTCTGGACAGCGGCAGTGGGACATCTGCCTCGCTGCCAGTTTCTGGGAATGTCTTGTGCTTCCCCAAAGTCACCATGTGGGAAAAAAATCAGCCTTCCATCTCAGCCTCTGTGCTCACTGCCAATGACAAAATAGCGCCTTGGTGCCTAAGACACTGGCCTCTGTAGCTGTGTGCACTCTGCTCTTCAGAAATTGAGCCATCTTCCTCCCCGGTGACCTAGCAACTCATGTGGCCCTCTCCTCTCCCCATCTTGTACCTCACTAGGGAGAGAGATAAACAGAGCTACGGTGTGGCCATCATTATCTGTGAAACGCTCACGTGTGTCTCTTTATTGTACAGGGGAAACCTGGAAAAGATGGCGAGAAAGGAGAGAAGGGGAGTCCGGTAAGTGTCCTCCCCCTGCAGTTTCTGGGTGGACAAGGGCTGCTCTTCGCCTCCCTGACAAGCCTTGCACCTTCATTCTTGTAGGGCTCTCCCGGTGATTCTGGCTACCCAGGACTCCCAGGCCGGCAGGGCCCTCAGGTACGTGTTGACGTTTTGAGTTCTTACCTTTACTGGGTTGTTTGTCCTAGAGTCGTGCTCATTTATTTTCTGGAATAAAGAACTCTGAGCTCAAGGGGAAGACATATCTTTATTCTGTGCAGATTCACCAGTTTGTGGACTTTTCTGCAGTTGATGAATTATTTAGAAGATGACTATCACGTGACATCTGATCAAGCTTCTGTCTTTTTTTTTGTAGAGATTAGTTTTTCCCCCGATTGTAAAGTAAGAGAAAATACGAAAGTATAAGGAAAGAGAGAATGGCCAAGTTTTCTGCCTCCTGCTGTTCCTCTCTGAACATGTGCATGTGCCTTCTACAAAGAGGGTTTGAAGGACACATCTTGACTTTCTTTTTTTCCTTCAAAACCTTTTCTTTAAAAACTTATATTGCTTATATTGATGGTTTGCTTGGTTGTGTGTAGGCACACACGAGCCACCTGAGGAGGTCAGAGGAAGGCTTGGTGTCAGGTGCTCCTACCGCTGAGGAATCTCACTGGCCCACGTCCTGCTTTGTAAAATCAAGAAAGCTTCCTTAATAAAATAAGGAGACTCTAATCCACGTGGACATCCATAAATTACTTACATGTGGACATCTCTAACATCCGTGCCATCTGCTGACTGGGTTCTAGGTTGTTCTAAAGTTGTCTGAAGCGAACACTGGAGTTTTTATTGGGACTTTTAGTGTAAATCTAGACATAAAAACCTGAGGAGATGCTTTCAGGAATTAGAAGCGGTGGTTTGTAGCAATTTAGAGAAGAACATTGTGCTTCTACAAGGCTCTGTAAGGCTCCTTCGAGGAGGCTGCCACATAGCTGGGTGAGCACTCTTTCTTCAGCCTTCTCCGTAGGTGGCATAGACATCTTTTTCCCCAGGCCACCTTTGTGTGCTGAGATGAGCTGTGCTCTTATTTTTTTGTGATGACCACACAGTAGCACAGCCAGGCCCAGAGGCAGAGGCTGGGGTTGTATAGGACCAGTTTAGAGTTTTACGTCAATATGGTCATCCACATGGTAAGGCTGGAAATAACTGTGCATGTTCCTTGCAGGGAGAGAAGGGCGAAGCTGGACTTCCAGGCCCCCCTGGAACTGTAAGTAATGGGTGTGGCTGAGGTGGGCTCTGGTTTGCATGGATGCTCTGCTGCCACTGCCCCCTGCAGGATGCTCTTATCTGAAGTGGGAGCCTGTTACATGAAGCAAATAATAATTTGCTCTGATATTTAAAAATCACACTTTTAGCATTTTTACATATCCTCAAACTTCTGGAAATGAAAAACTTTGCACATGGATAAACTAGCTACCTATTTTGAATTTTTTTTTGTTATTTTTTAATTGTCCATCAAGGAAAATTTTGTAAGAGGAGCAGATCAACCATTGTCTGACTGTTCTAGCCAAACCAACTTTTGTTTTCCAAGTAACACTCACTCCTTGTTCGTATGCATTCTGACCCACTATCATTTCAGTTGTTCTGTTCCAAATTGTTTTTGAAACAGTGTGTGATCCTGTCCTGTTTGCTGAAGGCGGTGTGGGTGTGGGTCTGTGTCTGTGTCCCTCGCTGTGTGAATGAGGGCTTGGGGCCAGAGTTCATTTCTGAGGCCTCATTTCAGCAACAGGACTGCTGTCCTCTGACCGCCTTGATGTGCTCAGCATTCCTTCATCGGCATTCCCTCATGTGTGACTCACCCGAGGGCCGGCAAATTCTCACCTCACCTCAGTCCCACCAACACATCTTAGTTAGTTTTAACGGTTTTAGCTTTATCTATTTTTGAATTGACAAAATTGACATATCCTTGGAATGCGCAGTGATTTTTAATATATGTACTCTTTGTGGAATGGCTGAATCAAAGCTGCCCAACGGCACTTTGAACAGTGTCCCCTGATTTATTGCGGAGGGGTTCTGTAAAGGTAGTGTGTTGAGGCTTGACTTTGCCCCTTTTCTTGCACTCTGGTGATTCAGGAACATGGCGAGACAAGTTTCTCTTTCATGGGGAGGTTGGCAGTGCTTTCTTCCTGGCCTGTGTCCTCGTGATTTCTAGGAAGTGCCCTTTTGTCTTTTAAAGGAACAAAAGCATAAGATATCATTTAATAAAAGTAAAAAAAAAAAAAAGAAAGAAAGGAAAGGAAAGTGTGTTCCTTACCTGTGCTTCGGAAGAAACCGAAGGGCATTCCTGTGTTGCCTGTGAAGCGAGCTGTGTGTTTCATGGCTTGGGTGCATTTGCACATTTTAGACTAGGCCTTAGCTGAGGAGCGAGAGCATTGCTGCTGCCGGGGAAACTGTACAAACAAGGCCAAACTGCCTGGCAATTCAGCACAAAGCGGTACATGGCACTCGTTCTGTAGCTCTTCCAGGCCCCCCCCCCCCCCCGACCCCTGCACACCACCACTGCTTCTTTGTATTCCTGAGGTGGGAGGATACAGGACAGTGTGCTCTCAGTTCCTCCCATATCCTCAGAGACCTGTGCTTTCATACAGGTGGTGGGCACCAGGCCTTTGGGAGAGAAAGGAGACCGAGGCTACCCAGGAACGCCAGGGATAAGAGGAGAACCGGGCCCCAAAGGTAGGCTGCAGCTTGTCTGCTTCCTTGTCTCCCTCCCTTGTGCCCCTTTCCTTCCTCCCCTCCCCTCTCTGCCCTTCCCCTCCTCCCCTCTCTCCCCAACCTCACCATGATGTGATGAGGTTCCTAGGAGTCCTTTTCCCCTGTGGCTTTCTGCTGTGGTATCTCTGCAGGGATGTTCTGGGGACCCTGGTTCCATCTTCCCACTCTAGATTGTGGACACCTTTAAGTAGTCCTGGCTAGATGGTGGCAGAGAAGCAGAAAATGTCCATACGTGAACGATGTCACCTCACTTTGTCCAATTCTCCCTCCTCCTTTCAAGGTTACCCTGGAATACAAGGCCAGCCAGGCCCTCCAGGTGAGATCCTTACTTCTTGTAGAATGTTGCACTTCCTGTGTCGTTTCTTGCCCCTTGTGTCTGTCATACACACTGTGTGTGCATGAGGCAGGCTGCAGCTTCTTACATGTCTCTCTAGTTAGCAAAGCCCAGTGTGCCCTGGTATGTGCTCACTTTATATTTCATAGTTATAGATTAGCATGCCATTCCCCATCTGTAGGTGTATGTTCAGACAGCGTGGGTCCTTGTTGCCCAGGGGACACTGACTTGCCCTCTGGCTGGTCCTCTGGGTGCACACCCTGCCCTTGCGTGGGACTTGGCTCCGCCAAGTTCTTCCATCTGTTGGGCTGTGGTTCCCTCCAAGATGGGTGAATGGCATGGCGTGCCTTTGGCTTCCTCCAGGAGCAGTGTCTTTCTCTCTCTGTTCTAAGACTTCCAGAGTCTCCCTGTGTTTACTTGGATCCACATGTGGCCGTTCCCTCCCCAGGACAGCAGGACTGACTGGGTGTGGCTCCCAGAGCTTCGCTGCTCAGGGTCTCCACTGCCAGCCCTTCTGCACTGTATCAGGTCACCTCGTGTGAACCCCTTAACACCTTAGTATATCAGGTGGCAAAGTGGACTCTGCATTTTCAGACCTGTCACCTAGCTTTGCTAGGCTTGATGGCCCCAGGCTTACTGGATTGTGCTTTCCTAGAGGGACCCCTCACTGAGGATCCCAGTAGACAGTTTTCCTCTGGGAGACTGGAGTTTCTGCACAGGTGTCAAACCACCTTCAGGCTATTTACATGAGCTCCTGTGCCGGTTGCAGGCTTCACTATTCCAGGCCAGCCTGGTGCTCCTGGCTTCCCAGGCGAAAGAGGATTAAAAGGTGACCAAGGATTGCCAGGCGTGTCTTTACCAGGACCAAGCGGAAGAGATGGAGCCCCAGGGCCTCCTGGTCCTCCTGGACCCCCTGGGCAGCCAGGCCACACAAGTAAGTGCCCATGCATGTCCTGTCAGATGTCAGGTACCCAGGGCAGAGCTGGATGGGCACCATGATTGCTGCTAGAAACAGCGCCTTGTAAAGGCTTGGGCTTCCCAGCATCGACTGTTCACGTTTTGCTTGTGTAGTTTTACAAGGTTTAACTCTGTTACAAAGATACAATCACTAACAATCAAATAGGCTTAAAGGGAAAAGGGACACATTGGCCAGCTCTAAGTCTCCTGGCATCTGAGGCTAAAGGTAAGCAGGTTGGTTGGTTTGGCTGTGATTGACAGCTGAATGTGTTCTACTTCATGCAGAGAAACTGCCATAAAGCTGCTTAGCGTATATGTGGGGACACATCGGGCTAGAGTATGCCGAGGTATAATGCAGCCGAGATGGACAATCACTCGGCCTTTTCCTATATCAGCTTTCAAGAAAAGATGAGCATGAAGTATAAGCTCACAACTGGCAAATTGTGATACCGTGATTCCATTTCAATAATTATGAGAAAGTTCTAGAAGATTTAAGTCAACCAGGTCAGGGGAGCATGTCAGACTTCCAAAGTGGGGTGTTGGGGACTTCCGGCTGTAGGGGTTATCTGCAGTAGAGACCTAATGTGAGGCTGATCAGCACTGTGGGCTGGAGAGGGGGCTTAGAGAACCCCTGTGTGTGGCTGATCACGTAAGATTTATGAGCTTGTACTCCGGTGATGCCGATTCCAAGAACTCAAGCCCATCTTCATGAGGGGGAAGGAAGTTCCCAGGATGAGGCTGGCAAGGGAGACAGATAAGGGCTGAGGGGATGATTGAATCCAGATAGGCAGCTCCCTTGGGAAAGTATTAGTGTGAATTCCCTGTGGGAGGATGGACAGATTATATCTGGCTTTATGGGACTTCCTTTCCTTTTGGCTTTTGAAATGTGGAAAGTGAGGATGAGTGCTGGCCATCCTGGAGACATTCCGCCCAGAACCCGCTGCTTCCTTCCCAATGTTAATTTTGTTTCGCAAGTTAAAATCACAGGCTCATTGGGAAGCAAATGAAAATTGAATTTCTAAAATGTTCAAATCAGCCTAACATATTTTCTTCTTAGACTCAAGGGTCAGATTCGTAGAGAGTAGGGATGCCCGCCTATGTCTTACGGTTTTTAATCATTACTTTCAGATGGCATTGTGGAATGTCAGCCTGGACCACCTGGGGACCAGGGTCCTCCTGGGACTCCAGGAGCGCCAGGCTTGACAGGAGAAATGGGAGAGAAAGGTAAGGGCTTCTGTTTCATTTTACTTGTTGAGTGGTAACCCGTATTTGGGCTGAGCAGCTTCACCCACCAACTGGCTTTTCAGACGAGGGCCAGGTGCAGGCATATTCACTATTCCTTGTTGATGTATTAACAGCGGATACCAGAAGCCTTCAGTTCAAATTGAGAGTGTCCTTCTCGAAGGACGCAAGCCGTTTAAGCCAAGTCAGGGATGTGTACACGGTTACTGACGAGCTCTCACGTGTCTGCACAGTCGGGGCAGACAGCTCTGCCGCTGCTGGATTAACCAGCTTTACTGTGCGCTCTCAGTTTTATCTCTAGCCTTTTAAGTGTTTGCTGTGATGTCAGTGCAGGATGCTGATTTATCTCTTTGCCAGTTGGATCCGGAGATGGGGGACTGTTGCTGCACTAACAGTGCGAGCATTGACGTAGCAGGAAGTAGACAATGGCATTCCGATATTTACGTGCTTGTTAACCTTGGAGCAGAACAAACTGGGGCCCTCGTAAAACCGGCCCATGCTTGACCATTTCTGGCTTGACCTATACAGAATTTTGGCCCTTTGGAAGTCCAAACGTGGCATGGGAAACGGTGTCAGAGGCCAGCTTAGGGTGGCTGTGTAACTCTCCTCACCACAGTCACTGCTTACACAGATGAGTTATCGAGTATTCTGATGGACCCAGAGTCTAGAGATTTTTAGGATGAAATCTTTCCATCTAACTGTCCCCTGAGTCCTAGGAGATCCAGCATGTGTGGGCATGTATGTGAGTGTGTGTGTACATGTGTGCACGTGTGTATCTGTGTGGTGTGATGCTGGGGACTGAACTCTTCTCATGGGATGGGTGTGAGATCATCTAACTAGTGAGCAGCGCTGCAGGCCATGGTGATGACGGAGAAGGGAGACCCCGGCTGGACCACCCGCAGGACTCCTGCGTCTACTCTCGGAGCACCGCAGAGCAGTCTGTCAGCACATCACACATGAGGCACAAATCAAGTGCGCTAAGCACCCATCAACCATGCGCTAAGCACCCTGTGTTTCCTCTTTCAGGTCAGAAAGGAGAGAGCTGCCTTGCGTGTGACACAGAAGGACTTCGAGGCCCTCCTGGGCCACAGGGCCCCCCAGGAGAGATTGGTAAGTGGTAGGGCGGGAGGTGAAACATGTTAGAGATGGCCCTGGGGTCGGACACTGGCTGCCTCAGACGAGGAGGTATGACAGTGAGGATGAAAGCTGTCACCAAGTGTGTCCACATGAATGGCCGTGCCATGCGCTCGCCTGGTTGATGGAGGCTGGCACAGTGGTTCTTCCAGATCAAGGAGGGCTGGTGAGTTTGTCTCACAGGCTGCTGGGATGAGGGACACTGCAGCTTCCCATCTCAGGGACTTATGCATGAGGCTCATGACTGCCTCTCGGAGCCTGTCTTGGCAGTTTGAGTTTTACTTCTCTACTGTCCTGGATGTTTCTCCTGATAGTCTACTTCACAGAAAGATTTCGATGAGGTTGGGTCTTGGGGCAAAGGGGTTTGGAAGACTTGTCTCACAGCTGTTCTGCTCCTGTCTGTTTTTAAGGTTTCCCCGGACAGCCAGGGGCCAAAGGTGACCGAGGTCTGCCTGGAAGGGATGGTCTTGAAGGATTGCCGGTAAGTGCACCGCTGGGAGAGCGCATTCGTGTTCGAAGCCATCACTGTAGGAACAGCCGGAGTGAGTTCCCATTATGCTTGCTCCAGCGTGGTACGGGAGCTGGCCCAGTGACTGTGGGTGTGCCTCTTTTTGTATGCTCACATGGGAGATCCAGAGAACAAGAGACTTAGACCCACTGTCCCTGTTCCCAAAACCGTCTCACTTCCCTACTTGCTTTTGGTGTTCAGGTTCCACTGGGCAGCATAGCATCCCGCCCACAGGATCTCAGTCTCAGAGGATGCCAGCCGTGGTCATCTCTTGTGACCAGGGCCTATAGCATCCCCTGCATGATCTTAAATCTTGCCAAGGATGGGTTCAGCCCAAGAGCTTCTGCAGAGGGAGGGAGGGAAGCTGGCATTCCATGTCACCAGCATGTATTCTGTGTAGATGGTATTCATGTATTCCAGGCTGTAGGGAGATCCACATGTGCTCACAGGGACAAACATGAAAGCTTTCTGCTGCATAGAATTCAGCTTCTAAGCTTTGTTCTGAGAGAAGCCATTCGAAGATGAGGAGGGTTCCACCTTTAATAGTCCACTGTGCACACTTGGTCTGTTTGCAAGCTTTTCCTCACCCCTCCCCTCCCCTTCCCTCTGCCAGGTTCTGTAAGCATTGCTAGTTTCTATACAGCTTTTGAGCTCTTTCTTCTTTTTTGTTAGAAATGAAAAGTTAGGTATTTGACCTTATCCTTTTCTGACAAAACTCTTTAAAATTCTTCACTGCTTTTGGATATTGCTGGAAGCATGTCTCGAGGAGGCCAGAGCAGAATTGAGTCAAAGTAGGAGGGAAGCAGCAAGAAAGCTGCAGAGGCTCTGTGTTTTTGAAGTCAGATCCCAGCTCTGTGCTGCAGAAGGCTGCTGGAGCCTAGAGGGCTGACTTAGAAGACACGACTGTTCAGAACAGTTCTGAGCGGAGAAGTTCAAATAGCATTCTGTGGTGGAGATCAAAGTGAGAAGAACTTTGAAGGCAGAAAAGGGTCTTTCCACCTCTGCTCATCGCCTTCATCCTTTATCTGTGCAGTTTTCCTGGGGTCCTTCTTGCCTCTGCTTTGGCTAAAACCCAAGCCAGGCATTCAGCTCCTGACCCAAGATAGCACAGAAAATTTCAGAAGAGCAGGGAAGTGAGGGAGAGGGACAGCTGGAGGAGTCATCAAGATAAAGAAGAAAACACCCCTCCCCCTTGACCTTCCCAACATGGGCACGGCCCCTGAAGGCCAGGGCATGTAAACAGCTTCCCGGGAAGCTAGGTCACAGCTTCAGATGTGGTCCTTGTGTTTTGAATGTGGCTGGAGGCTGGAAGATATGGAGCAGCAGGACGTGGGAACATGTGTGACAGTGGCTTTTCCTTCTATTGAGGTGGTGTTTTGTGACCTTTGCCTTGGAAAGCCAAGTGTTTGATTTTAGGAATAAACAGTAGGTCTAGCAGGCACTGACTAAGCCCAGGGCCTAAGTGGGAATTGTCAGAAGTAGATAGTACAGATGTTCCATCTGGGTAAAGTGGCCAGGGCCAAGCTTTCAAGGCAGCGATTGATTCTATAGGGCACATTGATCAAATAGACTTTGCATGGGGCATATTTTCAATAACATCTCAGATCTGGGAATTGTTTGTGTTAAAAGAGTTTCTGAGCTGTCTTAGCACCATCAGTGCCCCTTTTAAGAAATAAAGGGGATGGAGTAATGACTCAGTGGTTAAGAGCACTGGCTGTTCTTTCAGAGGACCTGGGTTTAATTCCCAGCACCCATGTAGCTGTCCACAATCATAAGGAACTTCAGTTCCAGGGGACCTAGTGTCCTTTTCTGATTTCCATGGACACCAGCCATTCATGTGGTACACAGCCATATTTGCAGGCAAAATACCCATACACACAAAATAAAAAAAAATTAGGGAAAGCAAGATTCTTCTCCTAAATCCTTGACATCTCTTTGGCCTAGAAATCAAGGAGGCAGATGAAAAGCCTTGGTTCTTCTTCCAAAGACGACTTCAGAAACATAATCTCAGTGAAGCTGACTGTTTTCTGGAACGACAGCCATACAACATGGTAGAAAAGCCCCGAATGTCCAAGGAAAGGCTTTATAGGACTGTCTGTTTCCTTCCAGGACTTACAAGTACATGTCTGTGCATAGTAACTCAGGAAACAGGCTAAGAAAGAAATCCTTGCCATTTGATGAAATGCGGAAGTTTCTACAATCTTCTGCTAACATTTCCAGCAGTTATTGTCCATTCTTCAGCCTTGTGCAAGCAATCTCATGTGCAGATTCTAGCTCAGGGCTAGCCCAGAGCATCTATCACTGTCCAGTGGAAGGCTCAGCCACCTCAGAGGCATTCTGTGTTTGCACCACTTCAGTGTGGCATCCAGTGGCCGGTGGTGTATGAGCCCTTGAAATGCGGATAGCTTGGCTGAAGAACTGATTTTTGCCAATAATGTAAATATTTAAATTGTATAGACCATGGCAGAGAGTGACTGCTAAGACCTCCATCTCTGGGTGAGCCTGCATTAAAGCCTCATGTGTGGACCCCAGGGCTCCACGGGGCGCAGTGGGATAGTAAAACTTCCCTGTCCCCCAGCCTTTGCGCTTATGGCTCTTAGGAGCACTGGGGTCAGGAAAGTTTGTTATCCTTTCCACATTAGTCCCACCCTAGATGGACTTTGAGCAGCCCACAGAGACGTGTGGGCCAGGAGGGGTCACTGTGTAACACCTCACCCCCCCCCAGCCCCCACCGGCATCAGTGCGTAGGTGGCCTGGCACCATGGGCAGGCTTCGTAGACTGGTGCATTTGTTTTGTGACCACCCGCTACACTTCCTGGCTGGCTAGTCTCAGGGATGTGGCTCACTTCTTTGCTAGACTGAGACTCCCATGTTTCCTTTCAGAGTTGTGATAAAGGTCAGGAATGTACACGGGGTCCTGCCCCCCATGTCTGTATGACTAGTGGTTGCCATTTTTTTCCCATAATTTTTTCACAAATTTTGCTCTGAAGTGGTCTTCTAATCTCTTCCTTGGAGAAGTATACACTGAAGGCACACACAGTGGTTCGTGATTGTAGTTCACACCTACCCAAAGGCCCTTTTGATCCAGTTTATGCAAAGAGACGAAAACAAAGTGAGTTATGGAGAGTCTGGGTCCCGCCAGGACTGCGGTGGGCCTGGTGAGACTTCTCATGCCCAAGAGACCAAGCAGCTGCAGCTCTTTCTTCTGCTGTTGTCTTGTGTGTGTGCCTCGCTCTCAAGGCAGCTGGGGGAGAAGGGTGCTGGCTGCGGACAGTCTTCCTAGCTTTGACTTCCAGGAGCTAAAAATATTCTTGTGTGTCTCTTGACAGAGTCTTGGGAAAGTCCAAATAGCTTCCCAAAAACCCAGTTAAAGAGCTGGCACTGGGCTTCTCTCCTTGGGTTTTCCCAATCACCGGTGCCCTGGGAGCCCTTATCTCTTCCGGACCATGGGGTGTGAATTACGAAAGGAAACCCGGGCAGCTTCAGTAGTGAACTCCCAGGCTGGGTGAACAATGGAGGCCTCAGCTCTCCAGCTGTCCCAGCTGCCTCTGCTCTCAGACGCAGCGTCTTGAGTTCCTGGTTGGACAGAGCTCCAACAGTTGCCAGGACATACCCTGGAGATCTTGACAGACATTTGGGGAAGGAAAGCGACTCAAGGGTTTCTCAAGACTGTGTTCAGTGTTACTCCCTTCCCTCCTGGTCCATGCGGACCGCCTAACAAAGTAACGGATTTTAAGAAAGCTGCGATGGCGCTGTTTTTGTTGCAGAGCTGCTGGCTGGCATCTACATGACATCTGAAGATGTGGTGGTTCCTGGAACGGTGGCTCCTCAGCCCCGGGACTGAGGGACCGCTGATGCATCTCACAGTAGGGTCTTGGTGTCACAAGATGTTTTGTTTCTGTAGGGTCCGCAAGGTTCACCAGGCCTTATGGGCCAGCCTGGAGCTAAGGGAGAGCCTGGCGAGATATTTTTTGACATGCGGCTCAAAGGTGACAAAGGAGATCCAGGTTTTCCAGGACAGCCAGGCATGCCCGGAAGAGCAGGAACTCCTGGAAGAGATGGCCACCCAGGGCTCCCTGGACCCAAAGGCTCCCCGGTAGGTCCATCTCCAGACTTGGAACATGTGTCTTGCAAATGGGGATCTGCAAAGTGTACAGAAATGAATGCTTTGAGTCTCAGCCATGGTGCTTCCCTCAGATGGCATAGACTTGCTCATGACCCTGAGCCAGCATTCAGCAGTGAATGCAGGGTTAGTAGTGTAGACTTGTATAATAGCTTACAGATGGCTGAGTCTTTTTGATGTTTCGGGACTGAATGCATGAGTTTTCCTGTCTCATGTCCTTCATGGGAAACAATTCTCAGGCTAACAGTACCCCCATCATTGTTTGAAGTGAGGGATCCTAGACCTCTAGCTGTGACTACTGCTTCGGGAGAAGAATACTGGTGTCACTTATCAACTCCAAGTTGACCTGCTGGTCCTGGTGGTGCTGGCACTAATTTGCTTGACACTAATTTGCTGCGGATGGCACAGCAGCAGGTACAGAAATCAGCCTTGTCTCTTGACAGTCTCTCCTCTTCTTGTCTCCTCAGGGTTCGGTAGGATTGAAAGGAGAACGAGGTCCCCCTGGAGGAGTTGGCTTCCCCGGGAGTCGTGGTGACACCGGCCCTCCTGGACCCCCAGGAATCGGTTCCATTGGTCCCATTGGTGAAAAAGGACATGCAGGCTTTCCTGGAAGCCCAGGGTCCCCAGGCCTTCCAGGTGAGACTTCAGGACCTGAAAGGGACTCTTCAAGGTCAGAGATGCAGGGTACACAGTGTTTCACTTCTTCCCAGAGGAGGGATATGACCAGACAAGTCTGTCAGTGCTGTGCTTCCTTTCTCCCTGTGTCAGATGGCTCACACAGAGAGCATAGATCAGCTAGTGAGCCTCTCAGGGAGAAGGAGTGGAACATGAGACTTTATTTTTAAATCCATTTTCTGCTCCTTTCAGCTTTTGCATTTTCTAGGCAGTATAATCTTCACTCTCTGTTGATGTTCAGCATCTAAGTTGCAGTGCCTGGGTTGCTATTTAATTCTTCCTGGCTTAGGTCACTTGCTGACTGCCTTTAGAGTGGTTTATGTACCAACCCCTAAGCGAGTATTGGTAAGCCTTGTGAAAAAAGACCCAGGCCCTGCCGTCCTGAGCTCTCCATCAGGGTTTCTTAGAAAACCCACAGCAAGGGTAACATGCTTGCCTCCGCCATCAGTGCCCAGAGCGGCTGAGGGTGGCTGGATTTGGGGGGGAGGTACAGCCCTCTGCCTGGTGTAAGTGGGCACTGGCACTGGGATTCCATACTGACCTGAACAAGCCTGTCACAAGGCAGTCTTGGAAGTTGAGGGCAGAGGCCAGAAGTGGCTTGCCACAGAGGAAGAAGTAGGTGTATGCACTGGGAAGGATTTTAAAAGTTGTAAAGGTTAATGAAGGACTCAGGGTGGTTAAAAAACAGTGTTAGGGAACCCGTGAACAGAATTCCCCGTAAGAACTCCACACAAACAACTCTGTACTTACAGCGCTGATGATGGTTCCCCTAGCCATGGCCATAGCCAGACTACACCAGTTCCTGTCCTCCTTAGGGACGTTGTTTTCTCCCAGGCAGTATTACCCCAGGGGTGGCACCCTGAGGAGCTGTGTTGTCACCATTGTCATTAGCACAGTCAGCTTGACCCCCTTACTAACTGTGTTTTGTGAACAGAGGGACTGAAGTGTCTCTCCTGCCGGTAACTCCCCCAGAAGAGGGAAATACTGGGATGGTTTAGGAAGACCCCAGTGAGCCAGAGAGAGAAGTTCGGTCGCTTTCCCCATGGTTCAAAAATCAACAACTTGTGAAAGCCATGGAAGGATCTGAGAGAATCAGCAGCATGCTTCTGGTAGATGCCGGCACCAGGAAGAAGGGTCTAGGAGGAGGTGCTGCTGGCTGTGCTGACCAGCTGTTCACATTCTGGAGGGTTCCCAGCCCTCTAGACCCTGTCAGCTTCTGGATCTGAAAGTTGACCTTTGATCCCCAGAGCTGTGTTTATGTGGTGACCATAAAAGCCCGGATTCCAGGGGCTCCTGGATAGCAGATGTGTGCCGGGGTCAGCCGTTTCTCACACTCAGTGGTGAGAGGCAGGCCAGCCATTCCTGGAGGGTCCTCTGATGTGGCGTTCCTATGCTGTGCTGATCCCTGTGCACACTTGGAGGAGCCTTGGCTCCTCAGACCGGCAGTGTCCTGACCTCCATGGGCTCCCTGGGGCTTAACTGGGAAGAGGTGGGGCCTGAAAGTGGAGAGGGCTGGGTTACCCCAGAGCACTAGGAACTGTGACACTGCCGGAGTGGGGGAACACACAGCCACCTATTGCCTATCATGTTCTTGTGAGCAGCTGCAAGTTCAGCTAGACAGAAAGCAACTTAGAGTCTGTTTGATGGAATGAAAATAGGGTTGTCTGGGGGTTTTTGTTTGTTGGTTGGTTTTGTCTTTTGGTTTTTATTTACTTATTTTTATTTTTTGGGAAAAGCTAGCCAAGAATCGACCCAGGGCCACCTAACTTTTTGTTTTGGGAGATTTTTCAACTCTCCAGGGCTTAATGTGAAACTCTTAAGGAATCTGGAGTCAAATAAACATTTTGATCATTTGGGAACACACATCTTGAGTATGTCTGGTTGAGATTCTAGACATGCAGGGAGAAATGAGAAACCCAAGGGTTTTATGTGCAGGGGTTTTGGGTGCTGTAGAGGATGGGGAGAGGTGGCCACAGCCTGTGTGTCCTGTAGGATGCAGGCCTGAGCTGGGGAGAGGTAGCTCCTTTGAGGTGTACTGAGAGATTGCTGGGGTGTGATCCTGTCCTCAGAGAGGCTGAGGTGTGACAGTTCCCACATATGATTCTGTGGTTTTCCTCTCTCAGGTCCAAAGGGTGAAGCAGGAAAGGTTGTCCCACTCCCTGGCCCCCCTGGAGCTGCAGGACTTCCAGGATCCCCTGGGTTCCCAGGGCCACAAGGTACTGTTGAAGTCGAGCTTGCCTGGCTACCACAGGTCTCCCTTCGGCATTTCTCACACTGACCACTTGCCTTCCTCACCACAGGTGACCGAGGCCTCCCAGGAATCCCAGGACGGCCAGGCATCCCGGGAGAGAAGGGTGCCGTGGGCCAGCCAGGGATTGGATTTCCCGGGCTTCCTGGCCCCAAAGGTGAGCCTAGTGTGGGACTGTGACTCTGGCCAAAGGTCCAAATGGGGAAGGGAATCCTGACACTGAATGACTGGTCTGCGGTGAGGGTCGTGGTATGTGCTTCATGTGAACCTGTGAGAAAGAACAGGCCCCGGCAGGAAGGACACGCTCAGTCCCTCATTTGCTCGTGCCGCTCAAGTGATAGAATCCCGCCACCTCAGGCAGCTGGCGGACGGGCGCTGTGCCATCTTGCATAGAGGGTCTGCTCCAGACACAGGAGGTAGAGGAGAGATGCGTAGCCTGCCGACACGTGCTGTTTCCGTCTCCATGTTGTGCTAGTTACTTTGTGAGGTGCTGCGACAAACCACTGACGGGAGCAAGTTAAGGAAGGAAGGGAGGGCTTTTCTCAGCTCACAGCCTGAGGATGCATCATGGTGGGGAAGCGCTGGCACTGGAGTGTGTGGCAGCTCCTCACGCCCTGTTTGTAGTCAGGGAGCAGAGAGGCGGGTGGGTGGACGCTGGGGCTCAGCTCATGGTTTCATTCCATCACTGACCCAGCCCCTGGGATGGCCCCACAGCCATAGTGGGTCGTCTCACCGCGCTTAAATCAGCCCCCAAACCCCTTCAGACATGCTGAGAGGTCTTGTCTTCCAGGTGACTTTAGACTCTGGCTGCGTGACAGTTACTGACACAATGAAGAGTGTGCAGAGAGCGACCTTGTATCTGTAACGATTTTCTCGACTCTTCAAAACAGGTGTGGATGGCTTGCCTGGAGAGAGAGGCCTACCCGGCAGTCCAGGTCGTCCTGGATTCAATGGCTTACCTGGAAACCCAGGACCACAAGGCCAAAAGGTGGGCGCTGACCTTCCCAGGCTGCCTGTTCCTACTTCTTGTTAATTGGCTATATAATATATGGATTATTGATTTTGTAGGATTTCTTTTTTAGTGACATAGTATACAAGAGGCAGAAGGGAAAGCAGTGGTTTCAGCTTTGTGAATATTTCTTGCCCCTGTGCTGGGTCCCAGTGTGAAATGTGTTTCTAACTGTGGGTGGCAGATGAAAGCTGTTTGAGGTCCACTGTCAGAAAAGAATAAGTCAACTGGGAGGGAAACTGGACACTCCAGTAAAGGCTGCTGTGGCTGTGATGGCCTTGCCGGTGGCCCTTTAGCAATGGTGTCTTAGGCATCTACTCTTGGCGTCAACAGAGCGCCCTCCAATTGTGACAGCTGGAAACACATCCCTTCTTTGCCCAGTGTGCCCTGGGTAGACATGTTTCTGGCCCAACCTTGTGCTGTGCGATTTAGCAGTTTTCCTGCCCTGCAGTGTCCACCTTCTGCATCTTCCTAGACTGGATAGGAGTTTTCGGGTGACTACTGGGCACGCCTTTCCTGTTCTGATTAGGGGAAACTGAGGGAAACTGCTGGAATGCATGAATGTGAAGTGGGGGAAAGGACCCATGATGGAACCAGTCGGGACTTGTCCTCACTCTCCTGGGAGACAGCAGGTGTGACAGGTGACAGAGCTGCAGTCACCAAGAGCCAATGCTCATGACTAATTTGCTTCTGGTGTCTTGGTGATTTCCAGGGAGAACCTGGCATTGGGCTACCAGGACTCAAGGGGCAGCCAGGCCTTCCGGGCATTCCTGGTACACCAGGAGAGAAGGGCAACATTGGGGGACCAGGCTTCCCTGGAGAACAGGGCTTAATCGGCCCTCCTGGACTGCAGGGGATCAGAGGTAATGCTTTCGACTGTGTCAGGGTGTCTGTGTGCTTTATGTGCTCACAGTATTGTGTGCTCTGGCCACAGTGATTGGGTGTGTGGTGAGAATCTATGAGGCTTTTGTATCTGTATCTGTTGAGCAAATGGAGGGTGGACAGAATGAAATACACTCTATTCTGAACTTAGTCCCATCTTTCCCAACAGGTGACCCAGGACCTCCTGGTGTTCAAGGCCCCGCAGGTCCACCAGGGGTTCCAGGAGTAGGACCACCTGGAGCCATGGGCCCTCCCGGAGGACAAGGCCCACCAGGATCATCAGGTGATACTGCTGTTCCTTCCTCAGAGCCTGTGAACTGTGGGGAGAGAAGGGAGGTTAGCACAGTTGCCAAAATAAAGGGGAGGGAGAGTACACTCCAGTTTGTGAAAAAGGTTTGGTTGTTTGCTTAATCCAAACTTTGTAGATTCCCATTATTTCCTCCCATTGAGTCTGGTTAACTTGTCAAAGAAATCTGTTACATACATCTTCAGTAGCATTTAAGATTTTATGTAACATAATGTCTGTTATCTTTGTTAGGAGCTAAGTTGTTAATAATATAAACTAATTTTTTTTTTTGTCTAATTGCCTTTGTCTTTGTATCAACAATCCTAAAATTATGCTAGTACTGGTGGGGGGGCAAAATATTCAGTGAAAAGTAATTTACACTGGCTGGGGCAAGTGTATTTTCCAGAGGTAATGATGACCCATGCTGGCAGAAAGAGAAGGGCTTTCTCTTCTTACCCACTGTCTTGATGACCCTGCACACCAGGCGTCACTCAAGACCCCAGTGCTGGCGTGCTCACACGCTGTCTTCAGTATTCTACTGACAGTGCCCACTCTAGAACATCCTGTAAGTTATTCACTTTGTCCAACCTCAGGTCCACCTGGAGTCAAAGGAGAGAAGGGCTTCCCTGGATTCCCAGGCCTGGATATGCCTGGCCCCAAAGGAGATAAAGGTTCTCAAGGACTTCCTGGCCTTACAGGGCAGTCAGGGCTCCCTGGCCTTCCTGGACAGCAGGGGGCTCCTGGACTTCCAGGGTTCCCAGGTAAGTGACATCTGAGCTTTGCCCAGATCCCTCAAGAGGGAACATTGCTTACTTCCTTCTTTTCTGACTCCTAGACTGTTTACCATTTGAGGTCCATGCAGGGGTATTTTCTTAACATGCCTTTTGCACACAGGTTCTAAAGGAGAAATGGGCGTCATGGGAACCCCAGGACAACCAGGCTCCCCAGGACCAGCTGGCACCCCAGGGTTACCTGGAGAAAAAGGTAAGAGGTCTGACAGCTTGCAAACTGTGCTGCTGTGAGTGTGTGTCACACTCTCTTGTGTCTTTATTTCTTGAGACTCCTGGGAAGTTCTTGTGCTATTATGGATCACATTTAGTTTTAAGAAGCAAATGAAGTAAGTGCAGAAGGTGGCTCACAGGCTGGAAGAATTCCTTCCAGAGGAATTACCTCCATGTGCAGAGCATGGGTTGCAGTTCTGTGGCTGCCTTGCTGGTGTGGAGATGAGAATGGCTTAGTTTCTCTCTGCAAAACACTGTGGACATCCCAGTCACACGAGGGTGCACGTCCTGAGCTCATGTCACGGGCAAACTGGCTTTGTATTTCTTGTTCTCTGAAACTGATCCAAAATCCTGCACTTTTAAAAGGAAGAAGCAGCTGACTATAAACATAAGATGTAAAAAGGGAAGTTGATGTCAGGATGTAGAAGTTTTCCATCCTATTTGTTTATAATCGAGGGGGGGGTGCTTGGGAGTGACAGAGGATTGTGAAAGACATTTAGGAAGGAGGGGAAATGTAAGTGATATATGCTGGAATTATTAGTGTCAGCTTCTGACACATTCTAGATCCTTCCCAACTTTACAGGTTCCAGCTGGAAAGAGTATCTTCCAGACATGGCTGGGTCTGGGTCTCACTGGGTACTTGCTTCTCTTTCCTCTCTAGGGGACCATGGCCTTCCAGGCTCCTCAGGACCCAGGGGTGACCCTGGCTTCAAAGGTGACAAAGGGGACGTTGGGCTTCCCGGCATGCCAGGATCGATGGATCATGTGGACATGGGCAGCATGAAGGGACAGAAAGGAGACCAAGGAGAAAAAGGTGTGTGGGAAGAGAGTTCTCAGTGACAGGCGACACAGGCCTCCCTGGGGAAGCTGTTTTTCTACAAACACATATCTTCTTGCTCTTCTGCAACAGTTGCTTCCTCAGCAGATATGGGCACTCACCATGTTTTTCTGTGGCATACAGGACAAATCGGACCCACTGGTGATAAAGGTTCCCGAGGAGATCCTGGAACCCCAGGAGTGCCTGGGAAGGATGGGCAGGCAGGACAACCTGGACAGCCAGGTAGGTGTGGACAGTTATGGCCAGAGTCCTTTCGAGGAACCCGCTTCTTGGTGCTTTCCCTAGAGGTTGACCTGTGGGGTTTCCTCTGTTTCTTTCTAGGACCTAAAGGTGACCCAGGTCTTAGTGGAACACCAGGAGCCCCTGGACTCCCTGGACCCAAGGGATCGGTTGGAGGAATGGGCTTGCCAGGTGATTTGAATGTGGAGTAGAAGTTTTTGTGACACAACACCGAGTGCACTCGGGGACAGTGGGATACCTGCAGGGTGGTCCTGCTCACTAGGAGGCTGGAGGGCCTGGCAGCCATGTCTCTAATGTACAGTCTCCTGTGTAGGGTGGGTGGCTTCTGGCGATGTGTGTTCAGTGCCACGGCGTCACGTTCAAGCTGTTCTGTTGTCTGTGTGTCACTAGGTTTACCTGGAGAAAAAGGCGTCCCCGGCATCCCTGGCTCGCAGGGTGTCCCCGGCTTACCCGGAGAGAAAGGAGCAAAAGGAGAGAAGGGGCAGTCAGGTCTGCCTGGCGTTGGGATTCCTGGGCGGCCAGGCGACAAGGTGACCGTGTCCCCTCTGTGGAAATCCCCTGGCACACTTTTATCAACTGTCTCAGCATGCACTGTGATGCAGCGCCCTTCCAACTAACTCAAAGTCATCTCCTGCTACTCCCTGCCTTTTCTCCCCAGGGAAAACTCTAGATGCTCTTTGAGAGGTGAGGGTGGCTACAGATTCCAGGGAGGAAGGAGAAGGGCAGGCCGAGGAACTTGGCAAATGAATGGAAAGGAGACACTGTCAGTTCTGTTTCTCAGACACGGGCTTCATTTCTTTGCTGGAAAGCCCAGCAAATGGAACTCTGCAATGTGCTGCTCATGGCATCAAAATCTGTTACCTGAGAAGGCGCTTCCAGACCTGGAGCTAATGAGCTGTCTTCTTCCTCACAGGGAGACCAGGGGCTCACTGGTTTCCCAGGCAGCCCTGGTGAGAAGGGAGAAAAAGGCAGTGCCGGAACCCCGGGGATGCCAGGGTCACCAGGCCCCAGAGGTTCTCCAGGGAGCATCGGCCATCCAGGTAGGGGGGTGCTGGCAACCTCTGGGCAGTGAGCTACAGAGGAGGAACGCTCAGGTCCATACAACTTCCGGACTTCCATTTTCTCTTTAGGAAGCCCGGGCCTGCCTGGAGAGAAAGGAGACAAAGGCCTGCCAGGGCTGGATGGCTTTCCTGGTGTCAAAGGAGAAGCAGGTAAGGACCCTTTACTGGTGCTTGGTGGGCAGGTGAGGTGTTGAGGAATGCAGTGCCAGCTTCATGGGAGAATCCTTTACTGTGAGCGGGCCCTGGTGTGCTGTTGGGGGTCTGGCGTTGGCAAGAGGTTCTAGCCCTTCACTTTCAGATCCACGGGCAGAGCCTGTGGGGTGGTCACGGTTGGGCGAGATGAAGCCAGCGTCTCCAAGCTGCTTTTGTAACGAGATGGGCATTTCAGACCTTTCCCCGTGCAAGCACTGGGTGGGGTTGATGCTGTTCCCAGCAGCTGAGAGGGTCCTGTTGGAGGCGTGTCAGAACTGACTTCAGGGATGCCAGGAACACGCAGGGAACAGCGCTTTACGGTGTCTGAAAGGGATCACTTCACAGATGCTTCATGAGTGATTATGTCGTTTCTCCCCAAGGTTTCCCTGGCACTCCTGGTCCCGTAGGCCCAGCCGGCCAGAAGGGAGAGCCTGGCAGTGATGGAATCCCAGGGTCGGCAGGAGAGAAGGGTGAACCAGGTGAGTCCTGTTTCTGCTTCCCAGCGGAAGTTCATGCTGTCCACTCGAGAGGCTGCACCTCATGTTGGAAAGCACAGAGGCGCCTGTGTTCCCTGCTGCTCTGAAAACATAGATGTGGACATGAGGGATGGGATTGCATCTGGTGGGGATGCTCCTTTCTTCCACAAGTGGGTGCGTTCAGAAGACTCAGAGCAGCACTTTCTAGGAGAGATGCCTCCTAGGCTGTGTGCCCTGTGTTCATTGTGACAAGACAAGACAAAATGGAAGAGAAAATTCCCCCCCCCCCATTTTGGAAAGGGTACTAGTCTCACAGGGTCTGGGGGGGGGATTGGGGTTACCATTGCTTTCTGCATCTTCTCCTGTTATTAATGGAAGAGCCATACTGTGGCAGGACCATGGGTTTCCAGCCATAACAGCGGCAGTTTGAAGCAGGTAGCCCTGAGCTGGGCAGGGCTGGTGCAGCAGGGGTTCCTGGCTGTTACTTAGCACTGGCTGTTCATCAGTTCCCTCTCCATTCTCTGTAAAGAGAAGTCATAGGAAACCTTTCTCACGTTCTCCTCCCTCTGAATTGCTCCTCCACCCGCCTCTTATGGGCAGTTAGCTCTGCACTGCCCAACTCCTTTGAGAGGGAGCTTCTGCCACCTCCTTTGAGAGGGATGGTCACCCGCAGAAAGCCAATCTGTGTGTCCCCACAGTAATCATTGCTACCCATGAGTAATTGGGCTGTGTGTGTTATTCTGGCCCAAGTGGAGCAGCATCGGCTGGTATCGGCTCCTGAAGATGCCCTCAGCTCTTTAGCAGCTAGTGCCACAGCCACCAGGCCTAGAGTGTCTGGGGCCCTTGTCTCTTAAAGCATGGCAAGTCCCTGGCGTTCTAGCAACAAGGGTGTGCTGGTTTTCATCGTAAGCCTTTTCTGGCTGTTATTTTCTCTGCTGCTTCTGCTCTCTGTTTCTCTTTCCCTGGCCAGTCTCTGGTCTCTCCTGCCATAGTCTCCTCTTGTGTTCTCAGCTCCGTCCTTTCTATTGATAAAGACCAAAGGTGTGCAGGAAACCTGGCCAGCGGTAGTGAGACCTGTCGGCCACTTGGAGGAGGCCTCTTGTTGAACACAGGGACAGCAGACTAAAGAAGGGAGCTGTGCTTCTGCTTATACAGCCGGGTGGAGTGGGGGAGGGCCGGCAGGCATGTCAAGGTCATTTGCAACAATCACAGGCCTTCCTTTCTGCTGGGCCACCAGGGGGAGCTGCTTCCTCTGTGGCCCCTGTGAAGCTGGCTTCAGGGTCCTTTAGCACTCCCTGGGTCTTGACTTGCTACGTTCTGAGACTTGGTCAGGCCATCTGGAGTCACTGGAGTGTCCTCAGATTGCCATGGATCCCGACAGCCTGGCTGCAGTGAGGGCACGGGGTACCAGAATGGGGTCCGCTGGGCTGATGGATCTCCTGGTTGAGGCTGCCCAGGCTTTATTAAGGGTAGGGTCTGCCCAGTGGCTGCCTCTTTCCACACAGAAAGCACAGAAAGGGTGTTTATGATAAACACTTAAAAGCTAGACACAGAACTCTCAATTCCAGCAGCAAGCAACAGGACTTGGTAGCATCTGCCAGGGCCTCGCTGTTTACCTTAGGCCCTGGTGCTCAGGGAGAGGCGAACCCTCTCATCTGCCTCTACAGGAAATAAGCACCATTATCCCAGATCCTGTCTGTTCAGCACCTCTGTGACCTGAGCAGACAGTTCTTACTCTCTACTCATGATAAGCCAGCTATAGGGAGGTAACCTTGCTCCCAGGTTCCTCGTACCCCTGAGGTGACACATGACGTCGGAGCAGCCGGGATGTTGCCTCCCGCTCTCTCTGCAGTTGAGTAAGAGGCGTGTCTTTTTTTGTCTCCTTCCTGCAGGACTGCCAGGAAGAGGCTTCCCCGGCTTCCCAGGGACCAAAGGAGACAAAGGTAACACTCCCAGCTCTGCACAGTTGTGCCTGCTGCCGCCATGATGTAAAAGAGCAGGAGCTGCTGTCCACGGGACTCAGCCTGACCCCTTAGCAAGGCAGGGATGTATCGAGTGGCTGATAGATGTCCTATGATTATGGACATCTACGTCATGGCTGACATATATGTGGAACATACCAGATGCCGCATGGTTTTATTATTGCTTAAGTTCTGAGCAACACGTAAACATGGGTTCCCATCCCTTGTGATCTCTTAGTCTTTTAATTAATTTTTTAATTAATTCATTCACTTATGAAACATGTATGCTTGAATATATTTATATATATATTCAAAGAACATATTTAAAGTTAAGTTTTGACTCACGTATACATCACATTCTGGGTAGTGTCACCCCTGCTAGCTACCCCACAGCTGCTTGGTGCCTCCAGTCCTCCATCCTGTGCCCTGGGACTCCCCTGAGACCATCCCTCCCCCAAGCAATCAGCTATTTCGACTTAGGATACACAGATGACTGTGTGTCTCCTGCAAGTTCTTGCAGACGCTGTTGGATAATTGCACTTTTTACAGCCTGGGTTCTCCTAACAGCGTGTCTGGTTTGCAGTCTTCCTGTTGTTGTTAAGTCAGTAATTCCATCGTGATTGTTAGATACGGTGCTGCTCCGTAATGGCTTGCTCTGTCCATGTCTTGGGATGAGCAGGCGCTTGGTTTTAGTAGTACAGTTTCTTGAAGACTTCAGCACATATAAGATCCCTGGCTGTCAGTGTGGCATAGTGGCTCTGTGCTCGGTGTTCCTCTGGTCACCGTCATCTCCCCCTCCACCCCACTGTGCAGGTTCCAAGGGGGAAGTGGGCTTCCCTGGATCAGCTGGAAGTCCTGGAATTCCTGGAGCAAAAGGCGAGCAAGGATTCATGGGTCCTCCGGGCCCTCAAGGACAACCAGGTTTACCTGGCACTCCTGGTCACCCTGTGGAGGGGCCCAAAGGAGACCGAGGACCTCAGGGTCAACCTGGCCTGCCAGGTAAGGGCTTTCCCCCAGAAAAATGCTCAAGTTGTCAGCTCAGAGCTGCACTCCGGCTTCTGCTGGGCTGGTCCGTGTGGTTTCTTTTCTGTTGAGGTGTTTAGAGAGCTGCAGGAAAGAAAATGGCTGAGAAAGAGGCAACACAACCGCTATTTGGGCTCTAGCTTTAATTGGCACAGTGCTCTAATGCCTCACCCTGAGCTTCCTACTGTGCTGGTGTGACAGGCCGCGACCCTGGACGCCAGCACTGACGTACATCAACACCGCAATGGTGCTGCACGTCCCCAAGCTTCATAACCAAGTAGCTTATTGCTCATGTGTGTTAGTGGTGCTGGGGGTGGAGCACGGGCTCTGTGCGCGCAAATACTTCACTACTGAGTTCTAAGGTCTACACACCCAGACCTTCTGTTACCGTCATTGTCTTGAGGCAGGTCTCTCTAAGTAGTCTGCACTGGCCTTGAACTCACTCTAACCCTATACAAGTGAACCTGTTCTCCTGCTGCCTCAGCCTCTGGGATAGCTGGGGTGACAGACAGGTCGTTTGGATGCTGGGTCTGGGTGTTTATATGAGCATTCGCCCTTGATTTCTTAGAGACCCGAGTTGCTCTACAAGGCCCTGGTGTTATGGTTGCTGCGCCATAGCCCAGTGACTGAGTCCACCCACCTTAACCCCGTGCCTGTTACCTTCATGTTAGGGCATCCGGGACCTATGGGGCCTCCAGGCTTCCCAGGAATCGATGGGCCAAAAGGCGAGAAGGGAAATCCAGGTTGGCCAGGATCTCCTGGGATTCCAGGCCCTAAGGGAGACCCCGGATTTCAAGGCATGCCGGTGAGTGTTTGAGTGTAGAAATGTTTTTATAAGGAAGCTTTTTGGTCAAGAGTGCCGTGTGTGTATGCCTGTGTACACGTGTGTGACACTCTCTAGCCCCGAACTCAGTTCCTTTATTTTGGCACCAATAAAAAAAATATATCTATTACAATGTTTTTTTTTTTTTAAACAATCTATTTTATAGGAACCATTGCAAAGGAAATGCTATACTACTGCAAATTATAGTTGTGTGCCAGACTTTATAACCTATTTACAAATTCAGTGCAAATATTCAGTGACTTGGTAAATAACAGTTCTGCACAGCCTGACAGTTGTTGTCTGAGGCTGGCAGAGGGTCAGGTGTGATGCAAATGATGACCTGAAGCAGCACTAGTGTGTGTGTGTGTGTGTGTGTGTGTGTGTGTGTGTGTATGTGTATGTATGTACCTGTGTGTATGTCTATGTGTGTGTATCTGTGTGTCTGTATATATGTGTGTGTGTCTATATGTGTCTGTCTATATATATGTGTGTGTGTGTGTGTATGTGTGTGTTGGGAGTTCTTATTTAGCTTTGGTCTCCTGTAATACCAGTAGAACTCAATTCTTAGGTAACGTAGCTGTTTCTGGTTGTGCTCTTGACTTGCCTGCCACCATGGCTGAGGTTCTGGTTGGATTCTTGGCTCGGCCACCACCATGACCAGAGTAGTTTTTATCTTTGCTTGTGGAGGTCAAATACATATGTTAGCATAGATTCATTTTCTGTCCCGTGTCTGTCTCTGTTTCTTCCATCTTTCTTTCTCTCTGTCCGGCTCCTCTTCCTTCTCTCTAGTGCACTTTGAGAGAAGATGTGAGTCCAGGGAGTTGGGATATGGCACAGTTGGAGGCGGCCTTTGCTGGGGGTAGTGGAAGCAGCACTCAGGGTTTTATTTGACATCCACACGGGTTGTCCCTGTAGCAGAGGTGGTGCTGGTTTGGGGACAGGCACAAAGCAAGTAGCAGTAATTACTCTTACCCACGCCCGGCCCTCCCTGCCACGTGTACTTCCGCACAGCACATGCAGAGTATTCCTGAGTTGATTTTCATCTCCTTATTGTATATTTCTATTTCTTCCCAGTTATTCATGCAGTCCTGTTTTGCCCATCAGACATGCTCCCTATTCCTGTGCAGTCACTATCCATGTGTATATGATTTTACATGCTGAATATGATACTTTTCAAATTAGGATGAGCATATCTATCTAGGATATAAAACTTTTTGGATATGGCTATGCATGTTAGAGGAAGGAACAGTTACCTGAAATGGCCAAAAGGTGGCTGAGATTCTTGCAAATTATTATATCACGTGCATGTAAGTAGGTGTTGTTTGATTGCAAAGGAGCTTGGTGTGTAGTGTTTCTAGATATTTTCACATAATTAAAATAATAATTCAGATGAGACATGAAGCTGACTTTAAAGAACGGTCGCTACCTTTGATGATTAGGAAGGCTTCCGGAGGGTGGAATGATCCTGATAGCACTGGGCTTGTTTCCATGGCAAGTGTCCGTGACATTCTAGCTGTGTTCCTGGCGTCAAGCTGGTGGTGGAAACGGTGGCTACAAGCTGGAAGGAACTTACTGTGCATTCGGACAAGTAGAGGGAGGTCGGGGCACCAGTGTTGACAGTACCCTTTCCTCGTGTTGCGGCAGTTAAAGAATTCTAAGACCCCCATCAGTTCTCAAGTTCCTGTGCAGAACACGGTTGGGCTTTTCACCTGACAGGGTACTCGGGGTACTGCCGTGGATGTCTGGAGCCATCTGCAGCTCACACTTGCTTTGTGTGTCTAGGGCATTGGCGGCTCTCCAGGGATCACAGGTTCAAAGGGAGATATGGGACCGCCCGGAGTTCCAGGATTCCAAGGTAGGACAGTGAAACTGAGCCTGAGAGCCTTGCAGTTGAGGGCTCCAAAGGCCTCCTAAGCCCAGCGACTCCACATTCAGATGCCAGGGGCTGCAGCAAGAGATAACGCTGTCTTTAAGTTAAAAGCGGTGTGGATTGCCCTATTTTTGAGACAAGGTCTTGCTGTCCGTCCCAGGCTGACCTCAGGCTTATGGCAATCCTTGTGCTTCAGCCCCCTGAGTGCTGGGATTACAGCCGCACACTACTGGTGCCAGCTAAAAGTGGCTTCTAGGTGGCACCCCAGTCTGTGGGCACCTGTGGATGGCGGACTAAATGCATTCTGATTTTCTTAATTAAGAGCCAGTGACTCAGTCATTTGAGTCCCAGCAAGAAGTTGTGGCTTCTGGCCGCTTGTTAGTTTATTGGTGCAATCAGCAAACGCACTCTGGATGCTGGCAGCTTCCACACCCTGCACTTTCTTCAGAGTCCAGCTCACCTGCTGGGTGAGCATGCAGTCTCCAGGTGCCTGGGGTCTGTCAGACAGACTGTGACCACAGACTCACCGCAGGCCCCTGCCTGATTGTCACTGTAGCTGTGTATAAAATGACGGCTTCTGACTCTAGAAAGAAGCTTTTGTGAGATACTGCTGCTGAAAAATGACCATGTTTCCTTCCTTAAACGTAAATGGGAAGGTGTTCGCTGCGTGTGTAGGCACACGTGATATGTGGATGCATGTGTTTGTCTGCATACACATGTGGGGATGCAGCTGTGTGCATATTTTTGCTTACAGACATACACATTTGTGCATGTGTGTGAGTTTGCACCCTGTGTCCGCGCATATGATTGAGAGCTGTCTGCAAAGATAATGTCCTCTTTTCACCCAGGTCAGAAAGGTCTTCCTGGGCTGCAAGGGGTAAAAGGCGATCAGGGAGATCAAGGCATACCCGGCCCTAAAGGTAGGTGAATCCTTACCGCACCAGGATTTACCAATGATCTGGGGGATGCGGAAGCTACCAAAGACACAGGATTTGAGGGGTTGACTTTTCAGATGTCAAACAAGTGGAAAAATCAGCAGAAAATGGTGATTAGGAACTTACAGACTCTGTTGGGGATTTGGCATCAACGTGTCCTTGTACAGCATGTGACTCAGAGAGTCCAGGGGAGAGGGGAGGGGCCGGCTGAGCCAGCACGTGCCGGGGAACCAGCATGTTTTACAGGCTTTGACACCAGACTGACACCAGCCACTTAGAGTCAGGACAGAACAAGATCTGCCTTCCGCTGCTCACCTGTTCACTCAGGATAGCTTGAGCTGTGCCCACTGGGCAGTGTCAGGAAAGGGCAGGGTGGCTTGTTAGTTTCCAGAATGGAGTAGAGGCTGGGGTTAAGAGTTCAGGGTTCTCAGCTCAGCTAACAGAGAAAGGTGTACCCACATCGAGAGTGTGTTTGGTGAGGCTCACCTGTGTGTTTGGTGAGGCTCACCTGTGTGTTTGGTGAGGCTCACCTGTGTGTTTGGTGATGCTCAGTAGCCACCGAAGCTGCTTTTGGAAGCTCTGCTGACAGTGAGACTGATCCTCTGCCTGCCATTCCACAGGCCTTCAGGGTCCTCCTGGGCCTCCAGGTCCCTACGATGTCATCAAAGGAGAACCAGGGCTCCCTGGTCCTGAGGGTCCTCCTGGTCTGAAAGGACTCCAGGGACCACCGGGTCCAAAAGGACAGCAAGGTGAGGCCTTGGGTTATGTAGGTGCCGGTTATGTGTGTGGGGTTTCCTATCACCTGTGTGTGAGGACCAGAGTCTGAACAGTGGTTGGTTATGCAAACATGTTTAAACAGGACTTTCTTTAAAGCATACCAGACATAATAGAGTCTGTAAAAGACACCCCCCCCTTCAAAAAAAGGCAAACAAAATATAGGAACACAGGCTTACAACTCAACACATTTAGACTTAGAAGCATCCAGAACCTTGTTTGGCAGAGCAGCTGGCAGGTGGAGCAGCAGGCTCCCATGGGCTGCTGGGATTGCCACTCTCAGAGCAACCTGTGAGCCCTGCCTGTGAGCAAACGCTACAGCGTTCCTTGCTACAGTTCCTTCCCCGTGTTTCCAGTATACCCTCCTCTAGGCTCTTGCTGCGACTGGCCATTCCTTTTCCAGAGGCTGGTGGGCAAAGGGCGGGTAGGGCGTAGAGGAGTTGAAGGCGGCATCCGGGTAAAGAAAGCTTCAAGCCACTTATGAGTTAACTGTACAGGTAAAATGGAAAACTCACAGCAGCCTGTCTGTGGCTGAACCAGCGGTTCCCAACCTTCCTAATCCTGCGGCCCTTTGAAACAGTTCCTCATGTTGTGGTGACCCCAACCATGACATTGTTTCGTTGCTACTTCATAGCTGTAATTTTGCTACTGTTATGAATTATAATGTAAATATCTGATGTGAGGATATCTGACCTGTGACCCCTATGGAGCTGTGACCCACAGATTGAGAACCACTGCTTTAGAGCATGGCAGTGAGGGAGGCTAGACAGGCCCCTTTCTCTGTCTCCCTTACTTGGCCTTTTCCAGATATGGCTACCACAGAACAGCTGCAGGAAGCTTGGGAGAGCTGAGGGGAAAGTCTGAGGGACAAGGTTGGAGCAGTGTGCCAGCTGAGATTCCAGCAGGGGGAGCTTTGGGCTCTGCAGGAAGCAGCCCAGTCCACCCAGGTCCTGATGGGGCTGGGATCAATAGGCCGCTCAGACACACCCTCTCACTGGTTGTCCAGGCCCTGTGCTTGCTTCCCAAAGAGAAAAATAACTTTTCAGAAGGAAATAGAGAAGGACAGCTTGCTGCCCATCATACCTGATCACAAATTCTTCTCTCTCTCCCACAGGTGTGACAGGCTCAGTAGGCTTGCCTGGACCTCCAGGTGTCCCCGGGTTCGATGGTGCCCCTGGCCAGAAAGGAGAGACTGGACCCTTTGGACCACCTGGTAGGTCTTTACAGCAGAAACAATAGATCCAGGCCTGAGAAACCTCAAAAGGAAGCTAAAAATAGTCCTGACAGGCTGTGGAGGAAACCCATGTTTTAGAAGAGAAAGGCTCATGGGAAGCTAAGGGTTGTTGTTGATCAATTAAGGTGTGTGCTTTCCACTGTAGCCAGTGGGTCCTGGTGGCTTCCTAACAGCCCAGTGACCTACAGCTACAAAAATTCTGTTTTGGCCACAGCTAATGGAAAGTAGAACTGGAAAATAATGTCAGTGTTTGTCCCAAAGCCACGGGTCCAGGATAAGCTTCGGGGGCCGTCACGATGTGGCACTAACACCAAGGTGTCCCTGAGCAGAGCACAGCCCCACGGTCCTGGGGTAGCATGTGGCTTAGCTGTCCTAGGGAACGCAGGACCCAGAGCCCAGGTTATCCTTGGGGCCGTGTTTCATACTCAGGCTTTCAGACAGCAAAGCTGTTTGGATGATTCCGTAGTGACCTCCCCCCGGGGGGGGGGGGGACCAGGGTCCCCCAGGAATGGAGCAGTGAAGCTGTAGCATGGGCTGCTTTATTTACTCACTGAAGAGCCTGTCTCTTGCTACACTCCGGGCTCGTGGAGCCATGCCAAGGTGGAGTGTGGGGGAGAAAGGAATGGCGCTGGGGGAATGCCTCTCTTTACTTAGTTTTGCCCTTCCCTTAGCTTGTGTTTTGTATGGTGAGAGGCCAGACACTTCTGCTACCCTTGGGCAATGTAGATAAACTACAGTTTCTTGGAGACGGGTTCTGGGGGCTTTTGGGGGAGCTGGATGGTAATTAAGGCACTCGTTTGTCTTCTGTCCTACAGGTCCGAGAGGGTTTCCTGGTCCACCAGGCCCTGATGGGCTGCCAGGATCTATGGGTCCCCCGGGTACCCCGTCTGTGGACCATGGCTTCCTTGTGACCAGGCATAGTCAGACAACAGACGAGCCCCTGTGTCCTCCAGGGACCAAAATTCTTTACCATGGCTACTCTCTGCTCTACGTGCAAGGCAACGAGCGGGCCCACGGGCAGGACTTGGGTGAGATGCAGCTCTTTCCCTGTGTGACATGGGTGGCTTCCCAGCTAGGTCTATGGCGTCCTTGTGCCTTTGCCACAGTGTGGTGGGCCAGGCAGGCAATGTCTCCCGAGGAGGGCTGGTCCATCGTCCTCTTCCCACACACGAGGACCCCTCCGTTTGTGCGATATTCTTAAAATAGGCCTGCTTGCTGTCTGCTTTTCTAGAAATATGCCATGTTATTCTGATGGAGGCTCTCTGCATCTCCTGCCCTCCTCCCCCTGCCGAGTGCTTCTGACCCATCAGGGAGCCTCATACATGTGCCCATTATTTTTATGTGCTCCAGGGGACCCTCCACCAAGCCATGTCCTAGTGTTGTATACCTAGTGATGTAGCTGAATAAAGTTAGAACCACCGTGGCTGTGAGACCCGCAGTGACGGTTTATTCTATAGTGGCGCACTCAACATTCCTCCTGGAACAGATACACTGGGCACATTTCCTTTCCTCAGACACCTCTGTGTTGCTCTTTATAGTCTCCCTTTTACCTGGTCAGCCAAAATACCGCAGCTCATTCACCATTACTGTACCCTGCTGGGTCTGTTTGCTTCCTTCTTCTCGATAAGAACATAGAGCGTGCTGAGGCTGAACGCATGGAGCAGCCCGCAGGCGCTTACCTGCCTCTGTTCTCCCCTTCGGTGCAGGCACGGCTGGCAGCTGTCTGCGCAAGTTCAGCACAATGCCCTTCCTCTTCTGCAACATCAACAACGTGTGCAACTTCGCCTCCAGGAACGACTACTCGTACTGGCTGTCCACGCCGGAGCCCATGCCCATGTCCATGGCGCCCATCTCTGGGGACAACATCCGGCCCTTCATTAGCAGGTGAGCGCATGGAGAATTAAAGGGGAAGAATCGGTCCGCTCTCGGCCTTGAACTTACAGAGATCTGCCCAGGTCTGCCTTCCCAGTGCTGGGGTTAAGGGCACGCACTGTTGTGTTCGTCTCTGTGTGGGTGCGTGCGCATGAGTGTAGGTATCCTTGGAGTTAGCGACATCAGGTCCCCCTGGAGCTGGAGTTACAGGTGGTTGTGAGTGGGTGCTGGGACCCTTGGTGTGTTCTTAGCCCCAGAGCTCCCTCCAGCTTCCAGATGCTTGCTTTTTTGAGAGGATGAATCAGGACCCATTAAGTGGTGCACGGTGGGAGCCTCTGTCATCTGCCCACAGTTATCTGGGTTGGCCGTTCTGACTAGGCGCACAGAACGTGGGCATTTACTTCTTGCCTTCAGTCCTTTTGCTGCATCTAGAACTGGAATTGCTGAGTCATGCGTTGATTCTGTTTTTGAGTGAGGCACTTCCTCACTGTCTTCCGAAGTGGCTGTGCCCTTGACATTCTGACATGTCTACCAGCCAGGCCTAAGGGCTCTCTCCCCTTCCTTCACGGCCTCACTAACGCTTGTCAGTTCTCGCTGTATTTTTTATAGTAGCCCAGTGGCAGTGACGTGAAGCCCATGGAGCTGTAGCACCGAACATATATCTTATCTGCCTATTAGTGTTTGTGCATAAAAATTATACAGATTTATTTATGTGATTCCCAGTATCACAGAATTAATTACACAACAGTGAAGATCCATTTCACATTCCCCCAGTCCGTCAACTCTTACCCCTGGAGGCTGTGTTCCACCCATTGAGAATGCATATGTCTCTGGCTGAGTGATTCCTAAATTAAGCTTGGTCCCACTGACATCTGGAGTGTTTTCAGCTCAAGAGCCTGCCTGGAAGTAAGACAGGGAGTTTTAGGAGTGAAAAGCATGAGATTGTCCAATTTTTTGCCAATTTCCATCATATTAAAAGTTTACTGTTCAGCTGTACTAAGAAGTGACAGAAACATGGCGACGGACAACAAACTCCTCTGGCTAACAGTTTACTTCATCCGTGCGACAGTATTAGAGACAGAAGGAATGAGCCATGTGATCTGTGTGCATACTCCTGCACACACTGTGTTGAAGCTCTAGAGGGGGAGTTAACTCTTGTGTGCTTTTCTTTTTAGCTTTCCTTGGAAAACAGGTAGAAAATGATTATCATTTATGTCTGTTGGTTACTTTTGGAACAGCATCTGTACCGGTCTTGATTTGGGTGCAGGTGCAGGCCCCGGGGGAACAGTCTGTTCTTCGTAGATGTGGTCTTCACGGGGCTCCTGGTTCTGTGAGCACACTGAGATGCACACCAGGCCTCGACACTTCGGGGCTCTTTATGTCCCTACAGCCTGAGAGGCCTTCAGGTCTCCCTCCAGCCGTGGTCCCCAGCCACACACACACAAACACACACACACACACACACGCATCTCTGACTCCCTGTTGCAGGGCTGTGCCCTCTTGGCTCTACGTTGAGAGTTACTTAAACTTGATGGTTTCCAGTAGTGTCTCAGGACTTTCCTGTGGGAAGGCCCAAAAGCTTCATTTTAGAAACACCAACACAAATCTTTTGAGTTTTGAGTCAAAAGGGAGGCAGCTGCTGTCTTTATCCTTTGGCTACAATTTACAGGTGCTTTCTCCAGTTTTCTTCAGACAGGAGTCTGTGTCTTGAAGCCACAGATTAATCACCTGGTTGGAAGGACCAGTGGTTAGAGAGTAAGGGAACCTGCAGAGGGCCTGGGCTGTGACACTAACCACGGAGCTAGCGTCTTCATGAACGAGGCCCGTGACAACACAACTGAGCCTCTGACACCGCCTTTTCTGGCCATCCATCTGGCCTTATAAAGCCCCCAGCACCAAGGCATCCTAGGAAGGAGGGCACTCATAAGCTGTCCTGTTTCCAACGCCCGAGAGGCAGGCAGATGGCGGCAGATCGGCAATTTCAGTGTCAGTGGCTGGTGTTTAATGGAGCCTCCTAATTCATCTGCATTTATGTGAATAAAGTAGAACACACACACACACACGCACACACACACACGGCACAAAAAATGGAATGACTAATCCAGCCGCCCGCCCACTTCCAGCCCGCCCGCATGCAGAACTTGTGTAATTATTCACACGTTCGTATTCACTTGGCGGCGTGGCTAACACTGTCTCTTCACTCTGTGACTGGAATGTAATTATTTTGCCGCTGCTGTTTGTGTTTTTAAGCAATGCACGCCCCCACCATCCGGAGCTCCCTTACTTGAGTGAGCTTTAGAACACCCTATGGTTTTCACTTGTCTTGGGGTGCAGTGTCATGCTTGAGCCAGCCTGGCACTGGAGGACGCTTGTCTTGAGGAGCCCTGCCCACTTCCATGACCCTGCCTTCCCATCATTCCTCTTGCAAAATGGGTGGATAAGGAGCAAGTGCTCTCGAACTGAATGTTTTGGGACAGAGAAGCTGTCCTAAATGAGGAGGCTCTACGCCTGAGTCTCGCACTGGCCACATTATTCACTTTTGAACAATAATGAACTGTTATTACTCGTTGTTGAGCCAGGAGAAGGGTGGAGGGAGAGGGGTGGGTCGTCTCTGGGTCCCATCCAGGCTGAGTGCCCTCCCGCCACCCCCCGTCCAGGTGTGCGGTTTGTGAAGCCCCTGCCATGGTGATGGCGGTGCACAGTCAGACGATTCAGATCCCGCCGTGCCCCAACGGTTGGTCCTCGCTGTGGATTGGCTATTCCTTCGTCATGGTGAGTGTTTCGGGGAGGACTCCTTGGAAGGGCTCCCATTAATGGCCACTGTTTCCTCTGCGGCCCTGACTTTCCCAGGCTGCCCCTCGTTGAACACAACCTGGGGCCTGGCTTGCTGCTCCTGGGGTCTGCAATGTGTCCAGGGTTCCCTGCTGCTGTGTGGGAAGCTGCTGCCTGCCAGGGAGCACCGACAGTGTGGGGTTGCTCAGTAGCCATGCGGCCAGCACCCAAAGCTCGGCCACTTCCTCTGAGTGTTATTAACACATAGAAGCTTGAAAGCAGAGAGCCTGACATGGCAGGGAACTTGGGTATTGCCTGTGAGCTTGTGATGCCCTAGGCAGTGGCCAAGAGGACCATCTTGCCAGTTTAATACCCAGGATGCACCTGGGCAGTGAGGCTCACTCTCTTATCACCTGACTGTTTTCCAATGTTAGTTAACCCTTTGTATCCTTTCCTTTAAAAAGCTGGTGACTTCAGGGACAGAGCCCTATGTGAGGAGCTCATTACAGCTTATTTGATATTTATCGTCACATCGAAAAATATTGATTAAGTGCACATAAGTCCTGAGCTAGTAAGAATTTACCAACTCCAAGGAGCCGCCCCCACACTGACATCTTTCTCTTTCTCAAGACCCCGGGGCAGAATTGAATTGTTTGCCCAAACCATAAGCAGCATTCGTTAGCCTTATTACTTGACAGGAAAGGGGATTCCTGGTTATTTTCTAAGAAAGCAGGGTGCCCCTCTCCCACTGGGTACAGCTGGTGTCTGCTCTCTGGGATTGTGGCAGGCCTGAGTGTCACTGCCTGGCCAGCAGGCCTGGAGGCAGAACCATCATAGTGGTGAGCAGTTGTTTGGGCCCAGAGTTGGTGAGCCTGGGGGGCTGGTAGGGGATCTGGAGCCTCGTGAGGAGACGCCCTGGCTCCTTCCTAGGGACAATGAATCTCTCTCTGGCCTCTGGATGAGGAAAGCTCCGACTCACTCATGTTTGTCCCACAGCACACCAGTGCTGGTGCTGAGGGTTCTGGCCAGGCCCTTGCATCCCCCGGATCCTGTCTGGAAGAGTTTAGAAGTGCCCCCTTCATCGAGTGCCACGGCCGCGGAACGTGCAATTACTACGCGAACGCTTACAGCTTTTGGCTCGCCACCATAGAGAGAAGCGAGATGTTTAAGTAAGTCAGAAGTACCCTCTGCTGGAGGGCCCTGGACCCTGGGCACTCTTTCTGTTGTGTTTTCTATGACCGTCCGTTCTTTGAAGGCAGATGACCTGTACGACTCTCAGAGATGAGCGGAGGTAATAGGCTCCATCCATTTATTGTTGGGGAAGCTGAGAGAGAAAAGAGGTCCCTTGCCTTTTTTTTTTTGCAGATGAATGTGCTAAGAGGTTACAAAAAGCAGTTGAAAGCCTCAAACATGATGTGAAACATTGCATCTCTAATAGCCGGTGAGGAGGCAGTGTCACGCCTCCCTGTGGTATTTACAGAGTGAGAGCAGTGTGTGTGGAAGGGATGTTCTAAGGAACTAAGCAAAGGGCTTTCTTAGGCTCGTGTGAATAACAATTTCTTTCAGCACAAATACTATGAAATAAGAGGGAAGTCTTTTCTTTCTTGTCCCTTCCCATTTCCAAGATTCATCTGAAAACAGTGACCCAGGGCTGCCAACACTGTTGAAGTTAACTTGGTCCATCTCCGGTGGTCAGGAGCATGGCACACTCGCCCACCCTCCGTCCCATGGCAGCCGGAGCAGATGCAGACGGCTGATGGGGCAGGCAGCCTTTTGTTATCCTTCCCCAGTTGCTGGCACTCTCTCCTCTCTCTGCCTCCTCTGTTTCGGGCACTGCCATGGGGAACACTGCTGGTATCTTGTCTCTCAGCTCAGGTCTCCCGCCAAACATCCCAAAGCATCCTGTGCTCAGCCTGTAGCTCGTGGGAAATTGTCAGATGCGGTGTCAGCAAAGACACTAGAGTGTGCTCCTTACCCCTCACATCAGCATAAGGCTAATAGCTGAAGATGGGATTTTTGCTTTGAACCAGCAGCCTGGTATAATGAACCAAAGTGCTTCCTTAAACACAATTAGATAAGGTAATTTTTTTTAAAGTTAGATCTGCAGTGGAGTTTGTTCGAGTAAGGTCCTACAAGTTCAGAAAGTTGCTCTTACATGTGGGGATCTATATCCAGTAGAACTTGATAAATACAAATCAGAGAGGAGAATTCACTTTCCCAATGACCAAAATAAGGTAGAATTTCTAGGGTCAACTGCTACATGTACCCTCCTCTCTTAGGCCTCACCGTAGGCCATACACATCTAAGCACTTCCGGGGTCAAGAACATATTTTGAGTGTTAGTTCATTATTCCAGGTTTGTCAGTTTCCCTATCGTTCAACATTTAACAAGCACTGTGTTTGTTTAGCACCACGGAGAAGAGTAATGGTCCTCCGAACCCCGGGAAGGTTCTAATCTGCTGGGGACAATGGAAAGCTAATTACAATACAAAGCGTAGGATGGTCCTGCGGCTGAGAGGTGACCTCAGCTGGGCTCTGGTTGGCTCATGCATGCAGACAGTCTCTAAAACATTCCCGTGTTGTGGGGCCCCCAGCCCCTCCGAGCACGCCTGCTCAGAGTGCAGGCGGACAGCGGTTGCTGACCGTCGCCCACGTGGTCGGGCATGTGTCTGGTCGCTCAGGGACCATGGGCTCGGGAGACATGCCAGTGCCCCCTGGGTGGGCGCTGATGGTGTGACTGTTGTGTTACAGGAAGCCCACGCCGTCCACCTTGAAGGCCGGGGAGCTGCGCACGCACGTCAGCCGTTGCCAAGTGTGCATGAGAAGAACATAACGCCGCCCGCCGCCGCCGCCGTCACAACATGGTGCTACTCCCTCCTTGTCCTCTCCCCTCCCTCCTGTTTTATTTTTAACAGCAATGAACCCTAGAATTATATCCTATGTACCTCACTGTCCACTATGAAAACCATGAAGTGCCTTAGGGATTTGCGTAACTAACACACCCCGCTTCATTGGCCTCTGTTTGCTGAAGGAGAAGGACAGACAGCAACGAGCTTTCCATAGTGACACATACCAGATGGCACTTGTGATCAAATAAAAGATGAATTGCCTTTTGCAACCCAGTGCGCTGATGTGTGAGGCGAGAACTCCATAGGAGTCCCAAAGGTGCTAGGGGTGCGCGGTGCTTGCAGACAGCCCACAGCTGTTTCCTCCTGTCACCCCAGATGTGCGTGTCTGTCTAGTGTTCCAGATCAGGTCCCTCGATGGGCTGTGCAAATAGCAGTCAAGGAAACTGGTTTCTTCAACCCTCTACACGGAATTCCATCTTTTCTGCCCAAACACAAACTTACACCCTGTGTGGTACTACGCAGCTGCTTTTGTGGAAGTCATGGCTTTCCTGTGGAGTAAAGACGGTCCAAAGGTAGACAGAAAGTAAATAAATATATATATATATATATTAGTAATTTATATAGATGTCAGCAATTAGGCAGGTCGAGTTCTAGTGTAGAGCCCGTTGTTAAATAAAGCGTACTCCGTGCTTCCCTCTCCCGAAGCCCGTGCTCCCTTTCACAGGGTTTCCAACACCAGGCCACCAAGTGTGAGACACCAGCTCTTCCTCATTTACCCCCAAACCAAAGAAGGGGTACTGCCGACGCCAAAGCCACTCAGAAACACGGGGTCTGTGATAATGAGCCCTGCGCTGGGCGCCTTGGCTTTCACTCCCTGCGAAGTATCTTCAGGGTTCGACACTAACCGCAGACTGAATGACTTACTTCCCAGATGGCAGCCGAGGCCTTTGTCAGCACTCCTCAGCCTGTAGCCTGGCAGCCTTTCACACCCGAGCACACACAGGCCAGCGCCCTGCTTCTCATGAGCTGTGCCACAGCTCCTGCAGGGCGTGCCCAGGTGGCAGGAGGGCAGAGGCAGACCACTAAAAGTCCCCCCAAAACGGTTTTTAAGACTACTAAGGCCTTCTGTGTAATTTCTTTAAATGTGTATTTCTTAAGAATTCAAATTTGTAATAAAACTATTTGTATAAAAATGAAGCTTTTATGGATTTGTTGCTAGAACTGCCACTGAAACATTAAAGAAGTTTCCACGCGTGCCGCTAATAAACCTGTAAGCTTTGCTGCATACCTTAGATCATTTTTATTTCGTATTTGTTCAAACAGGACCTGGGCTGGGGTAACATACAGTGACCAGCTACAGAGGAAGACACAGTTCGCCTTCCTTCACTGTTTTGTGAGCCCAGGCATCGTTATACACAAGGCAAGCGTGGCGATGTGAAACACAGATCCAGCCGTTAAAGCTGAATCTACCAGGCCTTAGAGCAGTACACACCTTTCTATGACATGGGGGACTAGAGCAGTAGGTGGGATTCAAACTCACCTGAGGTAGTCAGGTCAGACCGTGCTGGAGAGGTGGGTCAGTCAGATGCTGTGGGTTTGGATTTCCAGCATGAGCAGAAAAGCCAGCTGTGGTGGCACATGCCAGGGATCCCAGCGTGGCAGAGCCTGAGACGGGCAGCTCCCTGGAGCTTGCTTATCAGCCAATACAGCCGAATTGGGGAGTCCCAGGTTCGAGACTGACTAAAAAAAAAGTGATTAAGGAAGACCCTGGACATCGACTGTCAGGCTCCATGTGCACACATAAAAGCTTGTGTATACACACACACATACACACACATATGTGTGTGTCAGAGAGAGAGAGAGAGAGAGAGAGTGTGTGTGTGTGTGTGTGTGTGAATTAAGCTTTATTAATTTTCTTATTCGAGACACTGTCTCACTATATAGGCCCTGCTGGCTGGTCTGGAATTCTCTCTGTAGACCAGGCTGGCTTCAACCTCACAGAGACCTACCTATTACCTACCTCTGCCTGGCAGTGCTTGTAAAAAGGCATGTGCCACCATACCATGCTTCAGTTTAAACTGGGTTGAAATTCTGTCTGTGTGGGATGGATGTGTTTTTCAGTTTTCACAGAGAGTCTGTGTATTGAAATGTCCTGGTGAACTCGCCTAGCACAGCTGAACTGAGGATGAATTTGGGATAAATATCTGAGCAATGTTTATGTGCAAGGAAGAAAAAGGATCATGAGAAGACATTGTGCTAAGATAAGATTGGATAACATGCTGGGAAGTCCAAACTCAGCGCACTGAGCTAGACATTGTTACACCCAGGATGCACAGGGGCGGTCTGGTTTTGGTCCTCCACCTGCTTTTGACGTAACTGATGGACAGAGTTCTTTGTGTTTTCCTCTGTGTGGGAGAGTGGAGAAGACCATCGAATAATTCGGCTTCCTGTGACCATAATCAAATCGCTCCTCCAGGTTCATGCAAAGCTTTGACACGCTCAGGCCATGCCCCCTTGGCCAGTTTACTCTCAAAATGGAAATGACAGCAGACATGCTTATAGATCAACTGCTTATAGATGTGTGGGAAATGTGACCAGTTCAATTTTTAAAAGATGGTGTGTGATGTTAACTACACAGCTTGATTATGTGACATGTGGTATCCGGTTCTTAGACTTCCTAGCACCTCGGGAGAGGCCCCCATTTCTCTACTAGTTGATTTTGTCTGTGTAATTTTAGGGACTGTTTATCTCGGGGACTCTTTGGTCTGTTTTATCCACCCGCGTGACTCCACTTCCCATACCATGCTTCTTGATTTAGCTTCAAAGTAAATATTTTTTTAAAAGATAAATTTTACCCGTGTGTGTTTGCCTGCACGTATGTACATGCACCAAAGGTGGGCCTGTGCCTTTGGATGTTGGAAGAAGGCATAGAATCCCCTGGCCCTAGACTTAGGACGATTGTGAACTGTCATTTGTACGCTGGGAATCAAACCCAAGTCCTACGTGTGGGACAGGGCTCTTAACCACGAAGCCATCTCTCCAGCCCCTAAAGATAATTGGACAATCCCGTGTCCTCTCACCTGTGTGTATGTTCTGGAGTGGTCCAGCTGATTCTAGCTTCTCTGTCTGGTATAGACATTTGAGGTGCAAGCTTCCTCGAATCTTTGTGAAGCCCACTGGTGCTTTGACCGGACTCACGGCTAACCTAGCAGTCCATCTGGGCACAGCTCCACCTTTGCTGAATTTTTAATATTTTAAAATAAGTTTTTTTTTTATTTTTAATCTCTGTCTTTTTTTTTCCCCACCATTTGCAGCTATCAGTGCGCTCTTCATTAGATCTTCCTGTTTCTGAGCCACTGTGAACAGTTTTTTGACTGTAGATGCTTCATGTCTGGGAGGATGGGTGATCTTTGTGCATTGACCTTGGATTCTCTGTTCGTGCTAAGTTCACTTTTTATTAAGATTTTTCACATAGGCTTTTTTTCTATGAAAAATTTCGTTCCTTTTCATATTCTTCCCATCTTATTTATTTATTTATTTATTTATTTATTTATTTATTTATTTATTTATTGCCAGCTTTCATCATTAAAGCAGTGTTAGCTGTGAAAGTCTCTTTCTATACATGCTTTTCACATACTAATTACGAGTGGATGCTAATTTTGTCGAATGCTTTTCTGCATCAACTATTAGGATCACATCGGTTTTCCCCTTCAGACTGTTAACATGATCTGTGATAGTGATGGAGAGTAGAATATTGGACCAGTTTTATAGTCCCATGATAAAGTCATGGTATGTTATTTATTTTGTATGCCAAACATTTTGTTTGCTAATTTTTAAAAGCTTTTTATTGGTTCTTTGTGAATTTAACATCATGCACCCCAATCCCCTTGTGCCCAACATCCACCCTTGCAACCTCGGAAGAAAATCTCATTGTGGAAGCTGTAGTGTGTCACAGTGTGTCCCACAGTGTACCCTTTGTCCCCATCTTTTCTTGCAAATGTCCATTGCAGTGAGTCATTGGTCTGGTTGAGGCCTCTGGCTTCTGCTACTCTGCCAACACTGGATCCTCACTGGGACTCCTCTCAGATATCCTGTTGTTGTGTCTAGAGGTCCCACAGCTTTGGACCTGTAGGACAGTGCCCTTCACCTGCCCAGCAGTTCACAGATGGGGTAGATCTCAATGCAATGGATCTGGGCCTGAGAGGCACCTGAGCTGGCCAGCCTGTCATCTTTCCTGCACCCACCCCGCTGGCGAGCGCTCCAGCACTGCCATGGCTAGGTTACTCAGTGTCACAGTCAGCAAAGGGACAGAGGCAGCTCTCCTGTTCCCTCACCCTCAAGGTGCCCATACCATGAGGGCCAGCCCTCCTGAGCTGCCCAGGAGAGGTACAGACTTGCTCTCTGGAGCGAAGCATCTCTCCTTCACCCAAGCTAGCTCTTTCATGCTCACAGAGCCCTCACACCAGCGTGGAGCCCACGCGATGACCTTTACTTGTCCCTCAACATTAAAAGTTATCTCGACCTTTTTCTTTGTCAACATCAATGTTGATGGATTTTTTTTTTTCTGCTTTCAATTTCATTGATTTGCTAGGCATAGCGGCTAGTGTCCGCTAATCCCAACACCTGGAAGGCTGAGGCAGGGGGTCATGAGCTCAGGTCCTGCTTGGGTTTCAGAGTGAGATCTTGATTTGAAATATTTCTCTTTGATTTTTTTTCTCTTATCTTTATTCTTTGCGTTCAGGTTCTTGTTTGGGGTCTATTCTGCTGTTTTTCTAGCTTCTTATGTTGGAAGCTTTAGGTGAGCAGGTAAGACCTTCCTTTCTTAACAGACCCACCGGTGGTCTAAAACACCTTTCTGTGTGTTGACTAGCTGTGTCTCATCAGTTTTGCTGGTCGGTTATTCCATTTACTTCCAGTCCAAAATGATAGCTCACTTCCTTTGAACTGTGCTTTATTTGAGAACGTGTTGCTAGTTTCTCAGCCTTGGTGGGGTCTTCTGCGAGAGTCCTCTGACTGCAGGATAAACAGGCCCCGACTTCCATGGTTCTGCAAAGGTTCTGCTCAGGTTCCCCTTATAACTCGGGGTGCGTTGAATGTCCTTTGTGCAGTTGAAGATATGTGTGCGGTTAGTACCGGGCTCCTTGCTGTGTACATTGCTGCTGGAACCATCTCTTACAGTCTGGCTTATCTTTAATCCACCAGCTGCAGCATCTCTGGGGATCAGAGATGGTGTCTCTGGAGAGGTGGTGTTTATCTTCTCTTGCGGTTGGAACAGCTCCTGCTCTCTCCTGCCAAGCTTATGCCCACTCCAATGTCTCACACCCCCCCCCAGCCAACTTTTCTCATGGCTCCATGCATGGAGTCATGTCCCATAACTGTTTCCTTCTCAGAATCTACTTTGCGCACTGTTGACACAACCACCTTCTCCTTGGCTCAGTGTTTCAATGCTGTGGCTTTTTTGTTCTTTCATTTCTTATCCTGACCATACAAATTCATTTGAAGTGAGATTCTTGTAGACAACATATGGCTGTATCATGTTTTCCAAGTCTGTTCTGCGATCCTTGTCTTAACCGAGGTGATAGACTGCTTTTATGTCTAATTATTGTTATATGTGAATTTGTATCTCAGTTTTTGTTTACTTTTTACTTGCTACATCTGAGATTTAATTCTCTCCTGTTTTTTGACATTTCAAGTATGCTGTTTTAACTCATATTCTGTTACTTGATATGTTGACATATTTTAAAAACAGAAGTAAAAAAAAATAGTTTTTTTGTTGTTTGGTTTCTTTTGAGAAAGGATCTCACTATGTATCCCAGGCTGGCCCAAAACTCAACATGTGGCTGACAATAGCCTCAGACTTGCAGGAATTCTTCTGCTTCTGCCTCTCAAGTGCTGGGATTACAGGAGTGACCCACATCACCTTAAGAATAATTTAAAATTTACCAGACACTTCTTATTTTTATTTTCTCCCTTTATTCTTAATATTCACAGTTTATATCTAGAACAATCTTTTTTTTTTTTTTTTTTTTTTTAAATATCTGAAGAGCTTCCTTCAAAGTACATCTGTTGGGCAGGATGGTCCTGGTAGTCCAGCTGAAAATGTTTATTGTGTCTTTCCCAAAAGATGGAATTCTGATTCCTCATTTCTCTCAGTAACTCTTCACTGTCATTTTCTTTCCTTCCTCTGGGCCCCAAGGTTTCAGATGAGAACCTGCATTCCTCCAGGTCATCACACCAGGAGAACACGCTGCTCTCTGGCTTCTGGTAATCTTCCTCACTGCCTTTATTTAATTTTTAGATAATTAGTCATACTATATATTGATATAGATTCTGGTCTCTGACCTTTTTAATCTGTAGATGTGTGCCTTTCTTCTACACAAAAGTATTTCTGCTTTTGGTCATGGAAGTCCAGTTGCTGGGGTAGGTTCCAGGCTTCAAGTTCTGCTCTCCCTGTGGGTTGTGGGTTGTGGGTTGTGGGTTGTGGGGTTTGGG